>NC_092269.1:33360842-33553342 GCF_036320965.1 Panulirus ornatus
GGGGTGGTGACTCATGACCTCATCGCCATAATGAGTTTCGTCGGGTCTGTCCCTCGCCGCATGTGACGGTGTTCCGCTGAAGTACACACACACACACACACACACACACACACACACACACACACACACGCTCACCCTTATCTGTGACGTCTTGTCATTAGTGCCCTCGTCGACCAAGTCTTCAGTGAAGTACCTGTGTTCGCCTCTCTTGGCTGCGCGGCATGGACGTCGCGAGAGACCTCACAGGTGTCCACGGACACATGATGCAGATTGACATTGAGAATGATCTTGTGAGTGACGGCCTGGGCAACAACGTCGCCTCACGACCGATCCGGTCCGGCCACACGTCGCCTTAATTGCCTTGTATCACCGCTGGAAGTTGTACTCACAACATGTATGATCCACTGGCCAGGTGGCACACACACCCCTCCTCCCCGCACGGGGCTCTGGATGACGCACACTAGTCAGCTGGCACTCCCATGTGGCACTGTGGGGGTGGCGGCGGCGGCGAGCTCACTGGCCTTCCTGTGTGGCACTGGGGGGGACTTCTCGGGCCTCCCGTGTTGTACTGGGTGAGTCACGAGTCAGCTGGCACTCCCTTGTGCCGCTGTGGGGAACTTGGTATGGCCCTCCCGTGGTGGGCAGTAGGTCATATCTGTACTGGTTGGTTAGGTGGGTTGGGTAAGGGAAGGGCTGGGCTGGACAGGGGAAGGTGCAGATGTATTGTGTAGGTTTGGCTGGACACTTAGTGGCCAAACCAAGTGATCCCGTGTCCCAGTGTGGGATGTGCCTCCGCTATTCCCTTCCCGTCCACACCAGCTGGGCCCACCACCGCCTCACTGCATTAGTCGAGGCGCTCTTTGTATTGAGCTTCCCCCTAAAAAAATTTAAACTGATGAATCTAGTTAGAGTTTTCCTCGGAACGTTTTAGTCAACGTGAATGCCCTTGAAATCGTTCTTTACGATCGGGATTCTCACGAAACGTTTTTTCAAGAATATCGTAAATTGCCAGACACAGCTGTGCCTTTAGTCGTCTCTTCCTGGGAGCACCTAGTCCTATAGGCCTTGCTTAAGATCGTGTGATGAAGTTAGTAGAGGTTTGTTAGAGCGCCGTGTTCTGTTGAACGCTTTCCCCAGACTGGTACGGAAGGCCGTGTTAACCTTCAGCTTTGGTTTACCTTATACAACGTTTTGTCTCACCTTGCTGGGTTTACCGTGCATGACGCAATGCCTCGGTTAAGATGCAGCCTTTGTTTTCATGTTATATATATATATATATATATATATATATATATATATATATATATATATATATATATATATATATATTCCTATGAGTCCACGGCGAAAATTAAACACGGTAAGTTGCCAAGTGCACTTTCGTGTAATAATCACATCATCAGGGGAGACACAAGAGAGAAATATAAATCAGTTGATATACATCGAAGAGACGAAGCTAAGACGCCATCGTGAATGGACGAAAAGGAGCACGGTCTCCTTGAGGGCATTCTTGTTCCGAAGGAGTCTATTATTATTTTTTCTCCAGCTCTGGCGTGGAGTAGAGCAGCCACAAGCCCAACAAAGAGCCCATTAAAAGACATCCTGGCGTTGTATGTTCATAATGTATTGTATAGAGGAGAGAGAAAGATAGAAAGATATACATACGTACATACACATAATATAGTTCAAGGTTGTAGCATTAAATACTCCACAGATATCGAAAACAAGGTTGTAGCATTAAATACTTCACAGATGTCGAAAATACTGTTTATTTAGATATAGGCGGAGTTCATTTTGAATTTCCGCTGCACTTGGAAAGTGTTGATGTAGAATAACGTTTGCTTTACAGTTTTACATGGTCATTTTTTTTTTATTTACGTAAACAGTAGACCCTGATTGTATGGGCGATATGTAGAGATATGACTTTAGATGCTGAAAATAAGTATATATATATATATATATATATATATATATATATATATATATATATATATATATGTATGTATTTTTTTTTTTTATTAGGATCATATTGTATGGACACAGTATTTGGAGATGATGCCCGGCGAAGCTTGTTGTTCAGTCCCGTAATGGTAGCTCGTGTTATGAGTACCGGGTAGGGATGACAACCCTGGTGTTGATCACACGACGGATACGTGTTGTTTGTCTTGTCACGGCCGTCACTCGGTGTGACTTGCGGGAGGGGGACTTCTCATGGTGTATGGTTGTATGTGTGGGTGCGCGCGCGTGTGTATATGCGCGCGCTCCTGGTGGTGGTTTTGCTCTGTGTGAGGCACTGATGCTATTGTGTGTATGGTGCTACTTGTCTTTAAGGTGGATACGTTATGTGCTTTTTGTGGTGATAACTGTCTGCGGAGTGGTTATGGTGTGTGGGAGGTGGAGGGGCGCTGTGGGTGTTGTGTTTCGTCCGGGAGGTGAGCGTGTAGACTGGCGCGATGTTGATGTTGTCTCTGTTTTGGTGGTGATGTTGGGTATGTTGGCAGTGAGGGTGAATCCCCTTGGTGTGATGGTAGTGAGGATGTGGTGTTGGTCTGCGTGGAGGTTTGGATGCTGGTGGTGTTATTGTCTGCGCGGCTCGTCCATTCGTAGGTGCATGTGGAGGGATAAGGTTGTGTTGGGGTTTGTTGGGATGTGGCAGTGAGTGTCGGAGGCAGTGCTCTTGTCTCGTTACAGAAAGACGAAAGGTTGGAAAGGTGTGCTTATGATATGATATGATATATATATATATATATATATATATATATATATATATATATATATATATATATATATATATATATATATATATAATCACTCCCATTCACCAAAACTCTGAACTATTCTGGGCATGACGTGCGTACGACACGCACATAAACACTCGTTCTCAACGCCAAAAACATCAACACCAAGGCAACAAACATATTAAGCTCGGAACACTTAGTGGCACCAGATTTGGGCACGGCTTAGAGCCCTTAAGTCTCCTCTACAAACAACATCACCTACACCACGAAACAAAGATTCTCCCAGTACAACCCCCGCCTTTTTATGCACTGCACTCGGTTCTTTTCAACAACATTCTATCACAAACTACTCCATGACCAACTATTACCCCCAAGTAGAAGTGAAAAACTTGTCTTACTTCACACTTCAGAAAACCCCTTCCCCCATCAAACACAGAAATAACAAAAGATGTACATACGAAACAACACGACGAGTGCGGAACAATTCCTCCCCCAACCTGATCTTAAACACCACCCCACCAGAGATATAGTCCCATCAGAAACTACACTCCCTAGACACATAAGAGTTACTATTTCCCGACTGCGCTCTGGACACTCCCCATCTGTCCATCATGCCGCGCACCTTTTCAGCGTGTCACAAGACCCCTTATGCCCTCACCTACCATAATGAAGTGTTTGAGCGCACATTGGTCAGTTGATCTGCACTCTTCCCCAATAGTCACACACACACACACACACACACACACACACACACACACACACACACACACAATATCATGCATGACATTATATGACTTGCGGTCCAGCCGGTAGACGTGGACGGCTTCCTGAGCGCTGCAGGAGACCCACAGAAGGGGATTCCTGGAGGCAGGAGGGGAAGGTGAAATATACATATCTTTTCCCATGCTTCGCTTGTGGTGTTTAGTGACGACGTCCTTTGGCGCTGTTGTCACGAAGAGGCTACGATGGCGGTACTGATGTTCGTCGGAAGTTGTGTGTAGGTGAAGATGGCATTGGTGGCGGCGGGCGGTGGCAGGGTAAGTGGTGGTTTCCGTAGTCTTGAGGTTATTAGGAAGTGTTGTCATCATGGGGCAGTGTTCCGGATGTGCCGTCCCCACACACTTTTTTTTTTTTTCAAGGTGGAGGCTCCAGCCACGGACAAAAAGTACACGTCAGGGTCTTAATTGAAATACCGAGAGGTTGATGAAAGGGGGAAAAAGGAGAGACGAGGGGAAAGTGTTTACGAACTTTGGAGGAAGTGAAAAAAAAAAAAAACCCATCTTTGAAAATGTGCTGACTCTTTGTTCGTACCGTTCGTTTCACAAAGTTTATTGTCAGAGAAGAAAACGGACGTGGGCCATTATCAGTTCGACATTTTAGTATTATGAGTTGTACATGTCTTCACGTTTGTGGGTGTTGATTAGCGATGTTCCATATGCATTGTCTCCTGAACTTAACGAACTGATGGATGTATTTTTAAAGCTCTGCTATTGATCATATGTCCTCTCTTAATCTGAACCTATGTTCAGTACAGTACATTCGTGAGTGTACTACTCGGCTGTACACTTTTCCTCAACAAAACACATCGTACATCTCTGTCCGGGTCCTTCCATCCAGTTTCCCCTCCCCGCTCCCAGCCGGAGGGACGCGCTGAGAGGTGTGGGTGTCGTGATGTCGTCAGCGGGTCAGCTGGGAGGGGCAGGTGTCCTGAGCAAGGGCCGCGCCAGCCAAACAAGGGTTGGGTGAGTGGGTGGGTGGGTTAGACGTGAGGGGGTAGTGGGGGTTTGGTCTGAGGTCGACAGCCAGGAGCGGATGTGTGGGCAGCTTTTCCCTCGCCGGTCTGTGCTTCCTCTAGTGTCTAGCGTGTCTGTCTCGTTCTACCCTCGCACTGCTCCTCGTTGGTGCTCACTGACACACACACACACACACACACACACACACTTGTGCTGGTGTCTCACTCACTCTCTCGTGTGCGCTTGCGCCTCTCGGATCAACCAACGTAAGTCTTCCGTTGCCGTCGTCTTCCTGCTCTCTCTCTCGTGTGTGTGTGTGTGTGTGTGTGTGTGTGTGTGTGTGTGTGTGTGTAGGGCCTTGTGGGAATGCATGACCCAGAAATGTCGGAAGGTGGAGGTCATGGCGCCGAGCACGGCCTACTCGCCTCGGCACTGCGTGTGTGCCAGGTGATCATCACACGACACTTCTTCCTGAAGCCCAATAGATTATCAGCTTAACTCCGCAGTCTCTCTCTCTCTCTCTCTCTCTCTCTCTCTCTCTCTCTCTCTCTCTCTCTCTCTCTCTCTCTCTCTATCTCTCTCTCTCTCTCTCTCTCTCTCTCTCTCTCTCTCTCTCTCTCTCTCTCTGACCTAAGCTATTGTACTACTTTTTAAAACGTATTGAGTTTTTTTTTCACTTACCCCATTCCCTTTAGCCAATGATATACTAGTTTTAAAGTATTCATTTACACGTCTCTGCATCATTTCTCTGATATGTTTGTTTGCTTGATATAGTGTAATCTCGGGTTGCTCTTATCTTTTTATCTCAGGAAGAACTTTTCACTGTCGATAGCCGTACTTGTACAGACACTTGAAGGTAATGATTGAATATCTCCTTTCTCTCTTCTCTTCCACGATGATATATTTCATTTTTGTTTGTTCTAGCCTAATGTACGCATGTATGTGCACGCACGAGTATGTGAACGTATATCTTGAGTCAGTCAGTGTACAGGAGGATTCGCGTGCGGACGTGCCAATACAGATATGTTTATACCCAAATTTAAGCCTTCACTTCCGTTTAGGCCAGGAGTTGGATATACCAACGCCAGTGTTGCCACGCAGGTGTTGTCTTGAGTGCAATCCCAGCTTGGCCTTAATTACTCCTCACCGAGTCGAAATAAACCATAGCCAGTGTACACATTAGAGTGTTCCCTGTACAGTTGCCGTTGACCTGTTCGCCAAGTGCCATTCTCCTCCTCGAGTCGTGGGATATTCTCTTCCCCCCTCCGTCGCACAGTGTTCGTAAGTCTTGCCTCCGTGCAATCAGTCGAAAACTGTGGGAAGGACTGCTTGACGAGGCATTTTGGAGGACTGCCAGAGTTACTTGGAGGACTGCCAGAGTTACTTGGAGGGCTGCCAGAGAAGTTTCAAGACTTGAGGTGGTGGAGTTACTGGGGAAGGCTTCTCAGAAGAATTGACTTACCAGACCGCCACAGGAGTTACTTAGAAAATTGCTGAACGCCGCGACTTGAAAGACTGCCAAGGCGAATTGCTTGGGATGTGATGTTAAGGATGATACATAGAAGGTTTTCATGGGTACATCCATGACTGTGTGAGCTGATCATGTATTAGTCTGGGCTTATTTTTATTGTATTTCATTCAAGGTCTGGCTCAGACTGTGGAGGACTCGTGTACAGTACTAGATCTAGATCCTTGGACTATATATATATATATATATATATATATATATATATATATATATATATATATCATACCTGGTCGCATTAGCCAGGTAGCATGTAAGAACAGACGTCTGAAAACAAATCTTCCTTTACTCTTACGGTCGGGCCTTCTTTTTTCTCTCTCTCCCCAGCCAACGTATGACTAGTAAGATGCTGGGCATTCCCACTGCCGTGCCAGTGTGAATGGTTAAGATATGAAAGCTGTGCTGGAATTTTGGGTACCTGACAGTCGTATTCAATGAGGACACAGCCATTTGAGGAAATAATAAGCACCGTTTAGAGCTAGGATTTTCAGCCTTCTTTTTTTTTTGTTGTTATTAATGAGCACTTTACTGAAAGCGGGTTGTTGTTGTTTTTTTTTCCCGACACACAATGAAAAATGAATAGATTCGTTACCGTCATCAATGCTTTACCGCGTAACAGATATAAATATGTGATTGTACGCTATAAATAATGCAGTTTTTCTGCTGATCGTGTTATTGTTAATCAAGGCGTTCAGAACCGTTTGAAGCATTTAATCTAAAACGCCTGATGTTTGAAAATAGAAAATCTTGTATTATTGATCATTTTTAGTGTGAATCTTGGCTGTGAACAACATTCATAAATTTCTTGATCCATATCTTCACAGAGGGCTACTCAAAGCCATGATTTCACATACTCTGTAGTCAGTCTTGCTTGCTTGTTGTGTTTGATGATACTCGTTAAGGGAGACGCACTTTCTCCTTGTGTATTTCGATCCAGACATTGCAAGAACTTTTACTTTCTCGCGCTTTCAAAAGTACATCCCAGAAAGTAAACATGTCTTAATGGTGAGGTGGGTGCCTCCATGTCCCATGACGACCTGAAATCAATGTGTTAACTTAGATTAAGATCTTTTGGTTAGGGATGCGCTGTCTTATTCTCTCGAGCGCATTCGTGTTCGCATGCACCAGTTTTAAGAACCCCGAGCTAAGAGGAGGAAGCTAAGCCAGGAGGAAGAGCTGTGTGCATTCCTAAGAGAATTTCCTTTGGAAAGAACACTGATTAGGAGCATTCAGAAAAACACGATCTTTTTTTTTTTTAGCATTCATTCGTATGGACGTAAAACTTTCTTTCTGTATATGGATAAGTGAAAATAAATGAGAGCGGTATATACGCGAATAATTTGTGCTGTAAAATGCGATAGGAATCGTGAGATCATAATGATAGAGGAATGTGAAGGGGTCGGCAAGTCCTTAGAACAATGTATGATTATAATTCGCTGTCAAGATGGCTCTCAGACTCACTTGAAAGGTGTGGGAGTTACTTAAAAAAAAGGAGGGGGCGGCGGCTCGGGCAGTGGAGGAGTTCTTAAAGAGCCTTAAAAAACACGACCTATTTAATTGCATGTCAGAGATACTTAACCTTTTGAGTGCGACGGTACAGCCCTTGAGGTATGATGGCCTTGCCTCCGAGCTAACCCTTAAAGGGTTTGGTCAGATGCCGCCAGAGACTTTCGGCCAAGAGTCTTCTCATGTTCAAGGGTGGCTCAAAAAAAAATTTGTCATTATTAACAGAAAGCCTATCATTTCCTTACAGATTGGCGAATGATTTGAGACTTTATTTATTTTTTACGGTGAATTAAACACTGCCATGTATTTAAAAGACTTTGTATATAGTATTTCAAGGACTTCTTTTCGTCTACGTACAAGGCAGGAAGAGGTACTTAAGATTAGACCTAATCTACTCTGAAGGCTGAGTTCCACCGATATCTTGGTTCTTATCGCTGGATTAGACTAGTGGGTGTCGGAGGATCAGTGAGTCCACGTCGGTTTCCGTTCATTTATCGCTGCTCGTTGGTTTAATTGGCTGTTTCCGTTCTCTCCTTTTGAATTAAACTCATTGTTAGCCGATTAGATTAGTCTCGTCATGGACCTTCGCGTGTTTGTATTTGTATGTGTCATGTACAAAGGCTGCCTGCACGCTTGGAAATTGGTGTACGTACCTTGAGGCACTGGGAACGTGCACGAAATAGTTTTGGGGTCTTCGCCTAACAGGATTTAATTTATTTCAGAGCCGCCGTGTTCGTAGTCTGGTTTGATATATATATATATATATATATATATATATATATATATATATATATATATATATATATATATATATATATATATATCCCGTTGATGTTCTACCCGGTCTAGTTATTTTACACGCGTTGTTATTTATATCAAGATGTTTAAGGTATTTAGTATATTTTATGTTTCCTTATGAGACCTGATGTCTCCTAAAGTTGGAATATGATTGAAGGTAGTTAGTGAAGCAAATTCGAGTGTGGGTTTACGTCCACCACCCCATCCTTTCCAGTTCTTTTTTGCCACCGGATCCCTTTCACGATGAGAATATTTTGCTGTTATTATGAAATTAATTTAGATTCAACGAAAGCAGCTCCTCTGTACCAGCCCCTTCCCTCCCTCTTTTTTTTCCTTTCCGTCCCTCACGTTGCTTTCTTTCCCTCCCCTATCCCACTCTCCCAGTCACTATCCATCTGCTCTGCCCTCGCCATTCCCTACCTTTCCCACTTCCCATCCCTGCTTCTCTCCCTCGCC
Organism: Panulirus ornatus; assembly: GCF_036320965.1. Lineage (NCBI taxonomy): Eukaryota > Metazoa > Arthropoda > Malacostraca > Decapoda > Palinuridae > Panulirus > Panulirus ornatus. The sequence continues at coordinate 33,369,599 of NC_092269.1, forward strand.
TGTGTGTGCTGGTCGTATGTTTCTTTTGCCCGGTTAAGATGTTCCACACTGATTATACAGTTCTAATGTTACTGTGGGGGGGGGGGTGACACTAGGGGTAAAAAGTTGAACTAGTGGAGTGGAGGGGAGAAGGAGGAAAGGGGAGGGGGAGTGGTGCAGGTGGAAACCGAGGGCGAGATGAGAGGCTGGAGTGAGAGATGCTTTGAGTTGTGAGGAGGGGTTGGGTCCCCGAACGTGCAGGAGAGGGTCGGGGGGGGGGGGGGTAGGACGGATAGGAGCGATGTGGTTTGCGAAGCGCGCTATCTGTGGTCTGAATCAGGGCGTGTGGAGTGGTCAAGGGGGAGGGGGGGGGAACACGGAGAGGTCTGTGGGGCTTGGCTTTAGATGGAAGGGGCTTTTTGGTTGGGTTGCATGTATACATGAGAGCTTGACAGGATGGGAGCAAATAAGGCCTTTCATCGTGTGTCCCTGGCTTCACGTCGCTCTGTGGGAAACATCGAAGAGTGTGTGTGGATATATATATATATATATATATATATATATATATATATATATATATATACCAAGAACAAGTGCTCAGATGATCTTCCTTTATGGTCATTTGTTTTGCAGATTTTGATGTTAATGAGACATCCAAATATTCCGTTCGGTAGCACCAAGCGTATTACATCATACCAGAATCTTAGATAGGAAAAAAAAAACTCATGAAAGTTTGAAGCTTATTATTAGCATACCCCCGTAAATCGTGTTCTGTAAAATTAGGTCTTGTCAGAGTTAACATTTTTTCCACCGAAGTTTTTAAGCAAATTAATTAAGCCAACATTATTTCAGTGAGAGAGAGAGAGAGAGAGAGAGAGAGAGAGAGAGAGAGAGAGAGAGAGAGAGAGAGAGAGAGAGAGAGACTTCAGTCAAGAACCGAAAGAAAACATCCATATATTTCATAGGAAATTCTGCCCAATGGCGTTATTGTAGAAGTTTGTTTCCCGTAACTATGTTGACCTTGGTATGTGGCGGGGTTCTTCCGTCCGTCAGCAGAAACAAGCACTTGTCTTACGCGCCAGTTGGTCGGTCATGCGAATTTCACGTATCGCTTCACTCTTGATATGTACTGCGGGGGCAAGATCATGCTACGGGGTTGATCCCTCGGGTGTCTTACGGCCGGACTAGTTGACCTGACTTGATGTTCAGGTCAGAAGAGAGAGAGAGAGAGAGGGACCAGGTCATCCATACCCAGGGGTAGTACCGTCGTGGCCTAAGTGGAAACTTTACGACCTTATTATGACGGAACAGAATTGGAATTTCCATGTCGGCGAGTCTAATTATGATTATTATAGATACTTTTACTTCAGAACGCGTCATGTTTACTGGGGACGAGTAGGAAATTTTATATTACCTATTAGTCGAGGTGTAGCGACGTGGCACATTGATTTTCGTAGTGGGTTAAGCTCACATGACTCGAGAGGTGTTGGTGTGGCCATGTCAGGCCACTAGTGTCCGAGCGAGGCTGTGGTGGAGCGGTGTGTCGGCCAACCATGGGAGCAGCGGCGGAGAGAGGATCAATCACTGTCACCTCACCATGATAACATGACTTCGTCTGTCTGTCTGTCTCCTCCTTTTCATCTCGCTCAGCTCATCAGACCGGTTCTGCCTTTTTTTTTTCCACCTGTTCCTAGAGCTGTTACCTCTGTGCTCTCTCTGTTTGTCCAAGAACCCGTCACTTAAAACAGTTACATATCCCCGTTTTCTTCATTATGTATCCTCCACCCTTTTCACCCGCACCGATGATAAAATTTTGCTGCTTTTGAACACATTGTTTAAGCAAGAAATAGAATATAGATTCTGTCGGGAAGCGATAAGAAGAGAAGTCACCCAAGGTCGTAGGCTCTGCCTCTCTCTGCAAGTGTAATTTATTGCATTATGTATTTTGCATGATCTTATTTATCCGTAAGGGCATATATACAAACCTCACCCGAAATGTATATATATATATATATATATATATATATATATATATATATATATATATATATATATTATATTAATTTTTTATACTGCATCGCCGATTTCCACGTAAGAGAGGTAGCGCCAGGAACAGGCGAAGAAAGGCCGCACCCTCTAACTGTCATGTGTAATGCACCGAAACCATAGCTTCCTATCCACATTCAAGCTTCGCAGACCTTTTCTGGTTCACCTCAGACGATTCACATGTCGTGGTTCACTTCATTGACAGCTCGTCGACCCCAGTATACCACATCGTTCCAATTCACTTTGTCCCGAGTACGCCTTTCACCCTCTTGAATGTTCAGGCCCCGATCGCTCAAAATCTTTTTCACTCCATCCTTCCATCTCCAGTTTGGTCTCCCTGTTCTCCTTGTTCCCTCCGCTTCTGACACACACCTTTTTTGTCAACCTTTCCTCACTCATTCTCTCCACATGTCTAAATCATTTCAGCATACTCTCTTCAGCTCACTGCCACATTTTTTTTTTTTTTTTAATCCACCTTTCTCTTACTTTCATTACTTACCCGATTAAACCACCTCTTGCCACATTTTGCCCTCAAACATTTCATTTCCATCACATCCACGCTCCTCCGCACAACCTTATTTATAGCCCATTCCTCGCGTCCAAATGATATTTTGGGGCTACTCTACCCTCACATGCCAGTTTTTCCCTCCCAGATAACGTTCTCTCAACTCTATCTTCACTTCTCCCAGAACCCCCCCCCCTCTCTCTCTCTCTCTCTCTCTCTCTCTCTCTCTCTCTCTCTCTCTCTCTCTCTCTCTCTCTCTCTCTCTCTCTCTCCCCCCCATCCCACTCCACCTACGCACTGTATGACTCCCACGGCCTCCGAGAGGGGGTGTATGAGTACATCCTACCCGGGCCCAGGGATCCAAAAGGGGGCCCGAGTATTTCTGTTTGTATATATTTATATTTATCACGGAGGGAGTATAGGAGCAAAAGGCCTCAAATGCAGAAAATCAACAGAGCGAAGGCTCCATTCCATCCCTCTCTCATCATCCATACCCTTTTTGGCTTTACAGCTCATGGCATAAAACCGTAGTGAATAAAAAGCAGGATGACTAATGGAGAAGGGAAGGGGACCCGAAAGAAACTTTGTGTCCTCTGATAAAATTCCTCCCAGAGGCCCCGTCCACTTCCATGGTTCCATTCTCTGCCACGTCCAATCTCGGGTACACGGAGCACTTCACTTCCTCCAAGTTTTCGCCATTCAAACTGACTACCCAACTGACGTGTTCCTCATCCCTATTGAACCTAATATCCTTTTTCTTCTTCACATTTACTCTCAACTGTTTTTGCTGTCGTTCTCTAAATTAAAACTGGACAAAGGAAAAAAAAAAAAGTATGGCCATTGAGAATGACAGATTCTATTTCCCGGAGGATCGCCCAGTGGTATCTGTGCTGTTTTCCGTCATCGCCAGTCTGCTTTGGCCAAAGACCAGTTCTAAGCTTTCTTGTCTGTTGCCACAAAGAGGACAGAAAAATAGATTGATGCACTACACGAAAATCTGTGTTTGCTGGTCACGCATATCTTGAAAGTTATAACGGAATGTTAGTACCCGTATACCTGAATGAAAAAAAAAGATCGTGAAATTTCATTATATCCGAACAGCAACATAGATTTCCTCATTTCTTTTTTCTGTACTGTTACGCGTACTAACGTCTTCACAGGGAACATCCGCAGAGTTGCCTGTGTTTCCTGGGAAATAAAGATTAGCACAAATTACAGTTACATGATACCATGGGTGACATGTACACCTAAAGCTGTATGCACATGCAATATTGGATCTTGGCGTAAATGTGTACGAATTCTTGTGAAGCAAGCTGGGTTTATCACTAAAAACTCGTATTTAATGATTGTTTTTATCGCGATCTTGGAGGGGTTGAAATTTTTTGAAGGAAATGAAGTGAAACTGGCACAGCATCGGAAATAAATATCGGTGTGACTATGCCTTAACCACTGGGCAAAATGCAGAAATGTTTTTAAAAAATATTATATTCACTGTTTTCCGTTGTGCATCTGGATTGCTCTAATTAGATTAAAATAAAGGTTTTTATGGTCATGAAATGCATAAACTGCATTGATATCATACAAGTAGACGGTGAAGATATTTCTGTATGAGTTATTCTGCCCTAAGTCGTAAGGCCCAACAGCATAGAAATTGAAACTGTTGTGTGTCGAGCCTCAGAATACCCATGCATAGCAGCAGGTTGAGTTGATGGATTAATATTACACAAGTCGCTTTATCTACTTTGCCCCTCGTGCATGTAAGGTGATCAAAACTGCATGCGGTTTTTAAGCGCTCTCTCCAAAGACCATGGACGCGATCGAAATAGAATATAAAGTTAAAAGCAACACGCCTTTTTTTTTTTTTTTTTTATCTTAACTGCGACTATGAATCGACATTTGGGCCCGGTCGTAGGACGTAATTGTTTATTGATTGATTATTCCGTGAGGCATCTTTGACGACTTAAGTAAGTTTAAGGAGAAATATGTGAAAAAAAAGACAAGTTAAAGTGATATTGCCATTTCGTGTGGACCAAGGTAGACCATACCTATTAAAGGAGTAGGTTGAGGTAATTGAACTCCTGTGCTAACGATGACATTTAGGGGTATTTACCCCTTATCCTGTACTTGTACTTATGTTACCTGAGACATTTATTCTAATTGGAACTTACCATAGATTCTTATTTTGTTGTCTTCGAAGGCACATTTATTGGTAACCCGCATCATTTATTCTATTTTGACACTGGGCCGCTGGGGAGGAGGCTGGTGGGTGCGGCATCAACTAACACCGTCCCATGCTTGTGACTTGCATGTTTAAGATTGAGCGCCAAGTCATGTCGTTGACGTAACCGAGTGTATACGAAATGGGTTCTTATTCCACGAATGTTTTTGATGAATTGATGTTAATGTCAGAATGAGTAGAACTGAGACAGGGGGAGGGGAATCATTCGTGTGGGAAGTTGCACAAACACATTCGGACGCAACCCAACTCAGCTGATGTTTGTTTGGATGTCTGGAGATGAGATGTGCCCTCGCGCTGTATGAACGTTCAAATATCAACAGGTATTTGGATGGAAATTGTAAGCATACACATCGTTTTGTTCCTTTTGGAGTGTTGTTGTTGTTATTATACAGCTTAAGAATAAAAGTAGTTTTAATGCACTTTGACATGTTCTGTATATAGGGGTGCTGCAAATGTAATGGTGTTGCAGGTTTCGTTCTTGCAGTGGTATTGCACGTTTCGTTTTCCTCAGATAGATTGAAGAGGTTTGTTAGGATAGGATAAGTTAGACTGGAGGATAGGATAAGTTAGATTGGCCTATTTTTCTGGAATAAATTCTGTTATGCAAGGACATTCATCTACACTGACAAAATTTTAGGTAACTAAATATTTAAACGTGAAGAACGCAACAAAAATTATGGTTAAAAGGTATACAAACCTTTATTTGGTATGGTTTTGGTGAACTATGTATTGAATTATTAATTCAAGAATCTTTCAAAGTAGGGAGCATGTATTTCTTTTTCTGGGTTATGAATTAATGGCATACCATCTCAATGAGCGTGATCAGGAACTTTATGCTCTTATTTAACTAAAGTTCTGATCTGCTCACTTAAGAGAGCTATCTCTCTCATTCTGCTGCTGTATAATAGTTTTGTGCTATATGCCTCGCCTTGTGTCTCTTCTGTGTAGAGGATATAGTCATATTGGAATTTTATGCACGCCATAACTTGCCAATAAGTTTCTCAGATTTTTCTGTCAGCCCTTGATCTGCTTTTAAGTCATCCTTACTATTGCAAATTAAGGTTTCACTTTTGTACTTAAAAAACAAGATTTTATCTCTATACCTTTCAAATCTATATTTTCGTAGATGCTCAGTGTTGCAAGTTTCTTGTACACTTCTTCCCAGTCATTAAAGCCCTCTTGCTTCTCGCATTACTCTAACCTCTGTCTTACCTATCATTCTCAGCAAAATGAAGCCTTTAAATGTCTAAATTCCAGCACAATTAGGAGTTATCCCATTTGTATCAGTAATGAGAAATCTTATCTTTCACATGTATTTGTATTAGGAAGAGAACAATAAAGGCCACATATGCTCACATACATTCTCTACAATAGCAGTTATGTGTGATGCACCAAAACCATAGCACCTGTCCAGAGCCAGGCCCCACAGACCTTTCTGTGGTTTCCCCAGACTGCTTTATATACCCTGGTTCAGTGTGTTGACAGGACATTGCTTCATTGCACTTTAATCCATGCACAGCTTTCACCCTCTTGCATGTTAAGGCCCAGACTGCTCAAAACATTCTGTCACACTATCCTTCCATCTCCAGTTTCATTTCCCTGCTTTTTTTTTTTTTTTTATATGTCCAGTCCATTTTAGCACACCATCTTCAATTGTCTCAACCACACTCTTTACCAAATCTTTCTCTTGCTTTTTCTTATTGCAAACTCATTCACAGCAAATTGTCCTCAGACATTTTATTTTCAACACATCTTCCCTCCTGAGCACATTCTCATGTATAGCCCATGACTCACATCCATACATCTTTAGGACTACTTTACTACATATCCATTTTTTGCCCTCTTGGATGACAGCTTCTCTTTCTACACATCATTGATGCTTCCATTGCCTTTGCCCCTTCACCCACCCTATTACTCACCTCTGCTTCTATGTTTCTATTCACTGACATGTCCACTCCCAGGTATCTAAAACACTTCACTTCCTCAAAATTTTCTCTTCAAACTCATACCTCGCTTCTCAAAAAATTTTTCATTCAACCTCACACCTCAGCAAACCTATCCCTCTGCTGTGCTAATACTTTGCTTTTATTAACATTTACTTTCAATTTTCTCCTTTCATGTGTATTTTCATACTCAGTCACCATCTTCAGCAGTTTCTCAACAACAACTAATTCACTTCCTAGACCCCAACCTCCTTCAGACTGCATACTCACCCCTCTCTCCAAGACCCTTGCATTTCCCTCTCTCACCATGCAATCCATAAACAACCTTCACCTGGGACTACTCACTTTCCTCTCTGCTTACTCTTACACACATTAATACTTTAGATAAAAACTTATCACTGCCTTTAGTAGCATTCCTCCCACACCATATATTCATAAGACTTTCCAAAAGGCATCTATGATTACAAATGTGATAAAATTGAATGTTATGATTAATTGATTTATCTTAATCTTTTCAACAGAAGTGCTTATACGTAATCGCAGCATGGAAGAGGTAGTACAGAAAATCCATGAGGGTAGTACATTGTGGAAAGTTCGGGGTGTAAACAAGTGGTTCCATCGTCATTACAAAGTTGACATTCAAAATATGTGCCTTGTTGGAGAATCTAAGAAATGGTGGTCACCTGGTGGAGGAACAGGTAAGTTATCCCCTTGTACTTGGATGAATTCAGTGCTGTAATATTAAGACCAGCCGTCAGATAAGATAAATTAGCACTTTGCTGTTGCCCCCTTTATTGGTTGTGAGTGGCTTTTTCTAACATATATACTTATCTTGATAAAGGGTGTTCAAACTAACAAAAAAAACTTTTTTAGGATATAAACTGAAGAACAACATTAGTAGGTATTGGGTATTTTATGGAAAATGGATGCAATGTTCATACACATTAGCATTTAAAAAGTTGGAATTATCATCAAAAGAGTTCTAGGTTCCATTGATGTTAAAGGCTCAAGGACCTGTGAATTATTAGGCAAAATTTAATATATCTGATAGATTTTATAGAGTTTCATACTTAGATTAGATAGTATTTGCCGTTCAGTTAGATTGGAGTACCTGCATTATGCATTTTGTATAAAAGTTTTATAATTTCTCGTTGAAAATAGGTACTTGAATGAGATTAGAAATAATTATCAATCATTCCAAGAATTTGTTAGAGGCAAAGTTATTTGAAAGTATCATACAGCAGTACTATAATTTCAGATTCGTTTGTTCATTTTATGAATACATTATTTCAGGTAACATAAAAGCATGAAAACAAATCCCACAATAAATGAATATTGATATACGAAATTAACCAAGGTTTTTTTTTTTTCCATTATTCTACTTGCTTCTCTTGTTAATATTTTTCATGGTACATACTAATATTAGTCATAGGTATATTTTATATTGTAATGATAAGATGCATGCAAGTAAAGCTTCATACAGAAGCTGCTGTACAGATTTTAACAGTGACAGTAGTTCAAAATATAAAATAGTTTGTTATTCTCATCTTCAAAAGTTTAATTGATATTGTTCTGTTTGTTTCTTTTTCTATTGAATGAATTGATATATTATGTCCCCACTTGAGAATACTGTACTATATATAGAAACTAATTGGGATTGGATAGAAAGTTATGGAAAAATTCACTGTTAACTCCAAGGAGAAAAACAAGCAGATTTTGTTCTTGTTGTGATCGAGAAATTGTACATACAAAAATGAACCATGACGAGGTTGCTTATTAGGTTTGTGACCCAAGTGTGAGGAATTGGACAAGTAATGTATCATTTTGGTATTAGCCACTCAGTGTTGACTACGAAAATTTATTTTGAATCTTTTAGATAAGAACCAAATGACACATCACGGTATAGGAATTGCTGTTAGGCTAAATGTGTACTCTTAAAACCCCCTGTAAAATACTTTAGTTTTACATAAGAGTCTCATATTATAAAAGGAAATAGCATTTTTGAGAGAATCTGCAGTATACATCTACTTCTTCGTTTGAATAAGTTTCCATTTTCTCAATGTGTCGATTTAGTTATAGGAAGGAAAACATTTTATGATAGTCATTGTCAGATTAGAGTGAGGCACTTACTTTTTGTTTGTAATTATAGAATCAAGCAATTATGAAGAAGAACAAAGTAGGTAGGGGCCTTAAGTAACTGAAAATACTGCTGAATTACTTTTGAGACCAAATGATTCTTTTCATATGTTACAAAATTCATTAAGAGCATAGTGAGAGAAAACAGTATATCAGCATTTGCTGTTAGATTTCCACTACCTTTGGCCAATAATGGCATTGTTATCTTTTAAGACAAATGTTACAATCCTGAAATTAGTAGTGATGCTTGCAGTGAAAAGATTTGTGTTAAATACTAATGAAAATCTGTTTATCTCAGTTTATTAATATTTTCAGAGGACATTTTGACTGTTTTTGAAGGTGACTATATAGTTAGTTTTGTGATTGATATACTTCATTGCTTAACCTGTAGGTTGTCACTTGCAGATATAAAACTAGTTTGTTGTAAATAAAGGAAATTCAAGATATGGACTGTCTAGTACTGTTATCTAGATTATTAATAGGAAATTATCAGTACAGTAGTTAGAGCAGTATATCTTATATAGGCACTTATAATTTTAGACAGGTATGTAGTGAGTTTGATTATATGTCGGATGAGTATTGCATATGAATATGTTTTATTATGACAGGTGAACAGTAGGTACATAAACAAGTCTTAGATGAATTTGTTATCATTACTGAATTATCTGTTCTTTAGATAAAAAGATGTACTTTTTTAAGTTTATGATAGAGAGTAATGTATTGCCACAGATGATAACTTTGTTAAATAATGATTAATACTGTAACTGTAGTTAAAGTTCAGGAACAAAATTATCGTAATATTCTTTCTCTGCATCATTAGATTTTTTCCATATTATTTGTAGTTCTACTTGTTTCAGTTGTTTTAACCCTTTGTTGCCTTTTTAACTGTCTTTCATTTTCATTACTCCTTGAGACACACTCATTTAATTTTTTTTATTCATGGTTGGTAATGAAATAAGTGATATGAAATTTTGAAATAACCTCTTTTGAGTACTTATTATGAAACTGCCATAATGAATAACCATAATCTAATACCATTTTTGTCTCTGCTGTGTTGTAGGCAGCGATGGACCAGAAAATGCAGGTAAAGCAATTTGAATATATATTAATGCTTGGGTAGATGGACTTACTAACCCTGTAGTGATTGTAGTAGAGATGATCAGTCTTTCTTGAGCTTATTTGTCATTCTGTCTTTGACTCTGAGATTAATGGTCTTTTGTGCATTCAAAGAATATTTTTATAATGCTTGTATTTTATATAGGACTGAAATCTTTGCATGCTTAGGTAAAAACACATAATTGTGCCTAAACACTGTATACTATACAGTTATAGTAAATGCCACAACATAGAAGACAGTGCACTTTTTTGTTTCAAGGAGGAAATTGCTAGCCATTGCAATATTTTCTTAAGGAACATTACTAAAAGGCTCTGTGAAATTTCTCATCCAGTTGCATGTATTTCCTCTATAGATTATGGTCCTGTATTGTATTATTCTTAATATTAAGATGAACTTGATCATACAGTCAAGATATGTATGAGTAGTCTTTAAACATATTGATCATTATGGTCAATTTTGTTGAACACTGCTGTATTTGTGACCTACTCATAGTTATTAGATAATGAATTTCAACACAACTGTTGCATAAGAGTAGATGGTTTCATGATTTAAAGCAAGGTTGGATATCCGGAATTTTTTCTTAGACATTTCAACTTCATAGTATCTCCACACATTTTTGTGTCTTGGACCTAACAGTAATGACTGAGACATTTGCTGAATAATTCTGCATGTTTGTTTGGCAGTCACTTAAGTGAAGCAATTTAAGACTGCTTTTACTAGAAATAAGACTGTGTGAAAAGAATGATATGTGCCTCATAAGGGAAAGTTCCAGAGGATTTGATGTTTGTCAGTGTAACACCAATATCCAAAGCTTGTAAATCTTTGTCCGGAACTTATCACCATATTAACTTGAAATGTGTAATTTGCAAAATGGTGGAAACCACCGTTTCAGACAAGTTTGTAAATCATGTCAAGGATTGCAACTTATCAACTCTCAGCATAGTCTTTGAGAAAATCATTCATACCTGACAAATCTTTGTGATTTTTTTTTTTTTTTTTTTACATAACCAATATTAATGATGAAAATAAGGCATATGGCATTTATTTAGATTTTCAGAAGGCAGTCAATAAGGGCCTACTTCAAGGAGTGATAGCAAAAATTAAGGTCATGTGTTGAATGATGAAATGTGGTAAGGAGGGTGGAGTAGATGGTACTGCTGTTAGATTTATTTAGAAAGGGGATGACGTGTTGTTTATTGGTTATATAGGACATTTAGGTATGTATGGATCATGGTGAGGTGCCTGAAGATTGGTGGAATATGTGTATACTGCCATTTTATAAAGGCAAAGTGGACAAAGGTGAGTGTTCAAATTAAAGAGGAATAAATTTTTTAGTGTACGTTGTACATTTTATGGAAAAGTGGTGACTGAGAGGGTGGTGGCAAGTTCATAGCATCAGACTGGGAGAAACTGTGTAGTTTCAGGAGTAGTGGGATGTGTGGATTAGGAGTAGAAGTAAAGAATGTATGTGGGAAGTACTTAGAGAAACAGAAGGCCTTTTATGTGGCATTTATGGATCTGAAGAAAGCATATGATGGAGTGGCATCGGAGTCTCACCTCTGAGCTCCCCGCTTTTTTTTTGGCTTCCCTCCCTCACTTTGTTCATTCATATCTAGCTTCCTCTCTAGACAGTCTATCTCTGTGGTTGTTGATGGATCAGCCTCCCCCCTTTTCTCCATCAACAGTTGTGTCCCTCAAGGTTCTGTCTTGTTCCTTATACTTTTTCATCTTTTTTACAATGATTTCCTCTCTACAAATGATTAAATGTGTTCATACCCTAATGATTCAACACTGCATTCATCCACATACTTCAATTCTGATCTTTGTTCTCTCATTCGATCTGCATCTTGTCTTGACACAGTTTCCTTAATAAACTCAGACAGGATATCCCAGTTAGGTAGATAAAATCTAGTTAAGTTTAATGCCTCTGAGACCTAGTTTCTACCCATCTCTCTGTCGAAAACTTACAGCTCTTGTCTCTCCTTTGATGGTTCTGTAATTCCACCTTTTGACTCGGTGAACGTATTTGGTATTACTGTAACATTCACTCTTTCTTAGAAACCCCATATTACAGGAATAGCTGAATTTGCCTCCAAAGAACTGGGTGTCTTGTTTAGATGTTGAAACTTCTTTTCTTCCAAACAGTTACTCCATTTATACAAAGGATTGATTTGTCCTTCTATGGAGTACTGCTCTCACATCTGGGGTTGTTCTAGCTCTTCATCCTTACTTGACAGAGTTAAGTTGAAAGCTGTCTGACTTATGAATTGTCCTAGGCTAGCTTCCAAGCTTCACGCAGTACTGAGCAAGCTGCTAAGTCACATGATTACTTTGTGGCCATTGGCAACTCAAGGGTGGGCCATCTTGAAAACTGTTTCTTTCCCTATCTGTCAAAGCTTTGGAACTCTCTCCCTTCTCATGTCTTTCCAAATAACTATGACCTGGCACATTTCAAAAGACAGGTTTTTCACTTCCTCCAAAATTTTTTGATACTTTCCCTTGTCTTTTTGCCTTTCATTATTCTCCACTTTGCGGAAGTCTTACATATGTATTGTGCTGGAATAAAGTTGTTAGAAGAAGTGAGGAGTTCTGATAAAGAGAGTTAGGCATGTGTGTGAGTGGGTAGGTAGGATGGGAAATGGTTCCAAGTGAAGGTGGGTCTTTGGCAGGGGTGTGTGATGTCAGAATGGTGAGGGAGGTAACTTCAAGGGTCTTGATGTGAGGGGCAGATAGATAATCAGTCTGTTAGGGGTGCAGAAGCATAGGCCTTGTGTCAATTGTTGTTTGCTGTTGATATAGCACTGGTTGTAAATTTAAGTGATAAACTGAAAAAATTAATGTCTAAATTCAGGAGAGTGTGTGAAAGGAGGAAGTTGAGTAAATATGAATAAAAGCATGTTTATTAGGTTCAGCACTACAAAGATATAGGTAAGTTGGGGTGTGAGTTTGAGGGAAGACAAACTTGAAGGAAATGAATTGTTTTAGATACCTGGGAATGGATTGGGATGAAATGGAACCTTAGTAGTCAAGGTGAATCACAGGGAAGGTGAGGGGCAATGGTCCTGGGAGCATTGAAAAATGTGTAGAAGGAAGTCACCATATAGGAGGGTGAAGATGGGTGTATTTGAAGGTATAGTAGTACTGACTGTGTTGTATGGATGAGAGGCACAAGGCATAGGCTTTAGTTGAGAAGGTACAGAGGAGGGTGAATGTGTTGCATATTAAATGATTGAGGACATTTTGTGGTGTGAGGAGGGATGATTGAGCAAGAAATTACATTGTGAGAGAGAGGTATGGTATTAAGAATATGGTTGAGAGCTGAAGAGGGTGAGCTGAAATGGTTTGGGCGTATGGAGAGAATGGGAAAGGAGGGTTTGACATAGAGGATATGTGTGTCTGAAGTGGGAGGACAAAAAGGAAGAGACCAAGTGAGAGATGGAAAGATGGATTGAATAAGATCTGGTCATAGCTACCAGATTTGAGTGTGCTTACTTGGGTGCCTTCATGAATATGGATGTTTTACTCAAGATACATAAAATGAACTGATATTTAAGCTTGTTGCATTTCATGAAAAGCAGATTATAAGATTGTGAATAATTGGGATACTGGTGAAGATGAAATAAGCATTATTGTTATGTTTGAGAGCAGACTTGATGGTGCTCTGTTTCAAGTCTATGAATTACATATGAATTTTACTAGTCTTTCTCCCTGTCATTTATTTGCTTCACCTTTTCACAGAGAACCTTAAGTTTTTGATCTCTACAACTATCACAAATGGCCTTGAAAGGACTCAGTGGTCTGTTACTGTTTGTATTCTTTTGTACAAGTGAGCTTATCATGGATATTTTTTTTCAGGAAATAATTCTAGATTGCCAACAGTGGTTTTCTTGGGCATTTCTTAATGCTACACAAAGTGCAGGGAAAAGAATCTTTTCTGGATCATAATTGCTTTTGCTTTAAGGTGTAGACCTTTTCTCAGTAAAACCTTGTTTTATTAAGACACTGTATATATCGAAAATCAGCCCAATCAGACAGCCAAAGCCCAATGAAACTGTTATCTGTTATATCGGCTTTTAGTCTGTCGAAGCCAATGATAGTCCTTAGACACCCATGCTTGCAGTCACCAGTATAGTTCTTGAACTTGAAAAACTACAAAAATAAAGAAAAAATATTAAGATATTTTGATGTTTTAACATATTGATATATGGTACATATTTCATTTCCTAACAAACACATAAAAACAGAAATAATATATCTAAAGCTTTTACCTGGAAACATCTTTATTGCATCATGAATGTGCTTGTGTTATTTCCTCACTGTTGTGGAATTTCCATTGAGTATAGTTAATGACAATGATAATTTATTTTTCAAATAGATATGGTGTTACTGTATTGTAATAAGATATTAATACATTTTTTTTTTTTTTTTTTTTTTTTTTTGCTTTGTCACTGTCTCCCGCGTTTGCGAGGTAGCGCAAGGAAACAGACGAAAGAAATGGCCCAACCCACCCCCATACACATGTATATACATACGTCCACACACGCAAATATACATACCTACACAGCTTTCCATGGTTTACCCCAGACGCTTCACATGCCTTGATTCAATCCACTGACAGCACGTCAACCCCGGTATACCACATCGCTCCAATTCACTCTATTCCTTGACCTCCTTTCACCCTCCTGCATGTTCAGGCCCCGATCATGTTTGGGGCCTGAACATTAATACATGTATACTTATATTACTACAAAATATAAGTTTGTTCTGGCTGCTCTGAGCATCAGCTTATTCGTACTGCACTGCCCATGGTATCAACTTCTCTTAACCTGTGCTGTGTTTTGTAACACTTTTGTTCCAGAGAACTTAATTTTTTTACTTTCATTGTGACTTAACAGTTGATAAGCAATACATAAATGTAATATGTAAAAGTTACTGTAAATTGAGTACATACTGTAGTGTAAATGAAATCTGCTGCTACCTCCATCACCACCTTGAATCTCTTTACTAACACTTCCACCTGTACTTTAAGCTGCACAATCACTACAGGCACAATAACAGTGTACCAGTAATAGCTGCTCTGGTAAGTAAAGAATAGTGTCTATACATGAAAGTTATTATACTAGTATATTATGTTCTGTTACTTTACATACAGATCAGTAGTTACACATTTATAGGCAGTTATACCTCCGTTTATTGACTGCCCTACCCATGTGACCATTTTGGACTATCATTGGATTTATTGGACAATAAGTCGATATATTCAGTGAGGCTCTGATGTAGTGAACCAGTTGGATATGTCTGAAAAATAGATTTATTGTACAGGGTTTTCCTCAGTTAGGTTGATGAAAGAAGGGTTCCCAGCATATATACTGCATGATGCATGTTTGTACCTATAAGTTACTATTTATTATTTTGCTTTGTCGCTGTCTCCCGCGTTAGCAAGGTAGCGCAAGAAAACAGACAAAAGAATGGCCCAACCCACCCACATACACATGTATATACATACACATCCACACACGCAAATATACATACTTATACATCTCAACGTATACATATATATACACACACATACATATACATATATACACATGTACATAATTCATACTGTCTGCTTTTATTCATTCCCATCGCCACCCCGCCACACATGAAATAACAACCCCCTCCCCCCTCATGTGCGCGAGTTAGCGCTAGGAAGACAGCAAAGGCCCTATTCGTTCACACTCAGTCTCTAGCTGTCATGTAATAATGCACCGAAACCACAGCTCCCTTTCCACATCCAGGCCCCCAGAACTTTCCATGGTTTACCCCAGACGCTTCACATTCCCTGGTTCAATCCATTGACAGCACGTCGACCCCGGTATACCACATCGTTCCAATTCACTCAATTCCTTGCACGCCTTTCACCCTCCTGCATGTTCAGGCCCCGATCACTCAAAATCTTTTTCACTCCATCTTTCCACCTCCAATTTGGTCTCCCACTTCTTTTCATTCCCTCCACCTCCGACACATATATCCTCTTGGTCAATCTTTCCTCACTCATTCTCTCCATGTGACGAAACCATTTCAAAACACCCTCTTCTGCTCTCTCAACCACACACTGTTTATTACCACACATCTCTCTTACCCTATTATTACTTACTTGATCAAACCACCTCACACCACATATTGTCCTCAAACATCTCATTTCCAGCACATCCACCCTCCTGCGCACAACCCTATCCACAGCCCACGCCTTGCAACCATACTACATTGTTAGAACCACTATTCCTTCAAACATACCCATTTTTGCTTTCCGAGATAATGTTCTCGACTTCCAACATTCTTCAAGGCTCCAAGAACTTTTGCCCCCTCCCCCACCCTATGACTCACTTCCACTCCACGGTTCCATCCGCTGCCAAATCCACTCCCAGATATCTAAAACGCTTCACTTCCTCCAGTTTTTCTCCATTCAAACTTACCTCCCAGTTGACTTGTCCCTCAACCCTACAGTACGTAATAACCTTGCTCTTATTCACATTTACTCCCAGCTTTCTTCTTTCACACACTTTACCAAACTCAGTCACCAGCTTCTGCAGTTTCTCACCTGAATCATCCACCAGTGCTTTATCATCAGCAAACAACAACTGACTCACTTCCCAAGCTCCCTCATCCACAACAGAATGCATACTTGCCCCTCATTCCAAAACTCTTGCATTCACCTCCCTAACAACCCCATCCATAAACAAATTAAACAACCATGGAGACATCACGCACCCCTGCCGCAAATCGACATTCACTGAGAACCAGTCGCTTTCCTCTCTTCCAACTCGTACACATACCTTACATCCTCTATAAAAACTTTTCACTGCTTCTAACAACTTGCCTCCCACACTATATATTCTTAACACCTTCCATATAGCATCTCTATCAACTCTATCGTATGCCTTCTCCAGATCCATAAATGCTACCTACAAATCCATTTGCTTTTCTAAGTGTTTCTCACATACATTCTTGAAAGCAAACACCTGATCCACTCATCCTCTACCACTTCTCAAACCACACTGCTCTTCCCCAATCTGATGCTCTGTACTTGCCTTCACCCTCTCAATCAATACCCTCCCATATAATTTCCCAGGAATACTCAACAAACTTATACCTCTGTAATTGGAGCACTCACTTTTATCCCCTTTGCCTTTGTACAATGGCACTATGCAAGCATTTCGCCAATCCTCAGGCACCTCACCATGAGTCATACATACATTAAATAACATTAAGAACAGAGGCCTGAGCTTTTGAGGGAATATCCTCACTTAGCCCCATCTCTGTTCCTTCTTTTGGAAAATTATAAGAAGGGAGTGGAGGATTGGATTTCTAGCTCACCGCTCCCTGCCCTTTTAGTTGCTTTCTGCGACACGCAAGGAATACGTGGGAAATCCTCCCCTCCCTTCTTTTAATTTTCCAAAAGAAGGAGTAGAGAAGGGGGCCAAGCGAGAATATTCCCTCTTAAGGCTTAGTCTTCTGTTCGTGGCGCTACCTCACTGACATGAGAAATGGCGAATATGAATGAGAAAATGTATACATATGCACTATATGCTTTCAGAATATTTTTATGTTCATTAGTTATTCTGTTTTCAGTTGCATAGTATTACATTTATACTAGATGAAGACAGCCTTTTATTCACCAGTTTTTTCCACATTATTTTTTAAGCCGTCACATCAAACTTCAGGCATACTGGAGTGTTCATTACAGTATTCCTAATTTGTTTATTACAATGACTGTATTGTTTGAGGAACATGCTATTGTAGACATTTCTGATTAGTAGACTAGAAAAATCAGTCTGCTCTATTATTTTGTTAAGGATTGGAAACCCAGATGAATATGTATCTCTTTATCTCCTTGGATAGATGGATAAGGAGTAAGGTTGACATTGAATACTTTGATGAAAACCGGAGCTGTAAGTTATCAGTTACTTAGATTGATAATTATTTATTCATTTGAAAAGTATCTAATGATTATTTACTGTTACAGTTCCATTGATAGAGATCACAGAAATCCGAGAGGGCTGGAAAACAGATACATTCAACAAAGTTAGTAGTCACACTGATAAGATGAAAGATAAAACAGGAGGTAAGCTTCTGATGTTTAATTGTTTCCTTGCATCTCTTATGTTGTTAGATATTGAAATAGTGAAACATAAAGGTGTGTGTTGAGATTATTTGCCTTTGGATGGACAAAATGAAATGTGAAAATGATATTACAAAGTGAAAGTTGTGTCTTTACTTCATGGTGCATTTTTAGATGTACTCAGTTATCAGATTTCATGTTATTTTTAGTATCCAAGAGATTCTTCTTATTTTCTAACAAGGGTAATGTCAAATCATTATCGATTCTGGTTGTTGAAGTAAGTCCTTTTGTTGAATTTCCTGCTGTCTTATCTTTTGTATCTACCTCCTGTTTTCATCTCTAATCAGATTAGTTTGATCTAAGATATTTTCACATCTGTATTTTTTTCAAAGGAGGTGAAGAGCCAGTGTTGGAGGAAAACAAGTGTTTCTCAATAATACATGGTCCAGGTGGGAGAGATGTTCTTGATTTGGTTGCTACTACAGAAGATGAGAGGGATGCTTGGGTATCTGGTCTGACTCACCTTATACAGTCTGTTAAAGCACTTCATGAAGAGAAGCAGTATGATGTGTAAGTATCATAAGAATTTCCAGGTATTCATTATGTTTTGTCTTTTCAATCTCAAGATATATTTTACCCTTGTGTCTCCTTGCGACATAATATTCGGTTTTTACTTCAAAGTTTTGGATGCATAGTATTTTTAAATGTATTGTTCTGAAAAGGTTATAAGATTTCCCTTTCCAAATGTGAATAAAGGAATGGATGCTGGAATGTTTCAGAGGATAATGAAAAGTAGACGGGTTATTGTCATGCTGAGGAGGGTCATGAGGGGTATAAAGATATGAGTGTAAATGTGGGACTTTAGTTTTAAGACAGAACATGTTAGAAATTCTAGTTTAATCTGGTCTTATTCATATATGTTATTGAAACAGGTTATCTATAACAGAAAGAGAATTCAGCCTGTGGATGTGGCCTTGTTAAAACTGAAAAGTATAGTAAGAACATACATATGAGAAAGAAAATATCAAAATGTATGAAAAAAAGAGGAAGTTGTTGTGAAAGTAAATAGAATGCTTGGATAGTTGGTGCAGATAGTTGTGGGATAATTGACCAAGAGAGTGTGTAATTTTATGATGAAAGAGTAAAGATGGAATGATAGGGTAATACAGCATAACATTTTGTTGAGAAGAGTTCAAACATTGGAAAGTCTTTACAGTTTGCAAGGACATGAAGAAGAGGCAATATGCTGTATCTTTCTAGTCAGAGGAAGATTGTGTATTATAGAGGTATTAACTAATTTAAGATTTACTCTATCATGCTGATTTTTTCTAATTATACAGGTGGTTACGCAGCCAGTTTACAGAAGCTGACAAGGACAATAATGGATCACTTAATTTCAATGAATGCTGCGCATTGCTCAAGCAGTTGAATATAAAAATGGATAAGACACATGCAAAGAAACTGTTCAATGTAAGTATGTTGGTTTATGTTGTTTAAAATTAATTAGTAATTCACATAGATCTTTTTGTCGTTTACTTGAGCTGTTTAGCCTCATCATTTTATTGAACCCAGAAGTGTCACATTGCAGTGCTGGTTTATAACCCCAGAGCCCTAGGATGTTAAATCCCACATAAATTGAACATTGCCTCAAATGAATAAGATTTGTGTACTCGATCCATCCTATATAAATTGAAACAGTTATAGATATTGTAGATTCATGTACATTGTATTTTCTTACAACCACTTGCATTACTTACAGCTGCATTAATAATAAGTGTCAGCCCCCAGAAGTAATGCTGTAATGCAGGTTTTCAGTTTAGTATGCTACTTTCAAGATTTCTTTACAAACCTGTTAAGTACAAAATATTTGAGGATTGATACTGTTGATATACACTAGGGATTCTGCTTTTAGTCAAATTTACCTTGTTCAGAGAATGAGTGAGATAGAAAGTAAAAATACAACAATTCATCTAGTGTAATATCCTCATGTCTTTAATCAGTTGGCACATCCTGACAGATTTTGTCTTGTAGTTCCTTTGTAGGTATGTCACTAGTGTTCCCATAATTGTTAACTCTTTGTATTGAATAGCTAAGTAGCTTTTCAATATCAAGTTAATGATGTTTATTTCAGCAAGCGAATACAAGCAAGCAGAAAAGAGATGGTGAGCAAGTTCTAGAAGTTGAGGAATTCGTGGCTTTTTATCATGCTCTGCTAAAGATGCCGGAAATTGAGAAGCTTTACAAAACGTAAGTGCCTGCATCCAAAATTTTGATCTTGATCAAATTGTAGCAACACACTTGTTCATTTGAGATAATGATCAGCTTTACATTTTG
Organism: Panulirus ornatus; assembly: GCF_036320965.1. NCBI lineage: Eukaryota > Metazoa > Arthropoda > Malacostraca > Decapoda > Palinuridae > Panulirus > Panulirus ornatus. The sequence goes on from NC_092269.1 coordinate 33,390,002, forward strand.
CTGAAAATTTTGTTTAATGTGTAATGTATCTAAAATGCCATCTGCCAGTGGCTATTACGATGGCTTGTGGTATATTTCTTCAAAGCATCCCCTCAGTACTCAAAACTGCGTTCACTGCATTACTTGCTTTTATTACCATATTCCCTTACTGTGTCCTTTTGCCATGTTCTTGGTTCCTCCCACACTCTTTTCTTTGTATTCATCTGTACATGCATAGTCATTCTTCATGGATTTCTTTCTGTAAGCACAAATTTCATCACTTTCAAATTGATTCTTTCATATGTTCATAACTTATTCATGTCTTCAGTATTTTACATTAGCAGTTTTTCTGAGTGTAATAGTCTTATTAATCTGTTTCCACTTTATTGTCAATTTACAAACCCTGCTTTTATTTACATGTATCAAGGAATGCAAAACTTTATTGCACCTTTAAACTCGCATCTTCAGTCATAGACATGAACAAAATACTTAAAGGTCTTGATGAAATTTCTTTACACTGATGACACGATAGAGGCTGGGACAGATCAGACAACACTGCATGATATAGGCATGGAGGGATCACACCATACTCTTTGATATAGGGAAGAAAGGATGACACCGCACTTCATGATGAAGTCATGGATGGATCACAGTACTCATGTGTTGAAGATTTGGTAGTTGCTCATTCTTTTCTTTCTTTACATATACCTGATACAAACTGATACATTGCTTTTTGCTTCTGTTGAAGTATAATGCTTGTAATATGCCAGATCCTATACATCACCAATTTAACACGCACTTCCTCCTTGATAATAAGTATATTCTGCTTTAGATCTTGCAAGCACATCACACATCTCTCTACTGATCCAAGAAGAATATGTTTAATGGATATCTTTTGCTTCATGTTGTCAACATTTTTCTTTCAATATTTAGATGTACACTTCATAAGACATTCTGTAGGTTTTATTATTTACTTCTAAATGATTGGCAGATATGCAAGTGAGAAGACTCAGTTAATGAGTGCAGACCAACTGTGTTCTTTTCTCCATAAGGCCCAAGGACTTACTGATATGGATGCTACCCAAGCCACGAAGCTCATAAATGAATTTGAAATAAGTGACCTCAAAGACCAAGGATATATGACTCAAGATGGTAAGTTTTGTATCATTAATTATTTTGGCTCAAAAGACATTGATTTTGTTATTGATAATAAACTTTTGGTACGAGTTAGATTTATTTTTTCAACTTACCTTGAACACAGAAATGTATGACTAGAAACTTTTGGAAAGTAAGGTAGCATAGACAATGATTGTACAAAAGCCAAACCACCTGATTAGTGACTTCCTCAAACCACAGGCCTTTGAAACTTTGACATTTGGAAATTAGGTGACTTTAATCATCCAGTTACAGCTTTGCCTTGCCCCATTTTCCAGTTATCCAACCATTTCAGCTGTAGAGGAGTATACAGCTGGGCTGTTGCAGTCGAACATAGGAATAGTATGGAAATATCCTTTTTAAAGAATGAGAAAGTTATCTGTACAAAGTTTGTTTATTAATTTATCATTACCTGAAGACCCTTTCTTAGAAAGGGTCTTGGTGTTACCAGGAGCTCCTGTAGCTCCAGAGCTGTACTGTTTCCAGTAGCAGGGAAATGTTGAGGTCCTCATGAAAAACTTGCCAAAGGAAGCATTTTACTTCCTGTGTAACTTCGTGCAGATGGAGTTTGGTAATACCTATTAAGTTTCGTAAGATTACATGTGCTTTATCATCTTAGGTTGTCAGAATTTTGTGTCATAGTAACTGAATTATTAAAGCACCTATATATATTATCCTTGGGGAAAAGAGGAAAGAGTACTACACATGTATTTCCTGTGTGTCTTGGAAGGCACCTAGAAAGTGTTGGGAGTGGGGGGGCTGGACATCCTTCCCTCCTGTTTTACTTTTCCAAAAGAAGGAACGGAGAAGGGAGCCAATTGAAAAAAGAAAAATAAATGTATATATGTATATTTTTTCATACATATTCGCCATTTCCTGCATTAGCAAGGTAGCATTAAGAACAGAGGACTGAGCCTAAGAGGGAAAATCCTTACTTGGCCCTCTTCCCTGTTCCTAGTTATGATCTCTGTATTTTATATTATCAATGATATATTGGGCTGTATAATGTTGAATAAGGTAGAAAGTATGATTCCAAGTTAATATTGGCATTTTTATCTCAGGATTCTACCACATGCTGTTATCAGATATGTTTGATATTTTCAACTGTGATCATCAGAATAATATTCACCAAGACATGAATCAGCCGCTTGCACATTACTACATCTCCTCATCCCACAACACGTAAGTATAATTATCTGCTGAACGCCAGAACCAGAAATTTTTTGTGTTAAGTTTTAGGCTTGAAGTATTTGTATATGGCTCTTGAGCTACGTTCTTTTTCGATTGTTATGTATTTATATATTTATTTATTTATTTATTTACCTTTCACTCTGATTATAAGGGTAGGAAATGAACCTAAACAGAAGTTTCTTTTTATTACTACATCTGGCAGGAAAGCTTGACTCCCCACCTGCTACTCATCATTGTACGCATTTACACTCATTTTTCCCCCTTCTGGATTTCCTTTCCAGATTCTTTTATAAGAACAGTGTAATTTGCCTTTTTCTTTTGTATCTACTGGACATTTGGAATCTAACTAACTGTGGTAAGCCCTCATAAATGGGGATATGGCACCTACTGGGTTAAAGTCATCTTGATGCCTAATTGGTCAGGCTTGATAAGCACAGTTGATAAGCTGATGATGCTCTATGTTTTAACTTAGCTAAATTTAGTTACTTTTTGCCCAAAAGAAAAATTGCCTCTGTTTTTGTTATTTGGTATTTATGTGAAGTGTTATTAATTGCCATTGTCAATGATCAGTTCTTGAAAACTGCATCCTGTTGAATTACAGAAATATTTTTTGTATGTTAAACATATTATATTGTAAAACTGTTCTCATATATTTGGCTGGCATTAATAGTTTACAGAACCTTTTGGTTAACAGATTACTATTTTCCATTACAGGTACCTGACTGGACACCAGCTTGCAGGAGAAAGTAGCATTGAAGGCTACATAAGTGCTCTTAAAAGGGGTTGTAGGCTATTGGAATGTAAGTACCACTGCTCAAATACTGTGATACAGTAAAAAAGGGTGTTTAAAGCAGGTGTTGCAAGATTAAAGTCTGTTGAATGGGACTGAGCAGAATAGATTTTTATGAATGAAGAACTGCAGGAGGCAGTGATACCTTACATTTTCCATCATAAATTGTAGATTTTGATAAAACATTGTGTTTGAGATTAACCAATATTGCACTTTGAATATGTGGGTAGGGGCAAAACAGGACATAACAGTAAAATTCATCTTGAATATTATTTCTGTGTTGCAAAACAAACTTTCCCTTGTATAATCCTCGAGTTTTAGATAAAGTAATCAGTCCATTTTTATAAAGACCTCAGTCTATTTTTTGTCTTGCTACTTTCCATAGTTTTTTATTTTGTGCACTGAAAAAGGACTGGTGATTGGGAAAACCTAGTCTAAAAAGCAGGACATACATTCACTGTCTGCAGAAAACCTTTTATGCTTCCATATATTTTCAAAGGTGATACATGATACATGGCTGAGCTTTATTATGGATACAAGTATATGACGCTTTCAGGATGAAATCATTGTACATCAGGACAATTTGCTTCCTTTTTATGAGGTTCATGGTTGTGATCACTTTATGCAGACTAGCTCCCCCTGCCATAAGGCTAGAAAGATGATAAACTGGTTATCAGAGAAAAATATTCAAATGCTGGAGTGACCTGGGAGCATTCCAGATCTTAATTCAGAACTGCAGGAATCAGATAAGTCAAGCTTGCTTCCTCCACCACTTCATCAGTGCCTTGCCTCATTTAAGAGATCAAGACTCTATGGACTCAAAACATGGTCCTTTAGGAACCTTGCCAATTTCATGCCCAGACATGTGCAAGTGGTAATCAAGGCCATAGGAGAGATGACACAAGTACTTAAATGTAAGTGTAACATTGCCTTTGGAAACATATAGTGATGGACGAGTTTTTTTGTGAACATTGTAAATATATGTGGGTGAGTTTGATTGATGGTAAGTGGGCATTATTGGATTATGCCGTTATTGATAGGTGGGCAAAAGAGAAGGACTGCTAATGGGATACCTAATAAGTTCGTGATGGAGACGAGGGTGGAAGTTTGTAAAGGTGAGGCCTTAAGGAAAGAGGAAATGAGATAGAGGGGAAGAAGGTTGTGAAAGTGAGTGAGCTTAGAAAGGAAGCTTGTTTGAGGAGATACCAGGAGAGAGTGGGTAAAAGATAGTAGAAGGTGAAAGTAAACAAAAGAAGGGAAGTGGTTTAGGATTGGGGGGTATTTATGAAAGCAGTGCTTACATATGCAAAAGAAGGATGTGGTATGCAGTAGGTGGGATGTAGACATGTGAGAATGGATAGTGAGTGATGGGATAAAGAAGGTAAGTTGTTAAAGAGAAAAGAAGAAATGATGTAAGGGTATTAGCTGCAAGGAAGAAGTGCAAGTGATTGGGAGATGTACAAGAAGAAGCAGCAGGAGGTCAAGAGGAAGATGCATGAGCTGAGAAAGGGGACAAATGAGAGTTAGGGTGAGAATGTATCAGCAAACTTCAGAAAAAATAAGAAAATGTGGAAGGAGGTAATATTTGGAATGCACAACATTGAAAAAAAAGGTACTGTAGTAGTTATTTACTGCATAATTTAGTTATTTTCTTTTCCCAAATGAAACCTTTTTCATACTTTCTTACCTATTTTTTTGTCTTCCATTAAATAGTCCCATATAACTACTAACCATAATTTTACTCTATTCATATGTTTTTCTCCATTCCCATACCACCTCCTTTCCTTTTTCTCTACCTAATAAAGATTACATCATCTTTCATTATTCATATCAAACTTATCATCATTAGCTGTATGTTACAGCTTGTTTTCAGGAAACTAACTGTCCTTCATTTCACCTGTACATATTAAAGTACCAGTCCCCAATCTTTTTGTTCATAATTCATTATCCTTTCATAGATTTGCTGTCACATAGGAATTGTTTGCTTTCTTCTTGTATATAGAAATGTTTAAATCGTTTTATTCTTACCATGCTTTGATATGGATTACTTTCCTGTTGTGATACATATTAAATACTCTAAAGATGTTATAGCTATTTTTATGGTGTTTTTGGAGATAAAAAAGTATTATCTTTCTTGCAGTGGATTTATGGGATGGAGATGATGGACAACCAATTATATACCATGGTCACACCTTAACTACCAAAATCACACTTGCTGATGTACTTAGGGATGGCATTAAGGTTTATGCCTTTGAATCTTCTCCATACCCTGTCATTTTGTCTATTGAGAACCACCTTAGTGTTGAACAGCAAAAGGTCATGGTGCAGCTCATGAAGGATATCCTTGGAGGTAAATCACCTGATTTTTGTTTTACATGCACTGTACCTTGTAAGTTAAACACAAGCATGTTTGTTACAGTTGTTTAACATACATATACTTTGTTTTGACTTTTTTTGATTACAAGTTTTTATAACCAGAATTTCTCTCTCTTGTTAGACATGCTTGCAACTGATGCAATACCAGCAGACATCTCAACTCTGCCTTCTCCAGAGGCACTTAAGAACAAAATCATTATCAGGGGCAAAAAACCACAAGGTAAGAGACTTTCCACACATATACAGCCATTGTAGAGCTATACACTCTTTTTAAAAGTAATCATGTAGTTCCTGGCCATTTCACTTCAGTTAAGATTAATTTCCTTTATTTATATGTATCTTATACTTTTACTTGTTATTATTGCATATTCTCAAACTTAGCAAAGTTTTAGAAAAAAAAATTATATTGATTAATCTCATCTTGCATAACCTCCTAGTTCCTCTTATAAACATGGCATGAATTTCCTCTATATGCAGATGATCTCACAGTCACATCACAATAGATATACAGTAGTACATTAAACAGTTAGAACAGTAGTTCACCTAGAACAGAATGTCTGCATCTCATCAGAAGTCTCTCATCGTTCTTTTAAACTCAGACAGGCACAAATCTGACTTACTTGTCTTGCAATCACTTCATACACAGCATCACCACATGTTATTTGGGTTTCTGCTCCTGTGAGCTGTCTTCATGTGCGTCCATGCTATTAGCTAGACCATGTAAAACTTGGTAAGCTGCCGCATTACATGATTGCTCTTTGGCTGATGACAACTGAAGAGCAGCATGCTGTTGTATGCGTCTTTTCCTGTACTGCAGGTCTTCAAATGTATTTTTTTTCTGACAGTTATGGGTTATGTCTTTTTGATGGGCAAATTTCCCATTTCCTTAAAAACTCTAGTATATTTTTCCCTTAGCTTATTTCTTCCATGATGTAGACTTTTATCTGTAACTGAACCCTTCAACATAAATATGAGTTAGAGGCTCTGGTTTTGATATATTATGCAAGATATATAGAGAGTGGATATATGGAGGTGAGGCCATGGATTTTTCATTTCTGATACTATCTTGTTAAAACAGGGAAGGCAGCTAGGTATAAGAAAAAAGAAAATTTTGAAAACTCTGTTTCAGTATTACCCTGGTAATGTAGTAGTTTAGTTATCAGTTTTTCTTTCCAAATTTTTCATTCATTTCATCCCTTATGTTTTTTATCTCATCACTAGTTTTCACCAAAAATGCCGAAGTGAATGTAATAGATTTTATTCCATGTTTCAGGTACTGAAATTGAGTCTGATGATGAAGATGATGATGATCAGGATACCATTGATTATATTGATAGTGATGATGGTGCTACACAGACCAAAAAGGTGAGAGGCGCATACCATATTATGTATATTTTCCCACGTTGACGGTGTCATGCTTTTTTTCCACCCTGGCAGTTGAAATATTATTACACAGATATTGTTGTATAAATCTGGTGTCTTAACTTTCTTGGAAGATTTTGAAGTTTAATTACTATTAACTTGTTTTTATTATGCTGCAGATTGAAACAGCTGAATTCATGCAAATAAAGGGTGATGTTTAGAAATAACTGGATTTAACACTTTTGCCATGATTTCAGGATGCTTTATAGAATGTACTGTTATTCTATACATTATATATAAACTTTCTAACTTATCTCCCTAGCTGGCATGTTACTATTATAAGGTATACTATACACAACTACTTACTAAGTGCATAATATGCTTACAGAATGTTAGTGTAGTGAAGACGCTTTGTATTATAGTTTGTGATGCATCTTGCAGTAATATTTGTGGATGTTGATGTAATGTTTCACAATTTTTGATTCAGTTAAGGGTGTTGAGAACTTGTCATACTACTGAGAAAAATTACCAGAGCTGCAATTTATAATATACAGTGCTTTTAAAATATAAATAAGAAATGAGGTTTGTGATTTAAAGGATGAAAACATAAAACACGTATTGTCAGTTTTATGACTACCATCCCCTGACCCTCATTAGCTGATGCTTTTTTCACCACCTTAGTGATCTGATTCACCCTGTAAATGCCTTTGTTTCTGTAAATGCCTTTGTTTCTTATCACTTGACTAGGATTTCTTCACTCCTCACCTTAAGACATTCTACCGCTCTTTTAAGAGCTCTGTGAGGTCTAGGCAAAACTCTACAAAGAAGCCCAGAGTATCACAGCAACAGGATCAGGTAGTATGACGATGTGACTACCCCTGTTATAGCCTGATTGATTTTCATTTTTGATGTGCTTGCATTTTCATGTGCTTGTATTTTTGTTTGTCGTCTTGCCTTGCTTCATCGGATATATATGTTAAAAACTGAGCTGTAACATTGGTTGAAATGATTTGTTGGTTTTGAACTTAGTATAAAAGGGTAATCAGTAGTAGTATGATTTTTTTTTTTTTTTTAATAAAGAGTTGAAGAAGCCATTCAAGAAGAAAATATTTAAAGATATACACTTCTTTTGATGTATCCACTGATTGGCAATTCATTTCCATTTTTGTTATCATGGTGTCTCTTGCAAGAGCAGAATTGGTTCTCTTTATTTTCATATATTTCTTCAGTGTTTGAGGCTATAGTTTTTATATCGTTCAAGTTGAAGTAGTGTTGATGCTGGTTAGCATTTTGAAATTGATTTTTATCTTGAACTTTAGATATATTTTAGAATTATCCTGAATTATTTCTTGTGTTATTTATAACGTCATAACAAGGTAGTGAGTCTGCGTCAAGGAATTTGGCCTCCCTCCCCTTTTTGCCAACCTTTGGAGTTGGAGTTTGCAGATTTTTATTCCTTAGAAAGTTGCTTGTATGCACATGATCCTTTCTATTATCTTTAATTCTCTTCCAAATTTCATGGAATGTATTTATTTTATATAAAAACTTTGAGTTGCTCCAACGCAGTCTCAACCTTTGCCTTCTGTAATACTGCAAAATACAAAATTCTGTGCCATTGTAAGTGCTGAATACTTTGTAACAGTACTCACTAAATGATTCAACTTAGATTAAAATCTCTACTCATACCACCTTTACACACAAAATGCTTTCATTGTGTCTAATCTGTAACCACTCTTCTGGCATAGCCATCTGAAATTTCAGTAGCCCTAATTGATTCTTTCACTGCATCTATTTCATCTGCGGTCTGTCATGAATATTGCACAGTCAACATGTAGAGTATCGAGTATCATTACACTTGCAGTGTTTTACATAATGAAACTCAGGACAAAGTGTTCTGATATATTCTCGTAGGTCTTGATTTGTATTTGTATGCCTGCTTACTTCATCAGCCACATACGACTTTGAATCTGATTGAGTTATACTTACAGTCCTAGTCTTTTGATTAAAGAAAAATTAGCTTGCATTGATTTGATAATTCTCTCTCAAGCAGAGTTGTGATGCTCTGGTAATTTATGTATTTTTATGTACCTGTTCAAGTGTTTCTCTTAGCAAAATTATTTGGCTTCATGATAATGTTAATCAATGCTTTTCTTTGGTTTTATTTCTCTTTCATAACCTCAAAATATATGATAAGTAGCAACACTTTTCATAAGCTTTCCAGTGCTCTTTTTCCTACTGTGGATGTAATATATAGAGATCAGTTCTTTGAAATGGCAGTCTTGTCTTAGCTCTTTTGAATCCATCAACACAGCATACTTTTATTTTTATCTACAACTTTTTCCTCTGCTTGTTGAAGTGCAAAATTGTGATCTTCGTATCATCTTCCCTGCCTGAAAGTAGTTCCTCACCATTAACCCATTCACTGTTGTGGGTGCATATATATGTATTACCCTGAGAGTGCTGTTGGACATACACATATGTCTTAAGATTTTTAAACTTTCCTTCTCATATTTGAATAGTCCATTAGTTACAAGAAGCACATAAGATTATGTGCCATGTATTCCCTGCAGCCAAAATTAGCCCACAGAAAAACCTTAAGCCTCACAGTTACCCATAGACCAACTTAGCAGTGAGAGTTTATATTTGTGCTCCTAGGCAGTCCCACCCTTGTTATTACAGAGAAGATGGGTGAGATTTTGAGGGGACTCAGTTGATGACAGCCAGCTATATGATTTTGATATAGATCAATAAGAACCACCCTTCAGGAGGAAAATGAGAGCAAAGGATGATGAACTTAGTCTTGAGTATGTGTTAGGTTTATGATTGGAATTCAGTTGTGGTTTCAGTGCATTACACGTGGCAGCTAGAGAATGGATGTGAGCACATAGCTTCCATTCTTTGTCTTTTCCTAGGGCTGCATTGCTACTGTAGGAAACGATGATCAAGTATGAAAAAAAGATTAGAAATCGTTGATTGCTGGAACTGCAGTTACATAAGAATAGAATTATTCTTGTTGTGGAGTCAATTCATCTATATCTCTGATGCCTGTTCCCTGTGGGAACTCCCATCAAGGGGGTGGCCATGGAAAAAAGAGTCTCCACGTATTCCTCTTCTTACATGCCTCATTTGCCTAGGTCAGCAGTCTGGCAGGTTTAGGGGTGCTTGAAAGGTAAGTCAGATGTTTGCTGGTGGAATATTCAAGTGAGGAACTATGAAAATTGCTTTTTATGCTTGGGAGAGTGTGTGAAAAGAGAAAGCTAAGGTTAGATTTGAATAACAGAAAGATTATTAGGTTTAGCACAGGAGAGAGACTGATTAGTTGTGGTGTAAGTTTGAATTTAAAAGATTTGGAGGAATTGAAGTGTTGAAGGGACCTGGAGGTAGACATGGCAGCAAATGGAACCAAGGGAGCTGAAATAAGTTATAGGATGGTTGAGGGGGTGATGGTCCTGGGAGCATTGAGGAATGTTTGGAGAGGTAACTATCTGCAAAGGCAAAAATGGGCATGTTTTAAGGTGTGGTACTCCCATTGGTGTTGTATGGATGCAAGGCATGGGCTGTTGTTGAGAATGTAGGGAAGAGGATGAATGTGTTAGAGATGAAATGATTCATAACAATATATGCTGTGAGGTAGTTTGGTCGAGTAAGAAATGATAGGGTTGGGGAAAGGTGTGGTCACAAAAAGAACATGGTTAAGAGAGCTGAAATGGAAAGGTCTGGTTACAAGAAGAACATGGTTAAGAGAGCTGAATTGGTTTGGACATATAGAGAAAATGAATGTGGAAAAGTTGCAACAACAGGAAGAGCATTACAACAACAGGAGAGCATTACAACAGGAACAAGAGGATTCATGTATATGTGTCGGAAATAGAGAAAACAAGGGGAAGTAGGAGACTGAAATGGAGATGGAAGGATGTAGTGCTTGGGGCCTGAACATGGAGGAGGGTGTAAATAGTTCACAGGATAGAGTGATTGGGGTGATGTGGTATGCAGTCATTGATATGCTGTAAATGGTTGTTACTTGGGCATATGAGGCAGTTGAGGGAAACTAGGGAAAAGTCAGTGGGATATGGTTGTGGATAGGGGGCATTGGTTTTGGTGCCTTATACCTGACAGCTAGAGAATGAATGGGAGCAAATGAGGTCATTTCTTTGTCTGTTCCTCATGCCAACTCATGCAGGAGATGGCAAACAATTATGAAAAAAAAAGGAATAACAGTATAATGTAAGTAGGAACACTATAATTGGGAATAATATAATGATCACAGTGAAGTGTGTGTGTTATGCCATTAAGGGGGATGCGTCATACACTTGGCCATGTTGCAGTGTGAACATTTATTTATTTGATATTTTTATCACAAACTAATTAACATGTTACTATACTGATTAACATATATCATCTGCTGGATGAAAAAGATCTGATAAGACAAAAAGAAAACATGAATTTTCAAAAGCTGTATTTAGAATTACTGTATTGAGAGCATACTGAATCTTTAAGAGTAAATTCAGTCAGTGGGTTAATTATGATATGATGTGTTGCCATTGGAATACATCTGCACAAGCTTTAGAAAATGCTTGTTCAGCTATATCCCAAAATAGTAACAGAGAGATATTCATGAAAAAACTGTTTTTATGCAAAATGTCACCATATGAGCAAGTGAAACCCATTATGTAAGAGTGGTTACAATCCTGAGCACTAGATTTCTGTATCTTACTCTTAAGTGTGTAACATCTTAGCCCAGCAGTTAATTATCACTGAAGTACATGTATGGGTTTAGACAATATTTGATTAATTTTCTAGAAAGTGATAGTGATGGAGGATTGAAGTAATGGGGAATGGGTTGGAGTGGAGTGAAGGTTACTGGGAAAGAGATTTAGTTGACTGTGGTTGTGTACATTACCCGAGAATGACCAGATTCAGCAATCTTTTCAACTGGAGGCCTAATGTACCAGATATTAGCTTGTCAGGCTTCTTCCTTCTCTACAAAGTTCTCTGTAGCTACATACAAGATCTATTAGCCCTTCAGAGAACATAAGGACATGTTTATGGCTCAGGACCTCAATTTTGTGTAAATGGTTGAGCATTTACGTTAATCACTTGATTGTAAAGTATACATGGTTGGATATGTTTCTGCTTTCTTGAGTAGTTTGTCTGCCTCCAACTGTAATAGCTTTTTATTAGTCAAGTTCACTGAATGTGATTCCAGGAATTCAGATACTTAATTTTCTTCAGTTTCATGAACGGCAACATTGTTGGCAAGAGTCTTAGTTTTCTGCTTAACCTGGGACACTGTTTTTGCCTGTCTTGATCATGAGAAACCATGTGAACAATCAGGCCATACTTCGTCTCAAACACCATTCATTGTTGTGACATCATACCATGACAAAGTGATGTAGTCCTCCACTCTTATATGGAAGGCTTACCTTTTTCATCATCAAGGAGTTGGCTGCATGTCCTTCTCAAATGATACTCTGTGAAGTTGATGGTCATGCTTTGATTCATGGGCTGAAGAGGAGAAGTGGTATTATTTTGAAGGAACTCTACTTAAACATTTGGGTTCATCTTAGTCAGGTGCTTAGGATAGCCTGATGCATTGTTAAGTATAAGCAATTCTGTATTGGCTAATTTTTTCCTGGAACAATAGTGCTCTACAACTGGACAGAAAAGTCAGTGAACCATTTTTAAAAAATATTTGATACTTTTGGTTGAATGAGATGGTTTTGGTATTACTTACTCTGAATTAATAAGACTTTGGTTTGCATTCATTTCTTTATTGCCATCTGTAGTCATTACAATATGTGAAATAGACAGATTTTTATGAATGAGGGAATGATACATAATGCTTTTAAATACTTAACTCCAGATTTCAGTCATAAAACATTCATCACCTGCAATGTACCTCGGTGTTTGTTTATTTGTCATTATCTAGTGCCATTCTGATTTTACAGTTATTATATCAGAAAAGTTGGGTATGAGTTTGCAGTTACTAACCCTATGGATGTTGTTCTGCATCTGTCTTGCCTTGTTGACCATATTGCACTAGTTCTAAAGTCCTTAAGTAGATCATTATGTTAGTGTAGCCTATCAAAATTGATCTCTTAGGCAAACAAGATGAATTATCTTGTATTTTGTATGATGAAAAAAAATTTGAGCTGTTAAAACAGTTAACATCCTCACCTTCTTGCAGTAATTATATAACTTAAATGGATAACATGTTGTCCATGGTGAGCCACAACTGCTGGTACCTAAACCACTGATAGTCATCCGTTTACATATTTTCCGTACTTGATTTAGATCATTGAATAAGAGAAGCTAATTTTAGGTGATGTGTCTTGCTAAGAATTCTTGCAAGTGAAGGTACCTACAGTCGAAAATACTGACCATAGGACTTTCAAATACTAGGTCCATAGTGCATGTATAAATGTTGCTGAATGATTGGTTTGCTCAATTTGACAATTATTTTAGTTTGTTAGGTTTGTTCTATTTGAAAAATTTATATTTTACAGTCTGTTAAGCTGAAGGGATTATAAAACCAAAGCTCAAGAACTGAATGATTCATAGCATTGCTTTCAAATCAAATATATTTTCTTTCCTTACACCCACATTTCTATCAGTTTAAGTCAGTCATATGAAGCCATTCCTTAGAGTATTTGTCATTATTGATTACTAAATTGCAGGTATCTGATAAAGAAATATAGTTAGCTTGTGCGCAGAATGACCTAAGCTATGTTTGAATTATAGACAAATTCTGCTAAAGAATACATGAAATTGCACAATCTGTTGCAAGTGAAGTTCTTTCTTTCACTGATTTTTTTTTTTTTTTTAACTATTACCTTTGGTCATGCTTATCTCATTTTTCTATTTCCCTTTACAGAAGCCACACAAACCTCTAGCTCCCGAATTAACTCAAATAATTAATGTATGTGAGGGCAAGAAGTTTCTCTCTTTCCATGATGCATTTGAAACATGTAAGTAAATGTTAACAAAATTTTGCCTCAAAGCATCTTATGTAGTAAGCTTTTTAAGGTTTTTGTTGTTCAGAAAAGGGAGTTTACTATGTTTATTGATAAAGAGAATGGAGTAAATACTTTATTTAGATTAATTGGAAAGTAATTGAAAGTATAGGTTTGATAGGGAAAGACAATTGCACAAAATTTTGGCTCAAAACATCTAATGTAGTTTGCTTTCTATTATCCTTATAGTTCATAGAGTAAAGTTTAAATTTTTTTGTGAAAATACTATATATTGTATCATGATAATGCAAAGAGTAAATTTGAGCTGGGAAGAGCTGACGGGGATCATTAGATGGAAGGGGAATTAAGTTCCTAGGTGTATTAAAGTGTTTAGAATGAAATGTTTTGTCTCTAAAGGGCAAGAATGTATTTGTGTGAAGATATAATGGTGCTGACGGTATTTTGTAGGTCGATGTGCTGTCATTGGTCTGAAACAGGGCATGTAAAGCACCTAGGGTAAACCATGGAAAGGTCTGTTGGATCTTGTTGTGGATAGGGTGCTGTGGTTTCAATACATCACACATAACAACTAGAGAATGGATGTGAGCGGCTGAGGCCTTTCTTCCTTTGTCCCAGGCACTATCTCACTAATGCAAGAACTGGCAGTTAAGTATGAAAGATAGGAAAAGAAAAAAAGAAGGGAAAAGATTTACACTGGGAGGGACCCTAGTGGCTGAGTGCTTATCTGTCTACAAGTATATATGACAAGATTTAACCAAAATGGCAGAGCTAACACAAAGTGCTCATTGCACAGAGTGAGTGTGAGAGCAAACAGGACAGAGGGAAGGAGGAACGAGTGCCTATGCCTCTGCTCACTGACCTTGCCACCAACACCACCACAAGTTTCACTTTCACGTTTACAACTATGACTTTGGTTGATTTCACTTCAAAGAGAGAACTAAGCTCATTCATAATGCAGTGGAGATGTTTCTGGCAAAAACTGAATATCAGATTTCTTTTCTTAAATGTTGTACTGAAGTGATTAGTTAGTTTGTGCAATATGTCATTGTACACATTATTGCAGTGTATGAATTTGGATTATATTGCCACCACAAGCAGGTAGGAGGGAACAGGATTAAGCAAGCTCCCCCTACCCTGCCACCAAAACCACCTTGTATTTTGCTTTCAAAATCATTCATAGAATTGGCTGTTTACTTTATGTATACTGTGTTACTATTTTGTTGACTATAAATGCGGTACATTCTATATTAATGAGAAAGTAACCATCACATAATTACTGAACTTGTTAGCTAGTGATCACTTTGGCAATTGCATTTTTCCCAGTATCTGTTTTTTCATGAATACCAGATACTGATGATCATGTGTAGTGGGGCCAGAATATTCAGAAAAGCAAGAGGCATGCATGGAATAGAATGAACTGGATTAATATAGTATATGAGGAGAGCTGGAATGTACTCTTAGTGCACATATGAAGTAGCCAGGGTACACCACATAGTAGTCTGTGGGACTTGACTGCAAGTAGAGAGTAGACTCTGGTTTCAGTACATTATACAGTACAGCTATAGAGTGGATTTGTGCAAATGAGGCCATTTTTCATTTGTCCCTGGCATAATCTCGATAATATGGTAGCAGCAATTAGGTTAAAAAAATGATCCTAGGTTGTACATTCTAACACTGTATCTCATTACTGTGCTCATCAGGACCCGTAAGATCCTTAACATTGTTGTACCAAGTTATGGTACTTGATCTGTTCAAAGGTCTCTTATTATGTCTGAGTATTAGGCCATATTTTAGTTGGAAGATTGACAGTAGTCTTTCCACATGATGTTTGACTTCTTTATCTCTCATTTAGCAATTTCATATATGCAATCTTTTAGAACTCTCATGTCAATGCATTTTGAGTAACTCCTGTAAGTACATACATTCATAGTTTGTTATGGTTTTTCAAACTTAATCTTAAATCTACACGTATGAAATTATTTCAGGTTTTCTTAGCAAAGTGGATCATCTAATTTGCTCATAAAACTTTATATAGCAAAAGGTTAATTCCCTTCTTTCCTTATTTTCCCCTTGCTCACATATTGTCTCATTTGGCACCCCCCATCTCCTCATCTTGGTCTTCATTTTAGGTGTGCAGGCACTAAACCAGATACCATGATAATTTTTTTTCTACTTGGAACTCTTAGCTTAATTAGCTTGATTATATCATTTCAAAATGACGGTGTAACATATTATTTACAACATTATACAGTATACTTTGGTTTACCCTGTCAGCCTTAATGAACCTTCATTTTCTCCTTGCTTATAATCATACATTTAATAGAGTTCTACTTTGGCCACTGATACTCTTCAAGCTGAATTTAATGTTAAATTTTTTTTCAGACAAATGTGTTTTCACCCCATCCATAGGAGAGACAAAGGCAAAGGGATTATTTGAAAACAGTCCTGATGACTTTATAAAGTTCACAGAGAGGCATGTTACCAAGGTTTATCCTCTTGGCACTCGAACAGATTCCTCTAATATCAAACCTTATCCCTTCTGGAGTGTAGGCTGCCAAATAGGTCAGTATTTTAGTTATGGTATTCCTTGTTACTTTTGTTTATTTTTTTTTTATGTACTATCATTAAATGTATTCCCACATACATGAGATGGATAAAATACATGCAACCAGGGATATTTTGGGGGAGTTGATTATTTAGAACTAGTCTTCAACATTAACCATGCAGACTGGAAGAAGGTCCAAATGCCTAAAATTGATTAGACTTGATACCCAGTTACCTGGCTTGTATTATTTAAGCATATGTTACTGTTTATATCCCTTCATGTGCCACTTAATGACATACAGCTTTTCATTTTTGGTAAACAGTAGACTTCAGCATGTTGACTTTGTTTTGATTTAATGCCTCTTAATTAGAAACACAAGAACCAAGGCAGTAGAAGATCCTTAAAGTATCATTGGTATGTTACATGGTAGAGATAAAACAAGTTATCTTTGCTCTTTTCCATGTATGGATATTTTTTCTTTAGTTTTCTGAATCTGCTATATGTGTAATGAAAGGGGATTTATTTAAGTTCTCTTGACCAAAAGGTTTAGGATGATTCATTTAACTGAAGCATTTGGAAATTCAGTTTTTTTCAAAAGATTGCATGAATTTTTGCAACTGACTTTTATTTGTAAAGTTAAGACAGGAGTATATGGTAAGTGTAAGTTTAGCTGTTTGAGTATATGTTATTGAAGTGGATACATTTACTAAAACAGTGAAGGGCTTAGGAAGTTTTGAAAATAAGAGTGAAGATTCAGACAAAGGGGCCTGATAATTTGGTTGTTAAGAAAGGGAAGCAAGAAAGCTGTATTCTCAAAAGTAATTTATATTCAAAATTTGCATACTAGAAAAGGTTAGGTTTTACATTCAGGCATGCTTTAAACTGATTGGTATTCTTTTAATTTTGTATTTTCTATCTTCAGTGGCTCTGAATATGCAAACAGAAGACAAGGCAAACTTTTACAATGAAGCCCTCTTTAATACCAACGGCAATTGTGGTTATGTGCTCAAACCGGATATCCTTCTAAGAAGAGAACCATATAGCCCAAGTGAACTTTCAGACAGGTTTGTGAATGTGTTACAGGAATAGTTGTAGACTTGGGAGTTCATTTTGAGATAATACATATCTGTAGAAGCTTTCATTAATATTGTATAAAATTTTTATGAAAACTTAAACCTGCTCAGTTTTTAGGTAGTTCTTAGCTCTGATTTCTATCTGAATCTGATTTCTGCCTGAATCTAAAAGATCTGTCCATCTATTTATATCTCTGGTGCCCGTTCCCTTCAGTTCCCTGAAGGGGTGGCCATGGCAGAAGAGTTTCTATAACTGGTAAACTCCAGTGCTACTTCCAAGCCTTCAGTACCTCACCCTTAAAAGGTCACTGGCAGAGGGGAACTTTAGCACAATTTTTCAAGATGCTCTTACCTAATGTACCTACTGACTGCTTCTGCTGTGTGACTACATAATGTTCCAACTTGTTACTTCTACCTGATGCTCCTGCCTAATGTTCCTACGTACTACTTCTACTTAATGTTTCTGCCTAATGCTCTTGCCAGATTTTCTTACCCATTACTTCTCTCTGTGCTCCTACCATTTGCCAAAAGGTAGGGTTAGTGGATAGTGCTCATTACAGGAAAATCTAGTGTTAGGAAGAATGCCTCATTCACAAAAACATTAATTAACCATTGAGACATAGCATTCTCACATGTATTTCTAACCACTTTCTTACCGCAGTACTTACACATGTGCTACTTCCACAGTGAAGGTACCCAACAGCATCCAGAGGTTTTCCATGCTCACTATATGATATCATAACTTTACAGAAAGCTTTTATGTCCACTTTAGATATGCTTTTTCTAAAGATAAACTTTGTAATTTCTACAAGCTCAGTGAGATTCAAGTAGCACTCACTGCTCTTGGATTGGTGTCCAAGCTTTACCTATCTTCTTGAGTTTTATGTTTTATCACGTGATATCTGCTTTCAGATACACCAAAATTGTGCGAGTGACTGTATTGAGTGGTCAGCACCTGCCAAATTCTATTAAAAAGGGTGACATTGTTGATCCTTACATACAAGTAAAAGTTCGAGGCCATCCTCAAGACAAACAAAAGCAACGCACAAAAGTTGTGAAAAACAACGGTGAGAAATTTACTATTATTTGAAAGTTTACTTGCATATCATTTTGAAATGATATTAAACTGGTTTCTAGACGAACATCATTACTGACATTAGCATTCTGATTTGAAGTTTAGTATCAAAGTGCTCGTACAATTAAGACTGTATTTATCTTATGTATCCATAACTGTATGAAAGACTGCAAAACAAAAATTTTCAAATTGTCCTTCATTCACTGAAGGTGGAGATATGTTGTTTTAGTACTGGGCTCTTTCTTCCAGTTTTTTCCATTAGCTCCTTGTCTTGTGCGAATGTACTTCTATGTGTTAACATGTCTAATGCAACCATATATATGTAGGCTACGTTTTCCCATTTTCAGCTAGATTCAGAGGTGCCTTATTTGGTATGCAGAATGTCACTAGTAGCAGTGATTTTCCTCAGGAAGAAATTCTGCTGTTTCAGTTGCCATTACATTGCTGTGTAGCCATGTGTGCTCAGCCCAACATATTAGTGATTGTCTCTAGGGCATTAATGATTGTGATAGACTCACTTGATATTGAATGTGATTTTGATCATAACAAGAAAGTGATCTTGATTATGATGTAGAGGGAGTAAGAGTAGAATACCCTAGGACAAGTGATGGCATATATATGTAGATGTCTTAGGTCATTATGCAGTGAATAACAGAAGTCTGTAGGAATATATGAATCATATGTATATCTGAAAAGTTTAAGATAAGTGAAATTTATAGAAATTAACCGCATATGAAAACCCCTGTGGAACATAAAGAAACATTTTAAATGACCAAGTGATGGCATATATATGTAGATGTCTTAGGTCATTATGCAGTGAATAACAGAAGTCTGTAGGAATATATGAATCATATGTATATCTGAAAAGTTTAAGATAAGTGAAATTTATAGAAATTAACCACATTTGAAAACCCCTGTGGAACATAAAGAAACATTTTAAATGACCATTATCTATAATGTACTTGATATCATGTTACAGAGAGCCTCCAAAAGTGGGGTGTATTATTATTTTAAAATGAAAACAAAGACATATGTGAATCATTTAAACCAAATGTGTCTGTGGTGAGGCATTAAATTTACATAATGTCATGTCTTCAATGATAACATAGTCAGTAATTCATCTCAGGGATCTCCATAGAGATGTGTTTTGTCTACTGGTCAGGTTTTGTGATTGGGAGCATATGTGAAGAGGCAAGTGCAAGGGTGAGGTATGTCGAAGATAATTACATTGCAGTTAGTACTCTGAAATTTTTCTTATGGATTGTGTTTATGAGATGTTTTCATTGTGTGTGAGCTGCTTTGTAGTCAGTGGTGAAGAAGAATAGTATGTTCTTGTGGATGAGTTTTATGTCTTTTTCTTTGTCCTTATTTTTTGTCTTCTCTTACAATTGTGCTGTTATAGATAGATGGGAGGGAGTATTTGTATATGAGTATGGTTTCTTAAATGAGGGCTTTGTGGATGTTGTGTTCTTGGAATTAGTTGAGTATTTCCGTGTGTTTGTTGTTGATGATAATGATGTTGAGTTGTCCAATATTTCGTTTGTTGCTGGGTTTCTGAGAGGATGAAGTACCAGGCAGATGGAAACTGGAGTGAATGAACTGTTAGTGTTCCAAGAGCATTTAGTTTGTCTTTTAATGTTGTTGGTGTTGGGAGTGAATGTCATGTGTCTGATATATATGATGCCTGGAATGTTTGTTGTTTTGTTCAGTGGGTGTGGTTTTCCATCGTAGGTTACTCGATGGTGTAAGCTGGCTGTTTGTCTCTGTGGGTTTAAAAGAATGGTTGAAGACTTCTGTGGAGATGCAGACATTCTGTTCTGTATTGACTGTCATTCCATTTGTGTAGAAACTATCTTTGTTGTTGTTACCATGGATGGTGTCAGGGTGTGATGTGATTACAAGGTTGTCTTCCTATGAGAGGGCATTCATGTTGTGGTTTGCTATAGGTAATGGAAGATTGTGTAGGAAGAGATTGAAAAGGCTTGGAAAAGAATTGTTCCTTGAGGAACTCCACTTTTAGAGTTCAAGGGTTTCAGAGGTAAAGCCATTATGAATAACTCTGGCACATAGGAGCCAACAATTTTTGGTTATTGTTGTAGAGGGTAGTGTCAAGTATCTTTTGTGTGAGGATGTGTCAGGGAACATTGTCAAATGCTGTATTGATGTCTGTTGCCACTAGTATTTTACAGGATGTGGGTTTTGGTTGGTTAAAGCCATCTAGGATGTTTTGTGTTGTATGTCATTGTGTTGAGTGGTGATGGAGTGGTTGGGTCTGAAGCCATGTGCTGTAGGTGAGAGTTGGACATTTAGCTTCATTCTCTTGTGGATCAGTTTATGCTGACTTTTGGATACTGAAGACCTACATTATTTAGGCTGATAGGAGGAGGGGAAGTTGTATGATTTGGAGGGCTGTAGGATTGGTATTATATTAGCAAATGTC
Organism: Panulirus ornatus; assembly: GCF_036320965.1. Taxonomy (NCBI): domain Eukaryota; kingdom Metazoa; phylum Arthropoda; class Malacostraca; order Decapoda; family Palinuridae; genus Panulirus; species Panulirus ornatus. Next base: position 33,410,962 of record NC_092269.1, read on the forward strand.
CAGAGGTTGGTAAATTTTGTGTAGCCATAATTGGCTGTATAACAACTGGGTCAATGTTTTGAGTGAAAGTGTGACATGTATTTTGGGCCTCTTGCAGGAGAGTTCTTTAGGGTTTTAATCAGATTGCTTCTATCAGAGGGGGTGAAAGGTGGGTGGACTGTTATTTCTGGATGGATTTTGTGTAGGTTTTTCATGACTTTTCTGTTTAGGGGTGAGCTTGTTTTGTGGCTAATTTTTTTTAGTAGCATCATATGAATATGTTTGTGTGTTTTCCTGGAGCTGGGATGTTACTGGAATCAATCGGAAGGGCTACATGAGTGGGCGATGGATAGCACAGCAAGTTCCCTGTTTCCAGCATTAGTGAGCTAGCGCCAGAAACAGATGAAGATTTGGCCTCATTTTTCTCATATCCACCCCATAACTGTCATGTCTCATTCACCAAAACCAAAGCTCTTTATCTACAGCCAGGCCTCATAGATCTTTCCATTGTTTTCCCTGATCACTTCATGGGCCCTGGTTCAGTGAAAGGACAGCACTTTTACCTCTGTGTACCACACTGCTCGAATTCACTGTATCCTGTGCACACTTGACAGCCCCTTGATCCTTTTATTATTGAAAAAGGGGTATGTGAGCATTTTCCATTAGGATCAAGCAATAGTGAATTAGTCTGCCTTTTTAATATTTGTATAAATGAATTGATGATTGAGAATCAAACATTGATTATAGTGTTAAGAGATTTTTAGAAATAGTAAGTGAATGCCATATCACTATGTAAGGGAGGGTTCCTTTGTAAAGATGGGGAAAACAGTTATTTACGTTCTTTTTTTTTTCAGGCTTTAATCCAGTTTGGAATGAGACTTTAGAATTGTGTATCAAGGTGCCACAGGTGTCATTAATATACTTCTCATTACGAGATGAAAGCTCTCTGGCCCGTGATCCTGTACTTGGCCTCTGTTGCATTCCCTTTAACTCTCTCTCTAGAGGTAAGTTCAGTTAGATTTTTATTATCCTTGCTATAGCATTTCGAATGTGGGCCATTTTCTGTTTTCTAGTATTATCAACTCCATTGCCTATTTCAATGGCTGTATCCTAGGCTGATTTGTCAAGATCAGGTAGATAGAAGTTGCCTTTCATACCACACCCTCACACACACTGCATCCAATGAGGGTTTGCTGTGGTTGGAACTTTTATGGATCCTGTATTCATAATCTCCCAGTTGGGAGTTTGCAGGCAAATATTGTTGATAGAGGGCCTAATTGGCAACATTCATAATGATATGAGCATTTTTTTCAAACTTTGAGTTAATGTGCTTGATCATTGCAGAGAGGACAGTAAAATAATAGTAAGCTGTTGCCACACCTGCCATGCCATCCCTTGTCGCCACTAATTATGCTCATATTCTTGCTGGATAAGACTCGAATCAAAGTGAATTAACAGGTTTAAGGTAAATTTCCATTTGGTGGAGATAAGAAGCATAATGATGACTCTGGAGATGTGAGGGTGCACTTGATCCACACACACTGCCAGAAAACAAACGTAGTGTGCAAGTGTTGGGGGTAGTGGAAATGTTGTGGGAGACTGGTTATGGGACTGGCAGGCTGTGCTGTTCATGCCAAATTCATGAATAACAAATGTTTGATGTGGTTATGTGACTTTGGTTTGGAACATTGCACGTGACAGTTAGAGAATGAATGTGAGCAAAGAAAGCCTTTCATCTTTTCCTGGTGTTACCATGCTAATGTGGGGAGCAGCAAACAAGCGTGAAAAGATTCATTCTATTCCTTGCCTGCCTTTCACCCTCCTGCATGTTCAGGCCCCAATCACTCAAAATCTTTTTCATTCCATCTTTCCACCTCCAATTTGGTCTCCCACTTCTCCTCGCTCCCTCCACCTCCAACACATATATCCTCTTGGTCAATCCTTCCTCTTTCATTCTCTCCATGTGCCCAAACCATTTCAAAACACCCTCTTCTGCTCTCTCAACCACGCTCTTCTTTTTTCCACACATCTCTCTTACCCTTACATTACTTACTCGATCAAACCACCTCACACCACATGTTGTCCTCAAACATCTCATTTCCAGCACATCCACCCTCCTGCGCACAACTCTATCCATAGCCCACGCCTTGCAGCCATACAACATTGTTGGAACCACTATTCCTTCAAACATAGCCATTTTTGCTTTCAGAGATAATGCTCTCGACTTCCACACATTCTTCAAGGCTCCCAGAATTTTTGTCCCCTCCCCCACCCTATGATTCATTTCCGCTTCCATGGTTCCATCCGCTGCCAGATCCACTCCCAGATATCTAAAACACTTTACTTCCTCCAGTTTTTCTCCATTCAAACTTACCTCTCAATTGACTTGACCCTCAACCCTACTATATATATATATATATATATATATATATATATATATATATGTGTGTGTGTGTGTGGAAGTGGATCATAGGGTGGGGGAGGGGGCGAAAATTCTGGGGACCTTGAAGAATGTGTGGAAGTCGAGAACATTATCTCGGAAAGCAAAAATGGGTATGTTTGAAGGAATAGTGGTTCCAACAATGTTGTATGGTTGCGAGGCGTGGGCTATGGATAGAGTTGTGCGCAGGAGGATGGATGTGCTGGAAATGAGATGTTTGAGGACAATGTGTGGTGTGAGGTGGTTTGATCGAGTGAGTAACGTAAGGGTAAGAGAGATGTGTGGAAATAAAAAGAGCGTGGTTGAGAGAGCAGAAGAGGGTGTTTTGAAGTGGTTTGGGCACATGGAGAGAATGAGTGAGGAAAGATTGACCAAGAGGATATATGTGTCGGAGGTGGAGGGAACGAGGAGAAGAGGGAGACCAAATTGGAGGTGGAAAGATGGAGTGAAAAAGATTTTGTGTGATCGGGGCCTGAACATGCAGGAGGGTGAAAGGAGGGCAAGGAATAGAGTGAATTGGAGCGATGTGATATACCGGGGTTGACGTGCTGTCAGTGGATTGAATCAAGGCATGTGAAGCGTCTGGGGTAAACCATGGAAAGCTGTGTAGGTATGTATATTTGCGTGTGTGGACGTATGTATATACATGTGTATGGGGGGGGGTTGGGCCATTTCTTTCGTCTGTTTCCTTGCCCTACCTCGCAAACGCGGGAGACAGCGACAAAGTATAATAAAAAAATAAAATAAATATGTGTGTGTGTGTGTGTGTGTTTGGTAAAGTGTATGAAAGAAGAAAGTTAAGAGTAAATGTGAATAAGAGCAAGGTTATTAGGTACAGTAGGGTTGAGGGTCAAGTCAAGTCAGTTGGGAGGTAAGTTTGAATGGAGAAAAACTGGAGGAAGTAAAGTGTTTTAGATATCTGGGATTGGCTCTGGCAGTGGATGGAACCATGGAAGCGGAAGTGGATCATAGGGTGGGGGAGGGGGCGAAAATCCTGGGAGCCTTGAAGAATGTGTGGAAGTTGAGAACATTATCTCGGAAAGCAAAAATGGGTATGTTTGAAAGAATAGTGGTTCCAGCAATGTTGTATGGTTGCGAGGCGTGGGCTATGGATAGAGTTGTGCGCAGGAGGATGGATGTGCTGGAAATGAGATGTTTGAGGACAATGTGTGGTGTGAGGTGGTTTGATTGAGTAAGTAACGTAAGGGTAAGAGAGATGTGTGGAAATAAAAAGAGCGTGGTTGAGAGAGCAGAAGAGGGTGTTTTGAAATGGTTTGGGCACATGGAGAGAATGAGTGAGGAAAGATTGACCAAGAGGATATATGTGTCGGAGGTGGAGGGAACGAGGAGAAGTGGGAGACCAAATTGGAGGTGGAAAGATGGAGTGAAAAAGATTTTGTGTGATCGGGGCCTGAACATGCAGGAGGGTGAAAGGAGGGCAAGGAATAGAGTGAATTGGATCGATGTGGTATACCAGGGTTGACGTGCTGTCAGTGGATTGAATCAGGGCATGTGAAGTGTCTGGGGTAAACCATGGAAAGCTGTGTAGGTATGTATATTTGCGTGCGTGGACGTATGTATATACATGTGTATGGGGGTGGGTTGGGCCATTTCTTTCGTCTGTTTCCTTGCGCTACCTCGCAAACGCGGGAGACAGCGACAAAGCAAAAAAAAAAAAGAAATAAATAAAAAAAATAATATGTGTGTGTGTGTGTGTATTTCTTTTTCTTTCATACTATTTGCCATTTCCCGTGTTAGCAAGGTAGCGTTAAGAACAGAGGAGTGGGCCTTTGAGGGAATATCCGCACTTGGCCCCCTTCTCAGTTCCTTCTTTTGGAAAATTAGAAAAAAAAAAAAAATGAGAGGGGAGGATTTCCAGCCCCCACTCCCTCCCCTTTTAGTTGCCTTCTATGACATGCAGGGAATACGTGTGAAGTATTCTTTCTCCCCTATACCCAGGGATATATATATTTTTTTTTTCTTTTCATACATATTTGCCATATCCCGCATTAGCAGGATAGCAGTAAGAATAGAGGACTGAGCCTTAGAGCGAGTATCCTCACTTGGCCCCCTTCTCTGCACCTTCTTTTGGAAAATTCAAAATGGGAGGGAAGGATTTCCAGCTCCCCTGCTCCCTCCCCCTGTAGTCACTATCTACAGCATGCAGGAATACGTGGGAAGTATTCTTTCTCCCCAATCCCCAGGGATGTATATCTATTTCCTTCATGCTAGTTCCCTGTCTGCCACATCAGCATGGTAGCATCAGGAACCTGTAAAGAAGGGCCACATTCACTCAAATTCATTCTCAAGCTGCCATGTGAAATGCACCAAAACCACAGCTTCCTACCCACGATCAGAAACCCACAGACTTTCCATTGTTTCCCCAAGCCATCTTGAGCTAACAGAGAGTAAAGGAAATAATTTTATTCTAGGATCTTTTGTTGAGGTGTAATGCTTGCTTTTTCAAAGGGATGTAGTTATTAGAAAATGTTTAGATAAAAAGAAATTTAACCTCTTTTGTATGTCATATGTAGATTTTAAACCCAGTGTGTCTTTTATTTGTGGATAGATCAGTCAACATTATTCTGTTCTCATGAATTTTACTAACATCAGAAAATGATATGTACTGTTCCAATGTAACTGGAGATAGTTTCTATGCTTAACAGGTACTTTCTTTTTCTTCATGTGTTCTATTATTTTATTTCCAGGTTACCGATTTGTCCACTTTGTTGATGAAGGCGGCAAGACTCTGGCACCTTCAGCTCTCTTTGTTCATGTTGACATCAGTGATAAGTGAGGTGCAAGTAATCTAAAGGAAGTAACAAACTGAGGCAATAAGTTAGCAATTAAAATGATGAATGAGACCATCTTCTAAAGATGTAATTAAAAAGTGCTGTTGAGGGTTTGGTCATTTTAAAGTAATCTGTGATCTCTCAGTTAGATTATAAAGAGTTTAAAATCTTTAGGTGAATAATCATTTGATATTAGCTGCAGTTTTATGTATTTTTTATCAAAACGTCATGAATTTATATTAAAATTTTATTGCTAATGTAGTTATAACATTTATGGAGTTCATACCTACAATATGAACTCAAAGTTATGATTAACATTGCATGAAAACCCCTTAATGAATTTATATTTGAATAGAGAGTATCCATTTATTATCAGAGAACAGAATTCTGTGATGAATAAACTCATATTAAACATCCATCTCAATTTTCAGTAGTTATCATTGAAAATTATGATACCTTTGAACCTATTTTCTCATGAAAATTTTATATATATAAGTGTTTTACAGATAGTCATTATGTTGATATAGGTAAGATATTTTCCATGTATATAAACAGAAAAGAATGGAGAAAAGAAAACTTCTTACCTACTAAACACAACATAAAGTGAAAAACTTGTAAAGTTGTAAATAATGTAGTTGGCTTTTATCCTTATTTTTTGATATTTTGTATTTTACTCCCACTGTCCAACATTCTGTGTCATGCAAGGTTTATTAGATCACTTAGATTATCAGCTGGGACCTGTAAAAATCATTAGATGGAAACGAAATATTATCACTTGTAGCATTATGACAAAATAAGTTATCATAGCATGACATAGTGGCTGTTGTTTATGAACTACCTGTGTTGCATTAACTCATAAGCAACCCAAGCACTTCCAGACATCTTCAACCACTCCCAGACATATGGAAATATGCTAATAGTCCCCAGCCCCATAGTACCCCGAACTCATTCGCAAAGGAGTCACATCCATAATCCTCAAGCTCTCCATTGGAGCCCTCCAGAAAGCAGTTCTTTCTCCATCTCTCTTCATTGTCACTGTACACAACCATCCTACATCCCATACAAACCCCAGTTTGAAAGTCCTTTCACACACAGATGACCTCATCGTTACATTACTGCTTGCTAACAGTGCACTTCTGATATGTATACCCTTTTAGTCATCCTTTCCATTCATCCAAACCATTCTAACACCCTATTTAGCCTCTCATGCATGCTTCTCTTACTGTTACTCTCATTTCTTACCCAGGTATATCACTTAATCAATCCTCTTTACACCAGATATTGTCTGCAAATATTTAATTTCTATCACAGTCTTGCTTTTTTATACTTTGTCATATATGGCCCATGCCTCACATTCATACAGTGCCTTTGTGGGGGACTCTTATACCTTCTAACTTAACCATCTTTGCTCCTCACAAATAACAACTTCTCTTTCTTCACATTCCTCAATGTGCCCGAGACCATTTACCCCTTTCCTATGTCCACTCCCAGACGAGGGGGGGTAAATGCAAGAGGCTTGGAGAGAGGGACAAGTATGCAGTCTGGAGGGGATGCGGGGGCTTGGGAAGTAAGTTGGTTGTTTGCTGATGACACAGCCAGCACTGGTGGCAGGTTTGAGGGAGAAATTGTAAAAGTTGGATGGGTTTCAAAGAGTGTTTGTGTAAATTTGAATGGAGAAAAATTGGAGGAAGTAGAGTCTTTTAGATATCTTGGAGTGGACATGGAAGCAAAAGTTAATCATAGGGTGGATGAAGAGGATAAGTTTCTGGGAGCAGTGAAGAATGTGTGGAAAGAGAGGTTGTTATATGGAAGGGCAAAAATGGATATGCTTGAAGGTATAGTAGTCCCAGCAATGTTATATGAATGTGAGGCTTGGGGTATAGATGAGAATGTGTAAAGGAGGGTGGACATATTGGAAATTTGTTATTCATGCTAAAATGGTTTGAAAAAGTGGAGAGAATGAGTGAGGAGGGATTAACAAAAAGGATATATGCATCAGAAGTGGAGGAAACAAGGAGAAAAGGAAGCCAAAGTCAGGATGAAAGGATGGAGTGAAAAAGATTATGAGCGATCAGGCCCTGAACTCGTGGGAGAGCGAAGGTGTTTACAAGATAGATTGTATTGGAACAATGTGGTAAACAGATGTTGACATGTTGTCAATGGTCTAAACCAGGGCATGTGAAGCAACACACACCCTCTTCTGCTCTCTAAACCACACTCTTTATTTCCCCACATCTCTCTTACCCTTTTATTACATACTAGATCAAACTACCTCATATTGTCCTCAAACTTTTCATATCCAACACAGTCACCCTCTTTGGTACAACCTTGTCCATAGCCCATGCCTCGCAACCATATAATATTGTTGGAAACATACCCATTTTTGCTCCGAGATAATGCTGTCTCTTTCTGCACATTCTTCATTGCTCCCAGAACCTTTGCCTCCTCCCCTACCCTATGGCTCATTTCCACTTCCATGGTTCCATTCACTACTAAGTCCACTCCTAGATATCTGAATCACTTCAATTCCTCCAATTTTTCTATATTCAGACTCACATCCTTACTAATCCTTTAACCTTGGTCTTCACATTTACTCTCGACTTTCTCCTTTGACATACTTTTTCCAAACTCAGTCACACCACTCTAATGCCTTTGCGTTGTTTTTGAGTCATGAGACATCATATGAAGTGCAATGGTAGTAATTTGCACTCTAAAATTTTTAACAACATGGATTTAGTTCAGCAACCTGGTAGGGCATTATCTTTCATGGGTGAGCACATTTTGTCACATCCCAGTGCCTGATACATAGGGCTAAGCTAATCTTTCTTATCCAGAAAGTTGCCACCCCATGATAAATGGCGTAAAGGATAACATGGCCATAGGCTTGCTTTGAATCTTCAGTAATGATATGATAAAATACATAAAGTTATCTAATCTTTTTCTGATAATCTTTTTATTTCAAACTATGAATCAATTAACTTTGTGACCTTGATGAATGAAACTAATTTTGAATTTGTAAAGCATTTTGTTCTGGTCATTATGATCATATTATGTGAAAAATATGATTTACGTGGAATATTAATTCAGAGGAAAAGCTTAAAGTAATTTGATATAATTTGAAAATATTTTCAGCTTTTGATTATGTTAGTAAATCTTAAAACTCATGGAACTTGAATTATGGAATGTGATGCAAATAAAAAGCTGGTTTTTAAGCACAGCTTTAAAGTATTGAAACACATGCCTTCAGTGGCAGTTAATAATGCTTTGTAAGCTAAGTATATATCTCCTTTTATAAGCCTTTTGTTTTAAGTGTGTTCAGGGAGATCACAATAAATAGAATATTTGCATTTCCTATAAACTTATATATTACATTATTTATTATTTTGTCATCTTTCCTTTTAAGGTATGTGCTGGTAGTATGCCCATACTTCTCATGTGCTTTGTTGAGAACAGTGGTATTCCAACCCTTTAAACTTTGAATGCTGGAGGTCACCATATGTGTGGACATCATAATAGGCATTGTGAGGCTTCAAATGCTTATGTCCATGGGCTTGTTTTGAACCCCTTGCTGATATTTTGAAATTTCTATCGCCACTAGGTGTCACCTTGGTTGCTTCCCATTTTCAGGCAGCATAGGTGGTGAATCAGTGATGCCTTGGACAATGACAACATCTGATACATGTGAAGCCTGCCATTGTAGGCACCATGAGGCTTCATTAAGTGCAAATGTTGACAAGCTGTTTTAAACCTCCTTCTGATTGAAATTTTTGTGGCTACTAGGTGTTGTTGCCTTGGTTACTTTTTGTACGTGGACATGATGGGTGGTGACTCGGTGATGCCACAGACTATTTCTATTTGAGAATATAGAATATACGTTTATACTTCAGCACTGTACTAAAGCCATACAAGGCATGTTAGCTTACTTGTTTGTTCATGTCCTATACTTTTACATGAATTGATTTTACTTTATAAAGGGAAACTTCTTTTTCCCAGATAATGGGTGACTTTTGGCAGGGCACTTAGCATTTAAGGTCAGTCAGTGATGTGTTAAAGATTTAACTGAAATATTGTCACACAGCTGCCATCTAATATCACTAATGAAAATTAAATTGGTAAATATCATTTCTAATCATTTAGCGGTAATTTTAAGCGTATGGTTAAGCATGAAAGAATATCTTTAGGTAACTCATCTGCTAGTGTACAGAAATCATGTCATCTGTATATAAAGTTGGGTGGTATGTAATGAATCTTCTCCCAGATATTTTTGGGAACTTACATTATCTATACCTGAAAGCTTCAAGACTTTACAACTGAAAAAACCATGCTGCAGGATTTTACATGTTGGTTTGGTAATTTAGATTTAAGAGAAGCACTTGAAGCTCTAGAGTATGAATAAGAAAATGAGGTAGAGAAAGGTAAATGGATGATAATGAAATCAATGTGGATAGTAACAATATTTGAGTTGTTTAGTTTTGCACGGATTGCAAGTATGACGAGAGAAAGGAACTATTTTCTAAGTGTTTCTTCTATAACCAGTCATGGATATACAGTCACAGACTTAAAATTAGAATTTCATGTACATAAAGAAACAACATCTGATTAGGTAAACATGTTGAAATGATTATGGTGGTATTGATTAATGATTTTTGTAAGTATTTACAATGAATTATTATGTAATTGTAAGCAGTAGGTCATGGCCATAAAATGTTAATGATGCATATTATTTTAGGAAGATTACTTTACTGTGCTTGTACTTCACATTATTGTTTTACATTGAGTTATCATACCATCACTTAAGTATGCTCAGAACCCATTTCTTTGCTGCAGTCCAAGACCTTTCCCACCCAAAACTAATGAACCACCAACTCCCAAACCCAAGTAGAAACAAAAACATGTCCCAACGTTACTTTTTAGCAATCTGTGTTCACAGATTACCCTCACAATAAACATAACATTGACTGACCAAAAAATGCAAAGTAATTCCTCAACTACCATTAATCTGTTACAATCCCAACTCAATCATAATTTCTACCAGATATATACCCAACTGGAATTATGCTTCCCAGTCATTTCTTTGATGCTACAATTACACATTATTTATTTCACAGGACCCATTATGCCTAAGAGTTAACTTCTTTTTTGAAGACATGAAATGTTTACTCTTTAACTGTCCTAAACTCTTTTCACAAAGACATGTACATCACACTTATTAACCAGTGATCCTGCCCTGTGGATATGGTTAGTTTCCTATGCACTGCTGGAGCTCCATAAAAGGTGTTCTGGGATAGTGGATTAAGTAAGTATGTATATAGGTGTTACTGGACAACCCCCTGCATGTGGTTACATTACAGGTGAAAAGTCACCTTTGGTAAAGTTGTATCATGCTCAGTGGACAAAAATAAGCACATTATCATCAAGGAACTTCGTACTCCAGGAGTCTATCATCTTTCTGCTGCTGGTTGCTTTATACTTTTGAAACTGCATAACCCCCTTTTAGAAGGGGTTCTGGGATTATATAAGGAAAGAAAATAATAATGTACACCTATACCTTGACTTGTGATGGGGTTACTTTCTAGGACAACCCATTAAAAGTTTGAAATGCTGTAAGTCAAGCAATTTAAGCCCATGCTGTAAGGGAATTATGTTTCTGAGCATATATTTCCTCAGTCTAAACCTTATGGATACACTGCATTTGAAACAGCTTGCCATCCATATACCACATGCTGTTGTGATATAAGTCTGATGAATAAATGAAAATTACTGAAAAAGTTGGGGTTGAGGGCTGGTGTTACTGTACTCCACCAGCTCAACGTTACACCTTTGAGTGAAAAACATGGCTGTATCCTTGGGAGTACAGTCTTATTTGAAATTTTCTCACTACAAAGGAATTCACATTCCCTGCTCCTGGAAGTTGTGCAACCTTGGGCTGCAGGTATCTCTTGAAAGATATGCCGAGTAATGCCAGGACTCTCTAATAATTAGTCGTAGAGTAATTCCAAATTAATAAAAAAGATATGAATTGCCTCTCTAGCCTTAGCAAGGTAGCATCTAGAATAAATGAGCAATGGCTTTCTTTGCACACATTTGTTCTGTAGCTGTTGTGTATAATTTACCAAAACCAGCACCTACCATGCATAGCCAAGCCTTTCAGACTACTGTGTGGTTTTCCTTAAGTTTAAGTTATAATTGGATTTGAAATTTTTTCTTGTCGATGTATTTTGTTTACTTGACAGTACGTTTGGAATTTGAAGGATGGAAATTTATAGCTGAACCTATAGAAATGTATTCTATTTCAGCTTAGATGCCCTGTTATTCAGTTTGGATGGGTTACTTGATACCTACTTATCCTTTTGATAGAAAGTGCTAAATTACACACTGGTATTGGTAAGGCAAATTTTGTGTGCTTGCATTGGGATGATTCTTTGCATGAAGCACTAATCTAGTTAAAACTCGTCAGTATAATTATACACATTGGTATTCCATATGGCCTATTGCTGGAAATATAATAGGTAATTTATACCAGTTGATATTTTTTGTGCCAAGTAGTTACCAAGGGAAATCATAGTTGATGAAAAAAAAAATGCTCCCGCTATTATGATTATGGGATTGGGCCAGTCTCCTAAGAAATATAATTTTGTAGGCTTTCTATGGCCTGAATTACCTATCCAATTTGTTAATGTACAGGTACACCACCGAATTTCCGGCAACTGATGGCGCAGCACCTCCTTTAGTCTGAACAAAATTACGTGAGGCAACTTGAAATTACCATGGCCACCAGACTAGTTTATTGGGTGGCCACAGATGGCGTTGTGTGTAGGGAGCACTTATTTACATTCTTTACACTGCACTTGTTGGTGGTGATACCACATTTCTGTGAGTATCACAGAATATGGCTTCTAAGACATATGAGAGTGTCAGTCGTGGTGTCAAACATAAACACCAGTCCATATCGATCCAAGATAAAGTAGAACTGTTGAAAAAATGGACCGTAGTGTTTCGGTGTGTAAGTTGTGTGACATCTACAGTATTGGTTCATCAACTGTTTATTATATAAAGAAGCAAAGGGAAAAAATTGAAATTCTATGCAGACAGCGATTCCAAGAAGTAAATGATGATTAGAAAAACTATGAAAGATGGTAAGAGTACTGAGTATGATCGATGGTTTTGACAGCATTGGAGTGATGTAGTGGACTTATCAGGTAACATAATAATGGACCAGGCTAAGTTGCTCCATAAAGAACTTAAATTACAACATGAGCGTGACTATAGTGAAGGATGACTTTAAAGATTCAAGAACCGTCATGGAATTTCCATAAATAAAGTGCGTGGAGAAAAGCGGTCTGCAAACCACAAAGGAACTGCCGAGTATGTGAACGAATTTGTGAAACTTGTAGCTGATGAGCACCTCAGTCCTTTGCATTATTCTGGCGATGCACACCAAGGAAAACACTAACAACAGAAGACGAAGAAGACATCACAGGATTCAAACAATCTAAGGACAGACTTACCATCTTAGGGTGCTCAAACATTTAATATTTGTTTCATTTAAATTCCTAGCAGTCCATGGTATACTTTAAGACACATGGGAGATGTATAATTAGTGGGTTAGAGGTTTGTTGGTGAATTAATATTACGTGACGACAGTTGGTCCGGCAAAATGGTTAATCTGGCAAGGCTTTGGAACCAAGAGTGCCGGAAAATTGGTGGTGTACATGTATATGACAGTCTGTAGGTGAGTAATAGTCCATTTTCGTTTTGTATGTGATAACACAGTCATGTAATGGGGTGGATTGACATATCTCTTTTGTGTGTGATATCACAGTCATCTAATGGGGTGGAATGATCAAAGCCCTAGCCATCCCAGGAAGGTGCAAAAAAGAATGCATCCATTGGTATCAGAGTTCTTAATAGTGATGAGATGAGCTTGTGCACAGTGTTTGAGCATTGATATTTGCATTGTTTTCTAATGATTTGCTATATGTGTTATATTTAAATACTTATTCAGGTTGAGTTAGTGACAAGTGATACTGCCCACAATACTGCAGACAGGGAAAGATTGCCTAAATCATTAGGAATTTTTTTTATTAAACTTTTTTAACTGATTTTTATTGCAATTTGGTAATTTATATACATTTGATTTAGTACAGCAGTAAGTTAAAGTCATAATGGATTGGGTGATGGTTGGGTGTGTATTAGCTGCTGTTAACATGATCATTACGAAAAATGTTATGTGTGGATAGGTTAGATCATCTGCTGTTACTACCCCACCATTACTTTCACATTCATTATTATTGGTTTATAGGATATTATGCAGCACAACAGCCATATCTATATGAAGTTGCTGCACAGGTTTTGTATATTTCTGGCATACATATTATACATAATTGTTGTGAACCTCCTGAGGACAGTGGCACTGACACAGTCTTTAACGATAAAACAATGCACTTAATGATTTCCCTCATTTTATTTGTAGTTTGAATTAGTAACTCTTACAGAAGTAATATTTGTGCTGTACTTCTATCTCTGATGCCTGTTCCCATCTAGAACTCCCTCAAGGGGTTGGCCTCGGCAGTAGATTCTCCATAACTAGTGAACTCCAGTACTGTACTGTACTTCAGTAGTTTGTTTTACATTGATATATTTAAACTATTGAAATATAGTTAGTAATTGTAACATTTATATTTTGCAGTTTAAAGATTTTTAAAATTATAGCCATATTACATGTTTAATAAATTTCCATAACTTTGTGGGTGTTAATTTCCTTTAGGCCTTAACCTGAAGTTTAAGGCCACAGGGAGGTAGTAAGATCTCACAAACCATATCATGCCTCACTCCTGATCTACATGAGGATTATCACATTTGGGTATGTTTTGTGCCTTCTAAAACTCAGAATGTCATTCAAAAATTCGTCCATGTAAGTGTTGAGGAGCACTTGATATACTAATAACCAGTAGCCAACAAATTATATTTGTACAGGAGAAAAATGTAAATGCCTATAAAGAATTTAATTAGAAATATGTACAAGAGATTCCCACTGTGCTGGTAGTTTTAGCATGAGGTAGTGTCTGTGGCTGTGGCTTTAGGGAACATGGGTAACTTTACTGACATTTTTATAATTCTTTTGAGTAGTTTTATTAGTCTTGTTATCAGAGTTTCCTGTAAGTGAATATTCATTATTTTCTATCGTGGCAAAATGAAACATTCAACAGAAATATTAATTTGCTAAGTATAGGTAAATTGGGTGGATGCTAAGGCTTTTTTTTTATATTCCCAGACGGTAGGACTATATAATTTAGGTATTTATAAAATATTCATTAGCATTATTTTTTGGAATTTTCCATGATATTCTTGAGTTTCACAAATTTGTTCACAAGACTTGAGTTTTAATCCTTCATCATTAATTTTCATATGACTCGTACTGAACTGTTATATTGTTAGTATATTACAATATATCATTGCAAAATAATAGCATTAATTCTTGAAGCACCTCTGCCTTTGCGGTACATCCACAGTTTTTGAAACACACTTGCAGACACAAACCTCATCATGTGTTGTGAGTTTGTGTGTATCTTGTTTGTGTACCTGTGTTTTTATTTTTGTTTTATTAATGACAGAATCAGTCACTGGCTGGAGCTCTTATGTTATACAATTTGATAGCTTTACATGTGTACTGGTTAGCATCCAATTTGCTACCATGCCTTCCTAAGGGAGTTAATTGACTCTGGTACCCAGTATGTATAAGAATGTTCAATCAGGAATGGAAGAAGTCCCACACATCACAGATGTTAAGACGTAAAAATCTATGCATCTTAATTTAAGTATATTTCGGCAGTTTGATGTGCAGTTCCCGCATATGATAATGCTCACAATTACACAGCATCCCAGTAAATGTTGGGGCTGTCGAGGGCTTATTGTTGTTTGTTTGATACCACCATAACAGAAACAATTACTTTGATATTTTAATTTTCTTATTATTGAAATTGCACAGTAAGATCCTAGATTTCATCATTGATCCACCAATAACCATATATGAGTACACAGAACTGATGGAGGTATAGTAATGTGACCAGTCTTGCTGTCTTTGAAATTATTTTATGAAAGTATAAAATGATCTTGTCTGAGGTACAAGTAAAAAACATCATGATTAAAGGAGGGCAGTTTCATTGAGGCTTGCCTTACAATAGTTACCCAACATACTTAAAACACTTGTCAGATGTCAATAAACATTTAGGTAACATTGATGTGCAATCATAATCCTCATTTGTATGGGACTTTGATTACAGCTGCTGTGATCATATGACATGCCTGGTTTGTTACTAGTTTGTGAGGGGCTACATCAGAGCTTTTATCTGTATACTGATGTTGGAAAGAATACCTTATATATGACGTCAGCTTTAAGGTTATATCTGTTTCCTTGGTTGGCTCCACCTGTTTTCTGCATTTTTGTCTTGACTTGCAATTCCTCACTGTCAGACATTGGATTTAACAGTTATCTGACAGATCAGAGTTGTCAAGTGACATTAGGGATTTTGTTGTCCTAGAACTGATTTCCATTTTTGTGACTGTTTTACAGGATTCAGACTTTCATCACTTTCTTAATTAGGATTATGAAAACACAATGAAAATTTGTTGAATTAATACAAAGGAAGTTTAATTACACCTTGCAAGTATATGGATATACAAGTTGAATCTATATAGTGTGCCTGTTTATTTTTATCATGCCACATACTATGTGTTCATTAATTAGTATTTATATAACAGTAGGACATAACAGGATGCAGCAGTAACTGATATCCATATAATTAACATGGATGTAATTGAATGGCAAGAAACTCTTACAATGTATAAAGTTTCTGAAAATAAATGTATAAAATTTTCTGGGTTACTGTAGTTTTAAAATAACCGATATAGTTAGCCTTTTAGTTTTTAAGGTATAATATGGTTGTCGACAGGAATTTGAAAAAGTTTAAAATTGTATCCTATGAGTTATTTGTGCACAATTAAAGCCAGTCTCAAGAATTAAAGCTTAAATAACTATATAGAAAAAATGCAGGTACATACAATGCATTCTAATTTGACGAACAAAAAAATGTTCAAAAACTATATGTATTTTTTTTTCAAAAAGTGATCATAACTTTTTTTAGAAATCTAATATAGTCTGTCAGACAATAGCTGTGGAGCTTATTTAAACACATATGAGGAATAGCTAAGGTTTCTTAAATTTTCAGTGTATTTTGTATGGTCTTATATTCATAGTTTATTTTATGACTGTGAGATTTGTTGTTCCCAGTCAAGTCTGTGATTCCAGCCCTGTGATTTTATACATATATGCATGTTTGATGCAGCTTAATAATGTCACCATAAATAGCAAATATTTTCTATATATATTAGTTGTGCATAAACTTTAAAAGGATATTAAATAACTGTAACTGCTTAAATTGTTAATTTCAACTTCTGTATTAGAAAATAAAATGCTCTACTTGGCACACAGGTTCAGTGTATAGCTAGTAGAGAATAACGGTGCTTAGTGTTCAGTAGTTCAGTAGTCATGACAAAAATTTAAACACTGCTTCTGCTGAGATCACATATATTGTGGCAAAAACTGTAAATGTTTCAAGTCACAGAAGTGTTCTTGAACAAGTCAGCAATAGATCATTTTGTTTCTCATTAATCACCTGCATTATCAAAACACAGTTATGGAGTTTAATGTCCAATTTTCAGTTTCATGTATTGTTTACATTTATGAGCTTGACTCGGTTCTAATGTTCAGTAACTTTTATATTACATAAAAGTGCTTTTGTAAAAACTGACTATTTTTGTCCTTAATTTATCTTCAGTTAAAAGCCCCTCTAAAAAGGATTTCATCTTTTCCTTTTGCCCTTGGCTTTTTTCTTTCTGCCACGTTTTCTGGAGGCTGCATTTGGTGAAGCCTTGGATTCTGTCTTCTTCAGGTTAACTCTGCAAAGGAATAAAATAACAATTAGTGTTATATATCATGGAGGAAATTCATATAAAATTTTAGACAAATTTTGTGATTACATAACTACTTGGCATGCATTTTGATTGTTGTGCTTCAAATGTGCACTTGACTTTATCACTGCATTCTAGGTTACAACAGTGGCAAAGAATCTCACCACCTACAAAAAATCTGACAATTTTCCATGTCCTTGTGTATATTCTGAAGTAAAATCAGTGTCTCTGTGATGATGCATTTAAGAATAAGAAGAAAGTCTTAAAATGTGGACACAATTTACTTTCAGTTCTTCACAGCTCCTAAGATAACTGTTCACTTAATATTCATAATTCTTTTCAAAACAATTTTTTACTTTAAGCCCTAACTTGTTTGAATACATCACTTGCTTATTCAACACATCTTTTTTCCCATATAACATTCACTTCAAATGGCTGCTCTTGTTATACGATATAACATTCTATATCAATATCTATAACAAAAAAGTTACTTGAATTTCCAAAAGAATTTCCTAACAAATCACGATATAATGTTCCACCCATTCCTACATTTTAATTTCTTAAAAAGAATTTCCACATACCAGTGAGCCTACAGGAAATTACACTCGCCTGAATAAACTATACCCAGTCGATCATTTCATATTCTTTTCAAAGCTCAAAACATACGTGTTCTGGCCAGTAATCCAACAGTCCGTGGCATGATGCATGCAAAATATTCAAGGTGCCTTCTTTCACCTTTCTCCTTCCTTCCTTTCCTCTTGGTACATATTCATCCACAAAAGTATCAAAGGATTGGGAGTGGGCAAATATGGTACTTGTCTTCCACCCTTAAATACCTGCTATGTCATGTGATGATCTGATCAGGGACGGTAGCCATGGTCATAATTTAACTTGGGAATTCCCATCTCTTTAAATGTCCAACTGTTTCAATGTACAACAAAATTCAGTTCCTCATCATCTCAGCGATCCCTACTAGAGGTGCAAGTCCATCAACATCTTGGGTTATGCTTATAGTAACTCAGTTGAAAATGGGTGAACTAAATGAAAAGATAAAACAGTTGCCATATTTATCAGATGGTAATGAAAATGAGAAATAATAGATGAAACGGAGAAATAAGTGACTGATTTTAGCAGGGGCAATGGGGAGTGAGGCTGGTATGGAACCCCACCATCCTTGTGCTCAGCCTTTGTCTTGTAACAGCAGCAAATTACAGCAAAAGTATACCTAATTTTCATGGATGCAGTATTGAGAAGATGGAGGATGATAACAGAGTTAACAAATTTCCAAGTGTGGTTTTACTGTACAGTATCATTTATAGAGAAGAGTGCGGGTTATATGGTGTACATAATGTAATATTTCTTCACATTCATATTAGTCACCACCAATTCTGTGTCTATAGAAGAAATTAGAGAACAGTATGGTGCAAACAAACAGTGACTTTCCATGTCCTTCCTTCTCACCCCTCATCTCAAGGTGAGGAAGGACTGCTACAGATGTGCTGGTCACACCCCTCCTCTCTCATTTCTAATAAGCACAGAACAATATTTCTGTTTTAGACAAGAGGGAAGGCTTGGTATATTGTTTATATGATGAAGGCCAGAAAGCATTTGGCACAGTACCACATGGGAGGCTGATTAAGAAGCTGGAATACCAGACAGAAACACATACAAGGCTAAAGTTCTGTTTTGAGACTGTTACTCTTTTTTTTTTATCTATGTGAATTACTTGCCAGAGGGTATTGTACCCACCTTCCAAACTGCTACAACCATGCTCCTTACAATCTGGATCTATTTACCACCCTTATTCTTTTTACATTATAGCAGCACAATCTTACCCCTGATTGGTTCATCTGACCACACTCTTTTTAATGTGCTCTTCCTACACCTCCTACTCCAGCTGCCTGATTTTTTCTCCCCAGGATGATTAATGATGCCACTCTTTCGGTGGCACTTCTGTTTGAGTGTAAGCAAAGGTTATTGTTTTAAGAATGGAGGCATACATCCCCTTTTCCTCTAAGAATATCTCGTCTTTTGATCCATGGGTCATCCATTCCTATTCTGAGGCTGTGCAGGCAAAGGTCTTGGGATACTGGAACTGAAAAATTTTCATTCCTCTGTTTAGCATTCTTTCATATTTGTTGAGATTCACTAAATTTATTTATCATGAGGCAACATGTTCCTTTTTCAAAGGAAGTGTGAGAACCTCTCCTCTTCCACTGATAGGTCTTTATAGTCTCAAGCCAGAAGTATCTGAAACATCTGCCATACTATTTTTCCTTCACTCTTCCATTCTGACAATACTAT
This sequence comes from Panulirus ornatus, assembly GCF_036320965.1. NCBI lineage: Eukaryota > Metazoa > Arthropoda > Malacostraca > Decapoda > Palinuridae > Panulirus > Panulirus ornatus. The sequence continues at coordinate 33,430,447 of NC_092269.1, forward strand.
TGCTGTCTCTCCTTTTGAAAAAGCCATTATCTTTTCTACTCTAACTCCACTTGGGATGACTAACATTCCGTCATACCCTAATACACCTCTTACTGATCCTGTGATTTCTCTTTGTAATCCAAAAATTACTACTCCCTCTAGACACAGGTAAGGCATATGGATCATTTGGTACTCCTCCTTAAGTTCTGAAAGAGGAGGCTTCTGAACGTGTGACCATGCTTGCTTATCTGTTCCTCTTCCACTTAAAAAACAAAACCATTCTTGGAAACAAGCCGTGGTACAGTTAAACCCAAAGAAGGGTGACCTAGAATATTCTACCCTGCAGACCAGCATATTTTTGTGATTTCTGTTTCTGAAGTCTTTTACACTTTTCTAAACACTTTCATTGCTGCCCCAAGTGGAAAAAAAAAGAAAAAAAAAATTGACTCTTAAGAGGTGAACAAAAAATACCCAAACCATAATCTTTTCATATGAATTACAATACTGCAATCATGATTATTAAACAGGTACACATTGGTCCTATAATTCAGTGCCCTCTAACAGCACAAACACATCAGAACCCAATTTTAATTCTGCAGGTACTATACAGGGCTCACCTTCCTATTCTCACAAGTACATCCTAATTCTTATTACTGCCTACTTTGTACATTTCCACTTCATTTTCTTATAGTGACAAATTCTTTTTTCTCATCTGATAAATACCTCCAGCACTCTCCTTATTTTCAAGGGTGTAACAATGTTTATATGGTCAGCAGGGATGTGGCATATCTGACAGTTGGACGCACTTGTCAGGCAAGCATGAATGGGGTGCTGTGGACATGCCATGTTCCGAGAGAAGGCACTTGGCTGTCCACTAAGGTCACCAGCAAATTACTGAGGCCTTCAGGCAGCTTCGATATCTCAACAATACATGCATAATTCAACTTGTAGAAAATTATCGAGAGTACTCTGATGCTACTAGCACCCAATTTTGTAAGTGCAGACTGTTACCCATAGCTCCAAAAGGGTTAACTTCAATATATTTAAGCATCTTGAATCTCACAGCCTTCTCTCCAATCCTCAGAATGGCTATTGCACAGAAAGATAGGCCAATGATATCCTTTCTTGTCTTACTAATGTCGTCATTCTCTTTCAGAGATTAGTGAATCCTATACTGTAACCCTCAACATATCAAAAGAAGCTGATAGGGTGAGGTGTTGGGTCTGATCTCCAAGCTTCTCTTTTCTGGCTTTGTCCTCTCATATCCAGCTTTCTCTTTGGCCAGTTTATCTCCATAATTATTGACATCATTATCTCCTCCTTTCCCTTTCAAGAGCAGTTCTGTCCTATTTCCTAAGCTATTCCAACTTTTCTCAGGATATTGTTAAAAGAAAATTGTTATAAATAACCAAAGTAATTTCCCATATGAAAGAAGAAATCATAAAGGACACTACAGACCTTAAAAGGATGAAAATGGGGCCCTTATTCATGACAAGATACCATTGCTGAATAAAGTCTACAATTCCATTTATAAAGGAAAGAACATCTTGAATAGGCCAGAGCCACATCATCAAGTGCAAATATAGAAAAAAGAGAACAGCCATGAAGGTGTTTTCTTGTGTTTTGAATCATAAATTGGGCATTAATGACCATCATATCAAATATGCAGTACTGACCATGCATCATACAGAATAATAATATGAAATTTCATCATGATGGGGATTTCACATTAGAACAATGTTAATTTTTATACAATGCACATGGTCAAAGAAAAGTATGATGGGAGAAAGCAATGAGTAACGCCCACAATTCAAAGCAAACTGGACATAACATCGTACAGATCATAATCACAATGATATGTTTGAGGCATATACTCAACTGTAAATGAACCAGAGTTAATGGTATCCTAGCTGTATATTGTTGCATTTTACATAAATGGGAAACTAGTGATCATTACATTATCAGGTATGCGGTTAGTATGAGGTGCAATATAAATAAAAATATAATGGAAATTCCAAATTACAACATTGCAAATTATAAAAAGATTGGCATTGGATAAAAGTTCTGAGGATAAAGCTGAAGATATATGACTATTTTCCAAGAAACCAAAATAAGTATCATGAATGTCAAGAAGACAAAATGCAATGCTGAAGCCAGTGATAGAATAAAAAAAAAAAAAAAACAGTAAGAGAGATGCCTATAAACAATCAGAATTAAGATACTCTAGACGACGATGATGTTCAAGATAATCTTCTTAAGGATTATTGTAAGAGAACGATTTAGTGAAATTATAAAAAAATGAATTAGAATATCATGGTATATGGTAGGACAACAAGCAGTTAATTGGTTGTACCAGAACATATGAATTGGTTCAGGTATACCATGGAGATGTTTGTGGGGCCTCACTCTAGATGGTAGTTTCTGGTTTTAATATATCATACATGAACATTATAGACTGGATGTGTTCAAATGAGACTAATGTTCATTTGTTCCTGATGCTATCTCATAGAGTGAAAAGAACTGCAACAACCTTAAAAGGAAACCTAAAGTGTTCATATGGGCCTCTGTGATGTGGTGATGAACATTTCTGGCCATGGTGCACACATGGGCCTGCTCAGAGTTGGTGCATATGGGTTCAAATCCTGAGGAATACAGCTGGCCCAGTCCAACCAGCTTTTAATCCTCCCCTTTGGGTTGATTGATGGGCTTAAGACGGGATATATAATTTTTTTTTTTCTTTTTTTTTTTGCTTTGTCGCTGTCTCCCGCATTTGCGAGGTAGCGCAAGGAAACAGACGAAAGAAATAGCCCAACCCACCCCCATACACATGTATATACATACGTCCACACACGCAAATATACATACCTACACAGCTTTCCATGGTTTACCCCAGACGCTTCACATGCCCTGATTCAATCCACTGACAGCACGTCAACCCCAGTATACCACATCGATCCAATTCACTCTATTCCTTGCCCTCCTTTCACCCTCCTGCATGTTCAGGCCCTGATCACACAAAATCTTTTTCACTCCATCTTTCCACCTCCAATTTGGTCTCCCACTTCTCCTCGTTCCCTCCACCTCCGACACATATATCCTCTTGGTCAATCTTTCCTCACTCATTCTCTCCATGTGCCCAAACCATTTCAAAACACCCTCTTCTGCTCTCTCAACCATGCTCTTTTTATTTCCACTCATCTCTCTTACCCTTACGTTACTTACTCAATCAAACCACCTCACACCATACATTGTCCTCAAACATTTCATTTCCAGCACATCCATCCTCCTGCGCACAACTCTATCCATAGCCCACGCCTCACAACCATACAACATTGTTGGAACCACTATTCCTTCAAACATACCCATTTTTGCTTTCCGAGATAATGTTCTCGACTTCCACACATTCTTCAAGGCTCCCAGGATTTTCGCCCCCTCCCCCATCCTATGATCCACTTCTGCTTCCATGGTTCCATCCGCTGCCAGAGCCAATCCCAGATATCTAAAACACTTTACTTCCTCCAGTTTTTCTCCATTCAAACTTACCTCCCAATTGACTTGACCCTCAACCCTACTGTACCTAATTACCTTGCTCTTATTCACATTTACTCTTAACTTTCTTCTTTCACACACTTTACCAAACTCAGTCACCAGCTTCTGCAGTTTCTCACATGAATCAGCCACCAGCGCTGTATCATCAGCGAACAACAACTGACTCACTTCCCAAGCTCTCTCATCCCCAACAGACTTCATACTTGCCCCTCTTTCCGAAACTATTGCATTCACCTCCCTAACAACCCCATCCATAAACAAATTAAACAACCATGGAGATATCACACACCCCTGCCGCAAACGTACATTCACTGAGAACCAATCACTTTCCTCTCTTCCTACACGTACACATGCCTTACATCCTCGATAAAAACTTTTCACTGCTTCTAACAACTTGCCTCCCACACCATATATTCTTAATACCTTCCACAGAGCATCTCTATCAACTCTATCATATGCCTTCTCCAGATCCATAAATGCTACATATATATAAATATATATTCATATATATATATGCTCATCCTTTCTCATGTTAGCGAGGTATTGTAAAGAACAGATACAAACATGGCCTCTTTTGCTTGCATCAACTCTAACTTTTATGTTTAATGCACTGAAACATATCAATAACCACATCGCACAAACCTTTCTGTGGTTTCCCTGACAACTTCATATTGCCTGTAAGTCACAGAAAGCAACCAAGAAAGGCAGGAGAGGTGGTCTTGAAATCCCTCTCTCCTGTATTACTTTCCAACTAAAGGAACAGTGGAAGAGGTCAAGCAAGGATTTTTTCCTCTTAGTCAGACTGATAATCTATTCTTGATACAATCTCATTCATGTTGGAAATAGAAAACATGTATGAAGGAAAAATATATATATATATGAATATATATATATAAGTTTGTTGAGTATTCCTGGTAAATTATATGGGAGGGTATTGATTGAGAGGGTGAAGGCATGTACAGAGCATCAGATTGGGGAAGAGCAGTGTGGTTTCAGAAGTGGTAGAGGATGTGTGGATCAGGTGTTTGCTTTGAAGAATGTATGTGAGAAATACTTAGAAAAGCAAATGGATTTGTATGTAGCATTTATGGATCTGGAGAAGGCATATGATAGAGTTGATAGAGATGCTCTGTGGAAGGTATTAAGAATATATGGTGTGGGAGGCAAGTTGTTAGAAGCAGTGAAAAGTTTTTATCGAGGATGTAAGGCATGTGTACGTGTAGGAAGAGAGGAAAGTGATTGGTTCTCAGTGAATGTAGGTTTGCGGCAGGGGTGTGTGATGTCTCCATGGTTGTTTAATTTGTTTATGGATGGGGTTGTTAGGGAGGTAAATGCAAGAGTTTTGGAAAGAGGGGCAAGTATGAAGTCTGTTGGGGATGAGAGAGCTTGGGAAGTGAGTCAGTTGTTGTTCGCTGATGATACAGCGCTGGTGGCTGATTCATGTGAGAAACTGCAGAAGCTGGTGACTGAGTTTGGTAAAGTGTGTGGAAGAAGAAAGTTAAGAGTAAATGTGAATAAGAGCAAGGTTATTAGGTACAGTAGGGTTGAGGGTCAAGTCAATTGGGAGGTGAGTTTGAATGGAGAAAAACTGGAGGAAGTGAAGTGTTTTAGATATCTGGGAGTGGATCTGGCAGCGGATGGAACCATGGAAGCGGAAGTGGATCATAGGGTGGGGGAGGGAGCGAAAATTCTGGGGGCCTTGAAGAATGTGTGGAAGTCGAGAACATTATCTCGGAAAGCAAAAATGGGTATGTTTGAAGGAATAGTGGTTCCAACAATGTTGTATGGTTGCGAGGCGTGGGCTATGGATAGAGTTGTGTGCAGGAGGATGGATGTGCTGGAAATGAGATGTTTGAGGACAATGTGTGGTGTGAGGTGGTTTGATCGAGTGAGTAACGTAAGGGTAAGAGAGATGTGTGGAAATAAAAAGAGCGTGGTTGAGAGAGCAGAAGAGGGTGTTTTGAAGTGGTTTGGGCACATGGAGAGGATGAGTGAGGAAAGATTGACCAAGAGGATATATGTGTCGGAGGTGGAGGGAGCAAGGAGAAGAGGGAGACCAAATTGGAGGTGGAAAGATGGAGTGAAAAAGATTTTGTGTGATCGGGGCCTGAACATGCAGGAGGGTGAAAGGAGGGCAAGGAATAGAGTGAATTGGAGCGATGTGGTATACCGGGGTTGACGTGCTGTCAGTGGATTGAATCAAGGCATGTGAAGCGTCTGGGGTAAACCATGGAAAGCTGTGTAGGTATGTATATTTGCGTGTGTGGACATATGTATATACATGTGTATGGGGGGGGTTGGGCCATTTCTTTCTTCTGTTTCCTTGCGCTACCTTGCAAACGCGGGAGACAGCGACAAAGTATAAAAAAAAAAAAAAATATATATATTTGCTGATAATCAAGTGGTTATCATCAAATACTAGATCACGCGCAACACTGAGACCTAAGGCATGTGAAACATCTGGGGTAAATCATGGAAAGGTCTGTTGGGCCTGGATGTGGAATGGAAGCAGTGGTTTCAGTGCATTACACATGACAGTGAGAGACCAAGTGTGAGTGAATGTGGCCTTTCTGTCTGTATTCCTGGTGTTACCTCACTGAAGCAGGGGATAGCGATGCTGTTTTCCTGTGGGGCGGGGTAACGACAAGGATGGATGAAGTCAGGCAGGTATGAATATGTACATATGTATGTTTGTAATGTCTGCGTAGGTGTATGTATATGTACGTATAGGTAGATATGTATATGTGTGTATGTGGGTGTTTATGTATATATATGTGTATATGAGTGGATGGGCCATTGATTAGGGTATTCACCTGCCCGTGCTGTCTCAGCTGCCATAAAATAGAATGTTTACAAAGCAAAAATATGTGGAGGCCCTTTAATGGATGAAAATGGAGCTCTCATTTGCATGAAAGCAAAGGCCTCGGTAGTAAATAAAGCCTTCAGTGCATTACACAGAGTGTAGGATATTTCATCTGAGCAAGAACAACAAAACAGTTTTTTCGCAGGCAGAGAAAAAACTGCTGAAATCATACAAAAGGTAAGAGAAAAAGACTGAACAAGATCTTCAGCAGTTAAATCCATGTAAATCACCAGAATTAATTGACTTGTTACTTCAAGTTCTATATGATTTACAAGCTTCTGTATAATTAAAACAGTCAAATTGCCAAATACATCATCACTGGGAAAATGCTTGAGGAATAGAAAGTGGGTCATTTTTTTTTCCAACAATTAAAAATTTTGATGTATTTGGGTAGCAGGGTAGCTAGTCTATCCCAGGGAATTGGGCATCCCTGCCCTTTGCCAGCCTGTGGGGTTAGGATTTGGAATCTCAGCTCTGTAAAAATTACCAAGAAAGGCGCATTGTTGTTTACACCTGAACCATTCTATGTAAATAGAAATGAGTTAGAGCTGACAGGTAAGAAATTTGCAATAATTCACCATCTAACTAATTATGGTAGTACCTCAGAAAATACTAAGCAACTGTTGTTTAAGTTATACCCAAACATTTCTGAAGAAAAACTGAATAATCAACGTGGCTTTTAAGACAACAGATCCTTGTCCTACAAATTTGCTAAAAATCTTTTACAAAATATATATCAGATGGAATACAAAACTATCATCTTTTAGAGTCTGAAAGGTACTCTGACACATTTACACATGAAAGTTTGCCACGTAAAGTAAAATTTCAAGGTGTTAATACCAAAGTATGCTGGTATATAAAAGACTAGAAAACTAATATAAAACAATTATATGAATTGGGAAAACACCTTACTCTATCTGTCTGTCTAAAATTCCAATTTCAAATTTTTAAGTGTAATGCATTTTGGAGTTAAACAGTAAGGTAAACTCTGGAATAAGCTGCAGGCTAAAGATGTAAATGCCAAAGTAATACTGAAAAAGAGATTTGATAATTTTCTTTAGGTAAATTATCAACTTGAAAATAAAACAATGCTCCTCAGTCCCCTTACAGATGATCACCTCTAATATTTTAGAATTGTTTATAATGAAGATATCAGACACAAGAGAAGTAAAAAAACTACAGTAAGGTGTTTTGCATGTGTAACAGGAATAAGTAAAATGATACCATAAGAAGACAAGGAAAAATTGAAAAGACTGAGATATAAATTTTAGATGAGCAGAAGAGAACTTGACAGAATTTAACAAGGAAAAGTTATATCGAGTAAAAGATTGCTGGCATTATCCAAAAAATATAATTGAACTCTGAAAATCTTGGGCAATTATTATCAACGCAACATCAGTATTCCAGCATCAGTTACTTTAATGAATACTTAAATGATTGCAATAGAAAACACCAACTTGGGTCCTCGAGAAGTAGTAGGTGCAGAGGCTGGTCTCTTTCTTGTTGGTTGCAACTGTTGTTTCATAAGGTCCCCCATTTTCCCCTGCTCTGCTAGCATGGCTAAGAATGTGATGATGAACTGGTCATAATTATGAGTTCTCCTACTGTCGTCAATCTGTTAAAATTAACAAAATTAATAACTACTCACTACATCTGTGTCAATATCAGTTTGTTATTATTCTACATTAACCTATAAACCCCATTTTCTTCAAAACTATATTAACATTGGTTTGGCTTTTTCCTCCACTTGAGAATGTAATGGGTACTTCCTTGCTATATGTTCAAAATCACATGAAATAAATTTGAAGTGTGACACAGGCACAAAAAGGAAACTTGATTTGAGAGAAGATAATCTTTTCTATAATGGAAAGAATCACTATTCCTGAGAGTAAGCATCAGACCTACTACTGTGGCTATTTCCTGTTAAAAGAAGAGCAGCCAGATGTCATGGGGAAGCATGTTAACACCATCCTCTTCTTTGACCATTGCCTCCAACACCACTGTTACCTTCAGCCACAAAGGTGGGTACATGACATAACAAACTGTAATTTCCTATCATCCACAGCTGTCAGTGGGAGGTCAATCTGAATGGAGGAGTTGCCCCAGGCAGTACTTACATAAAACAAAGGACTAAATGAGGGTGGTGTAACATACTTTCAGTTTTAAAGAATAGTGGTAATCAGAAAAATTTGTACTCTGGCACCTGTGGATTGCATTAACCTGATTCTTCTAGTAACTGCATGAATGTGCAAGACTAAATCACTCATCTTGTTACAGCATTCCATCTTACTTCACATAAAGGCTTTTTTTTACATCACTGAAACAGCTATGTTTTATGTCAATCATATCTTCAAAAGTCCAATTTAATACACTGTTAAACTCTGTGATGACATTATACAGTAAAAACTATTAAGGCTAAAAAAACTTTTAAAAGTATTGCAACTTCTTGTGATACCATTATACATATTTCATGATCTCAGGATGTATATAATGTTTTAATGTTGCTAACACGTAGAAAGTTTCATAAAAAGTAGTTTAATTTTAAAAGATGAAACAGTTTCTCAATGGAGTAGTGTTATGCAACCCTTGAAAGAATCAGTAGGATTCCCATGCTTACCTTATAACGTTTACGTTTCTCAAGTTCATCTTTAAGCAGATTCTCACATGTTGTTATTTCTGTTCCCAGAAGATTGACAAGTGTAAGGAGTTCTGAGGGTGCAGCTGTTCCATCTTCTAAGGACTCAGACACCCAATCGCTTTTATCTGCAAGTGAGATTGGTTGGTATTTATATTTTACGAGAGGTTCCATTATAATATCCAAATGATAGATTATAAAGTTTTGGTTATTTATCCATGCCAGGCTTGGGTGTGGTGAAAAAAAAATGTTTTTGTAAATGTGCTGCTTCAGGTTTGTGCAAGACATTGGTCTAGAAGATTAAATCTTTGGAGTATGGAGTGGAAACAAGCAGTATTGTCTTTTACTGCAGAAGGGGAATAAAGATACAAGCACAATATTGCAGCACCAAATAACTTTATTTAGGAGTTTAAGAAGGGAAAATAAAGAAATTAAAAATGTATATTAGAGGCAAAAGAATGGCAGAAAAAGAAAATCAGGAACACCGAAGACTAACAAGAAAGAATATGAATACAAAAAACCAGGAGACAGTTACAGAAGGTTGGTAGTCTGCTGCTGAGGTCTCGTGCAGCTTGGCTACAGGATAAATGACGTTAAAAAAATTTGAAATTTTTTTAGTATGGGTTATAACTGGTGTATTTAGTATGTACTACATACAAATGCTCCAAGAAATAGCAATGATTAGTTGTCCAGTTAACTACATTACATTACAGAAAAATCTGTCAATTCCAAGCAGTGAAAATTAATTTGTCATAGGAGACTGCATGATAAACAACAAGGATAAAGTGAATAACAAATGCAGTACATAGTATATACCATACAGAGAAAGCAGTAAAGTGTGCTGATGTGGTATAAGCAGGTGAAATGAAGTGAAGTGGTTACACTCATAAGAGTGCATTTTAATCAAATGATGGGAAACGGTATCGCAAAATGTAGACCATAAAGGATGTAGAAAGACTAAATGGATTATCAGTATGACAAGAGGACAACTATGGAGATCACAGCAAAATTTTATAACTGCAACATCTGGAGAAATTTCATAATTCCAGCAATGAAAAAGCAAGAATATTTCAATAAAAACACCAATTATAAATGGAAAACTGAAAAATAATTCTATTGGCACATCCAATGATTTCAGAATGAAGAACTAAGAGATGACTACATATATGCATCCTAAAGCAACTTTAAAACAAATAAGTTGCAACATTTTCAGGTAAAATTCTTACAAGGAGGGCCAATACCTATATTTTGTTATTATTATTATTACGATTATTATCATAATCATTATTTTTTTCATACACATTCGCCATTTCCCACATTAGCAAGGCAGTGTTAAGAACAAAGGACTGAGCCTTAGAGGAAATATCCTCACTTGGTCCCCTTCTTTGCTCCTTCTTTTGGAAAATCAAAAACAGGAGAGGATTATTATTATTATTATTATTATTATTATTATTATTATTATTATTATTATTATTCCCCAATAGGATTATATAGGTATTAAGAGAATCATTATAAAGGGACTTTATACAGTCAAAAATCAAACAGGGTTGCAAGCCTAATGACCTTACTCATAGGCTGCTGGCTGTTAAACCCAACAATTCAATACAAAGAGGGGAAATCTTTTCTTTAGCCCATATATAATATTACTGAATTTATTACATGACAGCTAGAGACTGAGTGTGAATGAATGGGGCCTTTGTTGTCTTTTCCTAGCGTTACCTTGCACACATGAGTGGGGAGGGGGTTGTTATTCCATGTGTGGTGAGGTGGCGATGGGAGTGAGTAAAGACAGATAGTATGAATTATGTACATGTGTATATATGTATATGTCTGTGTGTTTATATATATGTATACTTTGAGATTTTTTTTTTTTTCTTTTTTCTTTGTCGCTGTTTCCTGCGTTTGCGAGGTATAGGTATGTATAGGTATGTATATTTTGCGTGTGTGAACGTGTATGTATATACATGTGTATGTGGGTGGGTTGGGCCATTCTTTCGTCTGTTTCCTTGCGCTAACTTGCTAACGTGGGAGACAGCGACAAAGCAAAATAAATAAATAAATAAATATACTGCAAAAGAACACAAAGTGGTTCATCTTAATCTGATACTCACATTTACTGATACAATCAGTCTCTGCTTTCATTTCACTGCTTTCTTGTCTGATACTAAGTTCTGATCCTAAACCACTGGATTCATAATTCTCAGCACTAAACATCTGATTACTTAAATTTTCCATTGTGTCTAGCACCACAGGATCTGCCTTGACATCACTCTCTGAAAGAAGAACAATACACTATACACAAAAGTGCACAGGTAATTTACATTGTATCTCATAAACTTTCTAAAGCAAAAGTAACAGCATAATGTACTTTCTAAAGCAAAAGTAACAGCATAATATACATGAGCCCTATAAATGTTTCATTGTCATTATCTTGATACAACTGAATGATGAATTCCAAGCAGTGTCATTCCTGTTTTCCATAGTTTCTTTCTGGAGACAGCAACATAAGGTCTGACCGAATGATTTTTTTTTTCTTTCAAAAAGTGAATGTAGAATTCTCTTCCTTTTGCCCTTTCCAATTCCTATAGCCTTTTTTAACTTTTAATTCAGTTCTACAAAGACCTAAGAAATCTGATTAATTTCTCCTACACTCTTTTCATCTTTTCATTTTTTCTTTCATCTGAGATGTCCATAGGTACAGCATGTTTTTTGTCTAGGTCATGTTGGCTGCTTTATAAGAAAAAAGAGCACTTCACCGACAGTTCTTGAGGACACAATCTTGTTTCAAGACTCAACTACTTACTGGCTGAGCATCATTCAGCAGAATCCAAGTATGGTTGGATTGATGAATCTGATGCTGTGGCAATGTTGTATTATTATGGGACACATATGCTACACACTTGTGATTACTTAGGTCTGCTGGCAGGGACAGACTGTCCTCCTCAAATGTTGCAGGCATATGTGTATGGATTAGATTTAACACTGTCATTGATTTGTGATTCAACCTGAAATTAGTGGAATCACCCAGAATGATGGTTCAGGAGTTGTTGTAGCTTGTACACAGCACATCAGCTTGTAGTGAGGTGGTCTGTTAATTCACTTTGGTTGAGGTCATGAAGTAGGTAGTACAGTGAGGAGAAAGTATTTTATCATGAAATTTCAGTGGCACTGTATGTAAGAATAAGGACTCAAATTTGGCAGGAACATTCTGTAGTTACTAAATGGTACTGTAATGTTATCATTAGAAACACTTAGGACAACCCCTCTTCCATTGTTGAGACAATTTAGATAAAAGATGGAACCCAGGAATGATTATGAGATATTTTATTTTTGAGAACCATATTTTACTAAAAGAAACTTCCAGCCTCTGTATATTGCAGGTTTCACTAATTCCTTGAAGATTCTGATTCAAGGTTGAAGATTGCTGAAAAGAAGTTTGAGTAAAGGTTTTTGGTATTTAGTAGTAAAATAATAATGACGATAATAATAATTATAATAATAATGATAGTAATAAAAACACTAACCTAAAAGTGATGATTCAACAGGATGACTCGTATGTAGTGTCTCAGCATCTTCCTCAGCTGTGAACTTGCTGAAATTTCCATCCTCAAACTCTAGTCTTTTTGCAACTGCATGCAATGGCTGTGAAGCTGCTGTACGGAATTCGACATTGCCAGCAGTGCCAAATGGCCCTGACAACAATGAATTCCCATATCACCTTTATATTAATCTATCACATGCAAAAGATTTCCAGACATTTACATGAAAACAGTTATAATTAAACAACCTCAAGGCCCCTTTTAAAGGGTTTCTGCAGCTTCGAAGAAGCAAGGAAATTACGGACTAATTAGCAGAAATAAGTTCCTCAATGATAACTGTACTTGTGTCTTTTTTTTAATGCTGAAGGCTCCAGTCACGAACAAAGGTCCACATTAAGCCTGTCTGCCTTTATTCATTCCCATCGCCACCTCGCCACACATGGAAAACCATCCCTCTCCCCCTCATGCGTGCGAGGTAGCACTAGGAAAAGACAACAAAGGCCACCTTCGTTCACACTCAGTCTCTAGCTGTCATGCAATAATGCCCGAAACCACAGCTCCCTTTCCACATCCAGGCCCCACACAACTTTCCATGGTTTACCCCAGACGCTTCACATGCCCTGATTCAATCCACTGACAGCACGTCAGCCCCGGTATACCGCATCGATCCAATTCACTCTATTCCTTGCCCTCCTTTCACCCTCCTGCATGTTCAGGCCCCGATCACACAAAATCTTTTTCACTCCTTTCCACCTCCAATTTGGTCTCCCACTTCTCGTTCCCTCCACCTCCGACACATATATCCTCTTGGTCAATCTTTCCTCACTCATTCTCTCCATGTGCCCAAACCATTTCAAAACACCCTCTTCTGCTCTCTCAACCACGCTCTTTTTATTTCCACACATCTCTCATACCCTTACATTACTTACTCGATCAAACCACCTCACACCACACATTGTCCTCAAACATCTCATTTCCAGCACATCCACCCTCCTGCGCACAACTCTATCCATAGCCCACGCCTCGCAACCATACAACATTGTTGGAACCACTATTCCTTCAAACATACCCATTTTTGCTTTCCGAGATAATGTTCTCGACTTCCACACATTCTTCAAGGCTCCCAGGATTTTCGCCCCCTCCCCCACCCTATGATTCACTTCCGCTTCCATCCGCTGCCAGATCCACTCCCAGATATCTAAAACACTTTACTCCTTCCAGTTTTTCTCCATTCAAACTTACCTCCCAATTGACTTGACCCTCAACCCTACTGTACCTAATAACCTTGCTCTTATTCACATTTACTCTTAACTTTCTTCTTTCACACACTTTACCAAACTCAGTCACCAGCTTCTGCAGTTTCTCACATGAATCAGCCACCAGCGCTGTATCATCAGCGAACAACAACTGGTGATGTGAGAAGGAGATGGAGTGAGTATTTTGAAGGTTTGTTGAATGTGTTTCATGATAGAGTGGCAGATATAGGGTGTTTTGGTCGAGGTGGTGTGCAAAGTGCGAGGGTTAGGGAAAATGATTTGGTAAACAGAGAAGAGGTAGTAAAAGCTTTGCGGAAGATGAAAGCCAGCAAGGCAGCAGGTTTGGATGGTATTGCAGTGGAATTTATTAAAAAAGGGGGTGACTGTATTGTTGACTGGTTGGTAAAGTTATTTAATGTATGTATGACTCATGGTGAGGTGCCTGAGGATTGGCGGAATGCGTGCATAGTGCCATTGTACAAAGGCAAAAAGGGGATAAGAGTGAGTGCTCAAATTACAGAGGTATAAGTTTGTTGAGTATTCCTGGCAAATTGTATGGGAGGGTATTGATTGAGAGGGTGAAGGCATGTACAGAGCATCAGATTGGGGAAGAGCAGTGTGGTTTCAGAAGTGGTAGAGGATGTGTGGATCAGGTGTTTGCTTTGAAGAATGTATGTGAGAAATACTTAGAAAAGCAAATGGATTTGTATGTAGCATTTATGGATCTGGAGAAGGCATATGATAGAGTTGATAGAGATGCTCTGTGGAAGGTATTAAGAATATATGGTGTGGGAGGCAAGTTGTTAGAAGCAGTGAAAAGTTTTTATCGAGGATGTAAGGCATGTGTACGTGTAGGAAGAGAGGAAAGTGATTGGTTCTCAGTGAATGTAGGTTTGCGGCAGGGGTGTGTGATGTCTCCATGGTTGTTTAATTTGTTTATGGATGGGGTTGTTAGGGAGGTAAATGCAAGAGTTTTGGAAAGAGGGGCAAGTATGAAGTCTGTTGGGGATGAGAGAGCTTGGGAAGTGAGTCAGTTGTTGTTCGCTGATGATACAGCGCTGGTGGCTGATTCATGTGAGAAACTGCAGAAGCTGGTGACTGAGTTTGGTAAAGTGTGTGGAAGAAGAAAGTTAAGAGTAAATGTGAATAAGAGCAAGGTTATTAGGTACAGTAGGGTTGAGGGTCAAGTCAATTGGGAGGTGAGTTTGAATGGAGAAAAACTGGAGGAAGTGAAGTGTTTTAGATATCTGGGAGTGGATCTGGCAGCGGATGGAACCATGGAAGCGGAAGTGGATCATAGGGTGGGGGAGGGGGCGAAAATTCTGGGGGCCTTGAAGAATGTGTGGAAGTCGAGAACATTATCTCGGAAAGCAAAAATGGGTATGTTTGAAGGAATAGTGGTTCCAACAATGTTGTATGGTTGCGAGGCGTGGGCTATGGATAGAGTTGTGCGCAGGAGGATGGATGTGCTGGAAATGAGATGTTTGAGGACAATGTGTGGTGTGAGGTGGTTTGATCGAGTGAGTAACGTAAGGGTAAGAGAGATGTGTGGAAATAAAAAGAGCGTGGTTGAGAGAGCAGAAGAGGGTGTTTTGAAGTGGTTTGGGCACATGGAGAGAATGAGCGAGGAAAGATTGACCAAGAGGATATATGTGTCGGAGGTGGAGGGAACGAGGAGAAGAGGGAGACCAAATTGGAGGTGGAAAGATGGAGTGAAAAAGATTTTGTGTGATCGGGGCCTGAACATGCAGGAGGGTGAAAGGAGGGCAAGGAATAGAGTGAATTGGAGCGATGTGGTATACCGGGGTTGACGTGCTGTCAGTGGATTGAATCAAGGCATGTGAAGCGTCTGGGGTAAACCATGGAAAGCTGTGTAGGTATGTATATTTGCGTGTGTGGACGTATGTATATACATGTGTATGGGGGGGGTTGGGCCATTTCTTTCGTCTGTTTCCTTGCGCTACCTCGCAAACGCGGGAGACAGCGACAAAGTATAAAAAAAAAAAAAAAATATATATATATATATATATATATATATATATATATATATATTAGCGAGGAAGCGCAAGGAAACAGACGAAAGAATGGCCCAACCCACCCACATACACATGTATATACATACACGTCCACACGCAAATATACATGCCTATACATCTCAACGTATACATATATATACACACATAGACATATACATATACACACATGTACGTAATTCATACTGTTGGCCCTTATTCATCCCTGTCACCACCCCGCCACACATGAAATGACAACCCCCTCCCCCGCATGTGCACAAGGTTGCGCTAGGAAAAGACACAAAGGCCACATTCGCTTACACTCAGTCTCTAGCTGTCATGTATAATGCACCGAAACCACAGCTCCCTTTCCACATCCAGGCCCCACAAAACTTTCCATGGTTTACCCAAGACGCTTCACATGCCCTGGTTCAGTCCATTGACAGCACGTCGACCCTGGTATACCCCATTGTTCCAATTCTTTCTATTCCTTGCACGCCTTTCACCCTCCTGCATGTTTAGGCCCCAATCACTAAGAATCTTTTTCACTCCCATCTTTCCACCTCCAATTTGGTCTCCCAATTCTCGTTCCCTCCACCTCTGACACATATATCCTCTTTGTCAATCTTTCCTCACTCATTCTCTCCATATATATAATCTTTTTATCATACCTGATAATTTCTTGCATTGGTTAGGTAGTACCACAAACAAAGAAAAACCACATTCACTCACATCCATTCTCTAGTTATCATGTGTAATGCACCAAAACCACAGTTCCCTATCCAAAGTCAGGCCCTACATACCTTTTCCTGGTTTACCCTGGCTACTTCAAATGCCCTGGTTCAGTCCAGTGACAGCATGATGACCCCTGTATACTACATCATTCCAATTCACTCTATGCTGTACACGCCTTTCACCCTCCTGCACATTGTGAACTGGTAAGAGGAAAATGTGTCCTTAAATTATCACTGATAATCCTTTCTAGGGAAAAAAGTCCATGCTTCAGTCATCATACCTACCTGCAAGGCTGGAAGTAGGGTAGATATTTACACCAGAATTACCACTGGATGTTACAGGCAGAGTTGTACTGACTGGTGAGGGAGCAATCAAAGGAATGGCACCAGTAGGGGCTGTAAGACGCACTACAACCAAATGCTGGTATTCACAGCTAGCAGTGGGACTACTTTCCATTGAGCCACTGCTAGCCTGATGAAAAAAGAAAAAATGCTGTATTGTGGTATACACTCCAAAAATATCCTATTTGAAATGTACTTTGCTTTAAGCAGTGCTCGTGCATTACACTCACTACATATCTTCGTATATAAACAGTACTGCTGTCTTTTGCAGCTACATATTTTCCATAGTACTTATAATGGATTTGATCCATTACTTCCTTTAGCAACCTGTCTAGTTTTCTTCTGAACATTTTAGTACTCACTCCACAGCAAGATTAAAATTTTGTGTTGAATGAGCACAAAAACATTAAAAAAAACTAGATGTGTGGACGTATGTATATACATGTGTATGGGGGTGGGTTGGGCCATTTCTTTCGTCTGTTTCCTTGCGCTACCTCGCAAACGCGGGAGACAGCGACAAAGTATAATAAAAAAAAAAAATAAGTGGCTACACGAGGTAACAGATCAACACAAGGTTGAAAGCTTTTTAAAGTGTGGCTGCAGAGACAACAGTTTCCTGAATGAAGCAAGATAAGTGATAAGATGCTTAAGCCCTGTTTTAAGCAAAATCTTCTTTGTGCTCTCTCTCTCTCTCTCTCTCTCTCTCTCTCTCTCTCTCTCTCTCTCTCTCTCTCTCTCTCTCTCTCTCTCTCTCTCCAAGCAAACATGATGATCTGAAGCATAAGAACTACCATGAGAAATGGAAATAATTTAACCTGTGCAATTTAGAAAGAAGGGAGTAGCACATGAAAATATGGCAACAAACAGAAAGTATGAAGAAGCAATGTTTTCAATATGACAGCACCTCAGCAAGGATTCATAATTATCAAATCACAAGTAATTCCTGAGAGCAAACTAAAAAAAATGAAAATGAGTGGAGAACATACAAGTATCCTGCAAAAAATTTGGAGTATTATTTAATACAATACCAGGAGAAATAGAAGATATGTCTGAAACACCCTCAAAACATTCAGAAGATTAGGCTCATGGCTGATGTTAATCTCTTATGAACCTCATATAATTATTCAAAAGTAGACAGGAAGAGGCACTGAACTGTACATCAGTCTCCTTAACAAGTGTGGCCTGTAAGGTTCTGAAACAGATAATCAGAAAGCAATTGGAAGGTTTTCAACAAATAAGAAATTACATAAGTGAAAGATAGCATGGTTTTAGAGAAATGAGGTCATGTATAAAAACCTCAGATTTCTATGAGAGAGTGCATTCTTTCTGATACAAAAGGGAAGGCTTGGTGGATTGTTAGTGTCTAGACTCCTTCAAAGCATTTGGCACTGTACATATGAGAAGTTGATTCAGAAACTGGATCACTCAAGAGGAATATGGAGGGAGCCTCCTTTGATAGACAGATTATCATAGTGGAATGAAAAAAAAGATGCACATCACAGAAGCCTTCTTAAAAAGGATGTAAGGCATCTGTTGAGTAATGTAGGGTTCTGTTATGGGACAGTTGCTCCTCTTGATCTGAATGAATGAGTTGCCAGAAAGTATGAACTCCTACCGGAATATGTTTGCATATGATTCAGTGGTCCTGGAGGAAGTGAAAAGCAGGGAGGATTGCACTAACTTTTAAGGGACATAAACAGATTCCAGTGTTAGACTGATATAAAGTTGATGAACTGTAATTGTAATGAGGATGGGCCACAGTGAATGAATGCCTCAAAACTAATATTATCTGGGAGGAAATAAGCTTTAAGATTTTATGTGGGGAAAGGGAAATGAGAGGTAACACTGTTCCTAACCTGTGACATAAGTCCTAAACAAATTGTCTACTGGCAAATACTAGAGTAGTTTACAAGTATACTGATAAGGAAATATTTAACAAGTTGTTCATATTCTAAAGGCCAAAACTAGAACATACTTCTCAACTTTGGACATCTCACCTTAAGAAGCAAAAAGAGCTAAAAGAAAAGGTCCACAGAAAGGTAACAAAATTAGTACCAGAATTAACACAGCTGAGTTACATGGAAAGGCTAACAGCCTTAAATATGTCCACCATGGAAGAAAGAAGAGTGAGGGGTGACGTGATCACAACCTTTAAGGTTTTACACTAGACTAACGATGTAGACAGAGAACAGTTCTTTGAAATATGTTAGGACAGAATAACCAGAGGACATAACATGAAATTTAGAAAGTTGCTAGCAAAAAGAACATGTAGAAATGGAATAAAATGAACAAGGATGTGATAAATGTGGAAAACAAACAAAATTTAAAAGAAGAGAATAGTAGAGGATGTTTAAAAGATGGGGCTCAAGGATTATAAAGCTCTATCCCTATACAGGGCTCAAGGATTATAAAGCTCTATCCCTATAAAGTACATATAGGTTATTAGTTGTACAAGGTTTGAGGAAATTATTAGGCAATGTAGACATAATCACGCAGCTTGTATCACCACCATCTACTGAAGAAGGTCAGACTTCCTGCCTTAGTGAAAGCAGCCACTTAATAGAGAATAACTTGCCTCATTGTATGGACTCTAGAATAGGCTGCTGTCAGAGTTATGACAAATTACATATGGCAACAGGTTCTGGGGCTCATATGTAACAAAAATTATAATTTTGTTTACCACAATTTCACCCTCCTTGCCAGCAGTCTTAGCCCTTGACATTTTACCTACTTTTCTGAAGTGCTCGAGTCATATAACTAATACAAATACTGTACTGTGTAAAGACAGCACTTTTCAAAAAACGTCATGATGATTTAAACGAACTGAATTCAGATATTACATTTTGCCAGTCCTTAGGGACCTTACTTTGGGCCATACAAAAGTCTGCCTTCTTCAAAGAATCCATATCAAATTATGTACAATGTATCACATAGAATACTGACCTGTGGAGAATTAAATGCACTCCCAACTTCTGAAGCTGTATCTGTGCTAGGGGTGGAAGGAGGATCAGGTGACGTCTCTATGGTTAAAGGTGTAGCATAATCTGGTGGTGTTGAGATGTTGCCCACAGATGGCATGCCTGGTATCTGCTAAAGAAGCAATAAAATCAGTACACAGTAGTGTAACACTTAATTAGAAACTAGCATGTAATGAACGAACTGGTAAGAGGAGGAACAAAAGATGAGGCTATCTTTGTAAAAGGAATTTAGAAGTTGCTCTAGTAGGAAACAGCTCAACTGGCATTACTCATCCATAGCACTACAAATGAGAAGAAAAGTTCTTCTGTAGTTGAAACCAGCAGCATTTACTTAAGAAAACACAGGTAAAAATGAAGAGGTTTTGGGAAATATTTCAAGCACTGCTGATTAGTCCCTGACACCTGAGTATCTGGTGATCAAGGATAAAAAAATGGGAATTCACTGTGCAATGCTGTAGGATATAGGACATGACAAGTTCATAGAAGTTAACAGATGAAATTTTTAAGGACAATATGTGGAGTGAGTTGGTTTGATAGAGTAAGTAATGAAAGGGTAAGAGATGTGTGGTGATAAAAAGAGTGTGGTTGACAGACCACAAGAGGGTGTGCTGAGATGGTTTTGACACATGGAAAACATGAGAGAGGAAAGGTTGACCAAGAGGATATATGTATCAGAAGCGGAGCAAACAAGGAGAAAGGGGAGACCAAATTGGAAAATCTAGATGACAAAATTCCTCCTTCACAGTATTGACACCTCATTTACCCCCGTATTCTACAACAAGAAATTTCCTTTTTCTTCCAACCTGATATCATACTGGCCAAAAGATTAGAAAGAAAGCTCTGTTAAAATTTTGGAGGGTCAAATCACTGGTTAAATGACACTAAAACAGGCATGCTAGAAAAAAGATAAGTTTTAGGTATCTCTATCTCTGTATATCTATGAAGCCTGTTCCATATAGGAACTCCATCAAGAGGGTGGCCACAGCCACTTAATGAAATGTTCGGTTAATAAGACATCAAGCATTAACTCGGCAAAACTAAGATAAGTTGAAACTTGGTACCGAAGTTGTATGTTCTCTCTTGATGGGTGTTTGATGTATCTTAGATTCATGGGTAGCATCATGAGAATCAGTGATGGGAGTGTCTGCATAACCTTGAGCTTCCAACTTCTGAGATGCTGCAACAGCCAAGAGTGACAGATTGTTTCCTTCTTCTGCAATGAAAAAATAAGACTGCAACATTACACAATTCATGGACTTTGTAAGCTGAGTATTCTGGAAAACAACAGCGGTTCCTCAATCTTATTAGTTTCAATTCAAATCCTGACACTTTTTTACTTGAAACCTCTGGTAATATAGATGATCTGTCAACCTTAATCTGTGTATTACATTCAATTCTGATTCTGCAGTAGCACTGTGTTCTGTTATCTACTGTGACCTTATTTCAGTTCCCATTTCCATGGGGGTTGGTTTACATGCATGCTGCCTCACAACTCGTGACTACATATAACAAGTGATTATTTATAAATGCATAAATTGTGCAGTCATCAAGTAATCCTTAGTTTCCTAATTTACCATTGCCTCATACTAACTTTTTACTGTAGACAGAATGCAGATAAACCCAATACAAATGGTTCTACTTAACTGTAAGTCATATCTGTCAACCTCTAAACTGCAGATAATACAAATTTTTGATGAAGCAAATTTCAGTCTACATACTCAATTTTAATATTCATTCTTGTATCATCTGCACATGATGATAATAACCTGTAGTTTATGGTTGCAAACATGTCAGATATTAAAATGAGAAGCAATAGAGTTACACATACAGTTCCTTTGGAAACAGCTTCCTAGAATGGAGGCATCAGAAGTCATCTACTTTACAACAGTTTTTTTGTCTCCTCCCATCTTCTGCTTCTGATAGTTGTGTAGGTTATTACACCTTTTACTTGCTATGTCACCATGATCACATTGGCAGGGACTTTTGCAAGTCTGTGTGTAATATAGTGTCAATAAATACATTGCCTGCCCCCCATGTATTTCAAAGGTGATACTCCACTAATTTTTATTGTGGGTACAAACATATGATGCTCCCAGGGTGAAACATCTGATCACTGAAATTAGTTTTTCTATGTGAACATCCTACCTCAGTGTACCTCCAACAAAAATTTTGTTTGTTTTTTATTTATTTTATTCATTCATTATACTTTGTCACTGTCTCCCACGCTAGTGAGGTAGCGCAAGGAAACAGATGAAAGAATGGCCCAACCCACCCACATACACATGTACATACATACACGTCCACACGCACATATACATACCTATACATCTCAACGTATACATATATATACACACACAGACATATACATATATATACACATGTACATAATTCATACTGTCTGTCCTTATTCATTCCCGTCGCCACCCCACCACAAATGAAATGACAACCCCCTCCCCCCGCATGTGCGCGAGGTAGTGCTAGGAAAAGACAACAAAGG
The DNA here is from genome assembly GCF_036320965.1 of Panulirus ornatus. NCBI lineage: Eukaryota > Metazoa > Arthropoda > Malacostraca > Decapoda > Palinuridae > Panulirus > Panulirus ornatus. Next base: position 33,452,831 of record NC_092269.1, read on the forward strand.
CCACATTCGTTCACACTCAATCTCTAGCTGTCATGTATAATGCACCGAAACTACAGCTCCCTTTCCACATCCAGGCCCCACTAAACTTTCCATGGTTTACCCCAGATGCTTCACATGCCCTGATTCAATCCATTGACAGCATGTCAATCCCAGTATACCACATCGTTCCAATTCACTCTATTCCTTGCATGCCTTTCACCGTCCTGCATGTTCAGGCCCCGATCACTCAAAATCTTTTTCGTTCCATCCTTCCACCTCCAATTTCTTCTCCCACTTCTCCTTGTTCCCTCCACCTCTGACACATATATCCTCTTTGTCAATCTTTCCTCACTCATTCTCTCCATGTGACCAAACCATTTCAAAACACCCTCTTCTGCTCTCTCAACCACACTCTTTCTATTACCACATATCTTTCTTACCCTTTCAATACTTACTCGGTCAAACCACCTCACACCATGGTGTAAAAACTAAAATATTTGGCAAAGGAAGTGCTAAATATGCAGGCTAGATCTAAATGAAAAAACTGCTTGATTGATACAAATATGAGAGCACATAAAATGTGCCGAATGTTGCATGCTTACTTACTTACTGAATATTATTAATACAACAGATTAACATTCCAGTCTTACCAATATCATCTTCAGCATGAGAAATGTCTGTGAGCTCTGGCTTCTCTTTGCCAATGTACTGTGGGTACCTCTGTCGAACAAACTGATGCAGACCCTCCAGAATAGTTTCTCTGAAAGGATGAGTTTAGTGACAACAGCCTTTTCTTATGTTTCCTATCTGAAAATTGCCACTTTTAAAATGAACTGAACAAATACCTCAAATGAGATATGAGTATTTGGATAATGCCCTAAATTTACATAATGTACATTCATCTTACATGAGGTAATGCTGTAAATGCATTTAATATTGATTATAACAATTTAACATCATTTCTAACTTGATTTTTCCTTTTAAACACAGAGAATAAAAGTAGTTATTAAGAGGGTGGGATTTTGGTACTGTAAGAGTGTTATAAAATCTCTGCCTCATCATTCATGTCAGGCTCAATATGATAAATACAAAAAAAAAAAAAAATTATTGCATCCATTGAAAACCAAACAGTAAGCCCTAGATCTCTGTGAGCCAGAAGCCAAAAGTCTGGTTACCTCATCTATGCCACAGCTCCCACAGATAACTAATTGATCACTCATATTTGAGTCCATATTCAACTCAAATGAAAGCATGGTGGACAGAAGGCACAACTCAGTATTATTAACTTATATCTAGTCACAATACCGAAACCTTTTCAGTACACTTAAAAAACTTTTAGAAAGGCTAAGCTATGGCTGGATGTGCACTGCTCACATGTTGCTGCAGAGTCTATCTTCAGGAAAAAATATAAAACTAATACACTTAATTACATAAAACCTCTTTCATAATCCTTCACATCTTATTAGGCAAACTCAATCAAATGCATTGCATTTAGGATTTCAATTTTCTCCAAGGCTTTTCAGAGTATCCTCTATATTGTGCAACATTATCATGTCTGGGATCACAGCCTGTCTTTCTCATTTATCATTATATTTATTATATTTATGATTTATTATTATAGAATGCAATTTTTTATCGATGCTTTAATTTTTAGGAATGTAGCTACCACATTATACAAGGGTTCACTGTATATTTTAATTTTCCAAAAGAAGGAACAGAGAAGGGGGCCAAGTGAGGATAATCCCTCAAAGGCCCAGTCCTCTGTTCTTAACGCTACCTCGCTAATGCGGGAAATGGCGAATAGTATGAAAGAAGAAAGAAAGAAATGTAATCAAGGTTTAATGTAAACTTTTATATCTTTAATGTGTTTACATGAAGAAACATAAGCAAAGCCACTTTATATACGGTATTCACAACCTAATATAGCAAATTTAAAGTTAATGAATCATTACCTGTTCCTTCGTAAGGCTGCAAGTTTTCGTCTATAAGCTGTAATCTTATCAGGTACAACTGCCATGAGATTAAAACGAATGTCATGATATGGCTCTCCACCCGTAGCAATGCCAAGCCTTTCAGTTATCACACGACGAAATTTTTCCGTCCAGTCTTCACCCTCTAACCATGGACCTGCGGAAATTGGGGAAAAAAAAATAAACCAAGAAACATATTACACAAATCCTTTAAAAAAAGGCAATGAGGGTGAAAAACGACTTCCATCCCCAGTAAGATTTGACTGAGAACTTCTGGATACCAGTAATTTCTCAAGCAATACTGTATTATAAAGTAAATGGAAAATAAAACACTAAAAACTAAACCATCCCACTGCAATTTTTTTGCTGCTAATGCAGACATTGAACCTGAAGGAGGAAAGAGATAAACTTCACAGATTCCGTATAAAGGCATTAAATATAGTTGTAGCTGACAAGTCTAGAAATATTTAAAAGTGAAACATGTGACTTCCTGCCTGTATGAGAAACACGTCCACCTTGAAAACCCATATTCTCTGATGAGACTTTCATTAACCCATCCGTGGATGGGTTAACGAAAGTTTCATCAGAGAATATGGGTTTTACAGTGATTCTTTTCTGTTCGTTGTGAGTGAGGCTTATGTGTTACTGATTTTTGAATTTAATGAATCTGCCTCAAGGCAAAATATATGTCCTTTAAAGTTTGTAGTGGCATCCAATGCATTGTTTCTAAACACATTTTCTCCACATACTGCTCATAATTTGTGGAGATGTCAAGGAAGCCGTCACATTATGTAATGATTTTATGAATTGTCACTCTTACATGATGAAACCCTTAATATTCATAATCTTTTGTGCCAAAAATCCTCACAGAATACTGCACTTTCAGTACATATACCTGAAAATACCCATGGAGTACTTCACTTGACTGACAGTGGAGCAGCATGAATAATTATTGAACTCATAGCTTGTGTAAACACCTCACCAAGTTGAGTTTTAGAAAATAATATTCAGTTGATTATATCAACAAACTTAAATTTTTTTTAAGAATATCCTACACAAAGAATGCCCTTTAATACTAAGACTATTGAAGTGAAAGGGTAAAAGACATCTCTTCAGCTAAAATATTCATTTTAATCAAACTATAAATGAGAAGAAAAACATCAATAAATATATAAATAAATAAATATAGATTCTCTTGAGTAATGACAAGCCAACAAACATCTTTACCATGATCAATTGGAAAAGGCTTGAGACCATCTAGCTCAAACAGTCGGCCACTAACAGGAACATACGAAACAAAATGAAAAGTTTCTGCATTGGACATCCGACTGCTTGTGGGGACTCCTGGAGTTTTATCTGGCCTTCGTCGTGCCTGGGGAGCTGCATGTGAGTTGTGTGCATTTGCCAGCTCTGGTGTATTACCAATAGCCCAACCCTGTTGGATATAAGAGAAATACTTAGGAAAGTTACTTCATAATCAGGAAAGAAACTAAAACCTGAAGGATGCCTTAGAATAAACAATAAGGCCTTGAAAATTTGGAGATACTTGAAATATTTCAAGTAAATCAAGCTGAATTTTCATTAATAACTGACAAACATAGATGGATGGAGAAGACAATGCCATGGAATCATTCACCCAGCTGAATTAAAATTGAAGAGGCTAAGTCCACTGTAGTTACTTTATTAGTGCTTTCAACCACTTTGAAAATGCTCCAGTATTGTGAATCATTCAGTGAACAGTTATTTTTTGCACTTATGAGCAAATGTTGGAATACAAGAATCCAAAGATTCTAAATACCAATCTCCATTTTCTTCATGAGCATTGTCAGAAAACATTGCAACTCATATACCTGAAACTCATAATTTAGATAATGATTGTGGTAATTTCCTACTGTGGAGTAATTTCTGACTAATTAGGAATTAGAAAACATACGCAGATGTCATAGCATGAGAGATGCTAATTATGAAAAAAGACTGAATAACATTAGCTTTAGATTACCATGTGTCCATACCCATTCCCATATTTTTCTGACTGTGGTGTTATTGTAAGGGCCTTAAATACAAGTAGAAGTCTCCTAGACTTATACAAAAACATACCTTATTCTCAGAGTTCATACCAATGGTGTGAACTTTCAGACGGGAGAGAGTCGGTCCTAAGTCTAATGCTGAGCAATTAAGAAGAACGGAAACCAAGGAATGAGTGGCACAACTGTTGGGAACCATCTGTTGGAAAACCTTTTATTAACATACAAATATCTATCTATATATATATCAATTGGGAGGTAAGTTTGAATGGAGAAAAACTGGAGGAAGTAAAGTGTTTTAGATATCTGGGAGTGGATCTGGCAGCGGATTGAACCATGGAGGCGGAAGTGGATCATAGGGTGGGGGAGGGGGCAAAAATCCTGGGAGCCTTGAAGAATGTGTGGAAGTCGAGAACATTATCTCGGAAAGCAAAAATGGGTATGTTTGAAGGAATAGTGGTTCCAACAATGTTGTATGGTTGCGAGGTGTGGGCTATGGATAGAGTTGTGCGCAGGAGGATGGATGTGCTGGGAATGAGATGTTTGAGGACAATATGTGGTGTGAGGTGGTTTGATCGAGTAAGTAACGTAAGGGTAAGAGAGATGTGTGGAAATAAAAAGAGCGTGGTTGAGAGAGCAGAAGAGGGTGTTTTGAAATGGTATGGGCACATGGAGAGAATGAGTGAGGAAAGATTGACCAAGAGGATATATGTGTCGGAGGTGGAGGGAACAAGGAGAAGTGGGAGACCAAATTGGAGGTGGAAAGATGGAGTGAAAAAGATTTTGTGTGATCGGGGCCTGAACATGCAGGAGGGTGAAAGGAGGGCAAGGAATAGAGTGAATTGGATCGATGTGGTATACCGGGGTTGACGTGCTGTCAGTGGATTGAATCAGGGCATGTGAAGCATCTGGGGTAAACCATGGAAAGCTGTGTAGGTATGTATATTTGCGTGTGTGGACGTATGTATATACATGTGTATGGGGGTGGGTTGGGCCATTTCTCTCGTCTGTTTCCTTGCGCTACCTCGCAAACGCGGGAGACAGCAGCAAAAAAAAAAATAAATAAATAAATAAATAAAAGTATTATATTTTTCTCAAAAATCAACCAGAATAATTTTGTCAGTATGAATTGTTATCATATACAGGATGAATTTTGAAAGTTCATAATCTTCAGGTTCTAAATGTTATTAGTTTGTAATATATGTAATATATGGGGACAGAGGAGAAAGAATACTTCCCACGTATTCCCAGCGTGTCATGGAAGGCGAATAAAGGGGGTGGGAGCAGGAGAGCTGGAAAACCCCCCTCCTTGTATTTAAATTTCTAAAAAGAGAAACAAAAGGGGTCACCATTCTTCATATGTTTTCTGGCGCTACCTCACTGACGGGAAACAACGATTAGGTACAATAAAAGAAATGATAAAATAATTTTTTCATATATATTTGCCATTTCCTACATTAGCGAGGTAGCGCCAAGAACAGAGGACTGAGCCTTAGAGTGAATATCCTCACTTGGCCCCCAGTTATCTAAATCAAACTGGAGCCCATCCACATAAGTGAGTTTTCTAGTGAATCACTTATTCACAGTGTATATGTAGGAAAAAAGTGATCCTTGTTGGAACAAATTTTTAAATGGATTTATGAGGTTATTCTCTTTACATTAAATACAGCACTAAACTCTATTAAAACATCAGACAAATGATGAATGCAGTATTGTATACTGTACCATACATGGTCACTGCAAATGTATCATAGGTTTTCATGCAGAGTGGTGGCTGTTCTTTACTTTTAACAGTACATGAATCAACAACAAGAACTGAATTATCTGGTACTTCAAGTTCTATTTCCTGAGGCACAAATTCTGAGGCAGTTACATTGTCAGTAGCTGTTACTGTCAGATTTTATAAGAATGGTCATTCAATCTTATCATGATACTTTCATATATTTTCTTTTACAAAGTATTGCACATTATCATTTTATGTATCATTCTTGAAATACTGTACTGCTCAGCATCCTCATCATTACAGTACAGCTATTTTTAAAGAGCAAAACTATCTAAATGTGATAGAAAATGGTAGTCTTATAAGTTACTAATAATAGGAATATACAATATAAAACATGGTGAAATAAAAAACTTAGACAAAAATCTATTTTATTTGTGAATTTGGCCTTGAAGCAGTCTATGATGCAATTATCACATGATGTTTATTTTCATCTGTATCTGTATTTGTATTCATATTCAAGGTATGGTAGTGTACTATACCCTTTGTTCCCTTCACAATGCTCTTCTGCTTTACCCAAACACTTCTTCACCTTCCCTACTCACTACTTCCCTACTCTCGCTATTCACCATACCCCAGTCTTCCCTACTCCCCTTCACTCCCTATTCATCATACCCCTATCCTCCCACTAACTGTTCATCCATCATCTCCACTCAGTGCTCTCAGTCCTCCCCACTCAATACTTCCCTGCCTCCCTTAATCACAGCTCCTTATTCACTGCTCGTTCACCTGCAAAATTTTCTGTTTCAACAATTAGTTTTCATTAAACCAGTGTTGTGGATGTCAGCTGATAATCGGTGATTGTTAAGCCTCCTGTCAGTATTTAGCTAAGGAATTTGGGGAGGAAGACTATTCTCCATAAGGTCCTATGAAAGTTTTAGCTGGACCATTAGCCCTATACACAGTGAAGTTCATGTTCTCACTTTTTGAGTGTGTAAGAATGTATATGACATGCAGTGTTATAATTAATTGTTGTCATGATAGTGCCACTATGCATACAGTAATGTATGTGAGAAAGTATGTTACCCCTTACCTGTCAGTCTGTAAGGTGACACATTCTTGTTAGCACAATAAATTGTGTAAAATACATGACAAAAACTTCATATTTAAACCAAGGGAAACCCTTGCAGAAGTAACAAAGTGATAAGATTTTGAAGTTCAAACTTGCATGAGTATATATACTGATTAGGAGAAACATTTATCTCAAGTGCTAAAACTCAAGTGTTAAATGATGGGAAAATCAAAATGATAATACTGTACATGTATTAGACAAAATAAATATCGTAATACTGAATTTGAGAGTTTTTGGATTTTTGAAGCTCAGTTTTCCAAAACTTGACCTGAATTATACATCAGATGTGATCAACATAATATAAGTTGCAGCCAGATAAATCATGAGATCATTCTTCAACATATCATCTATATGAGGGTTTTAAAAAAGTAAGCTATAGCAAGGTTTAAAGGTATAATTAATGATTAATAACACTACACCATCTTTTAGGCTTACATATAATGTATTATTCCTTCCACATGCTTGTTTTAGGTATATCAAATATATAGTGCATGGCAGCAAAGGAAAGCATAAAAAAGTTCTGTTCTTAAATTTGACAAAATTTACATATCTAGTAATCATTTTCTGCTTATTTTTTATGAGGTGAATGGTCAAGATAGCCAAGAAAAAAAAATAAAGTCAAGGTGTGATGAAAAGTATCACTTTCATAAACATGAAAAAGTCTGGCAACATCCATCTCAAAAGAGAATATGGAATGTAGAGAAAATATCAAAAATATAAAAAGGAACTAACAAGATTGATTAGTCAAGACAACAGAAGCTTCTTGAGGTACAGTATTTTCCTTATCCTTAAAGTGGTATATCTGCCTTGTTTATTTACCTGCTGAGCAAAAAACATATTGTTGACTATAGCTTCATCCTGAACATAGTTGTCTGTATTTTCCACCACCTTTCTCCTTGATCGTCTCTCTTCGATCCATCTGTATCAAAAAGAAGGGCAGATTAATTAAAATGATTGTATCAGCTACAGTATGAATCATTATCATGTAGACTCTATAAGAGATCTATCTTAAGTTTCTGTATAACTTCTAATCATCTACCAATTCATTTAGTCATGAAGAGGCCTTTTACTCTTGTCTTTGCTCATATATGTAGTGATGATAGATATCATCAAATTCATAATCTATACATAAAATTACATTGATATACCCAAAATATGGACTGCTCCTATGTTCAAAGTATACTGTCTAAACTAATGGAGTAAATTATAATGATGTTGGATGTGGTAAAGTTCTAAGCCATGTGCTCAACAAATTTTCAGGCTTTAGTTCTAAGGAGCCTTTTTCTTTTCTTTTTGAAAATCATGAAATGAGTCAAGGTACAATATATTCAAATTACTAAATTTTAAAAGTTGGACAATCATTGTCAATATATTATCAAGAAAATTCCATTTACCTATACAAGTTAAATGGATGAGTGGATGTCTAATCCCTACCATCATTAGTATTAGCAGTAAGTCCTAATTACATGTTGGTTAAGATGTTAAGATATGCATTGTAGATGAATTAGGGAATGTATCACAAATCGTAAAGGGATCTAACCACCAGCCCCTCAAGTATTAACTTCAAAAAATTATCAGAGGCTTTTGGATAAGCCAAGCAAATAGCACCTGCTTTATGGTTAACTTGGTAATGACAAATGGCATTAGCTGTTATGCAGATATATGTCCATCAGAGGAAGAAGAAAACGGTCCAGCAGTATTTGGATAAATTTTTCAAACATCCAGAACCAACTTGCCCTGGGAGGCATTTACTGTCTCATTCTCAAATGAGGTGGAAGACTATCCTGCCCCACTGTCTGAATAACTCAATCACTCCTCAACTCAACAGGCCTCTATAAGCAAGCCACTTGACCATATTTCTGAGTGTTATCTTTATATATATTCTCTTCATACTTTACACTATTGCTTCTGACATAACTATAACTTTTGGTACTAAATATTTCAGTAAGAAAATTGTTCCTTAGGAATTCAAACCTTTTTAGTATCATTAGCTCTGTAATAAAGTTGAGTCTGCTTCAAAACATTTCACATAAAGTCATACCTTTCAGGAACACATCTCTAACGTACATTGACAACTCCCTGTAAAATGTACAGTACAATCCACACGTTGATACAAATGGAAAATTAAAATTTTGTTTACCTGAAGAGAAAAATAAAGCCATATACTTTTCCCTCAAATGACTTCTGAAGGTCATATATTTCCTCAACCTGAACCCCTCGTACTCCCATGTCTTCCAAGAGAAGCGTGAACAACCCTGGAAGAGAATACATTACTTTAGCACATATTTTACGGGATGAGACTGATTTTCTTCAGAACTCAAAGTTTTCAATGAAAATTGTAACGTGCATAAATCTACTTCAGGGTATTTTCTAACTACAATTAAGTAGTACCATGAATACAAGTAAACTCTAATATATGAATCTCCCACATTCAAAGAAGGATTACTCCTGAAGATTCTTTTTCAGACACTTTAATCAGTGCCAAATCAAAATGTTCCTGAAATAACTAATTCATTATTATTAGAAGAATCTTTGTAAATTGAATTTTCACTTGATTAAAGCATTATCAAAATGCCATGGACATGAAAAAATCTGTGCTGTTTACCTTACATTTTAATTACTCTGTTTAAAAAGGATAAATCAGAATGAGTTTAGCAGAACTGGGATCTTTTGCCCAAAATACACAGGCAAGCAAAAGAAGAGGGTTATTTCTTATAAAATTCTTTCCACAAAAGAAGGTCCATAAGAAAACATATTGATCAAAACTATCTCTCTCTATGAGAGACATGACATTTCAGTGTTAAAGTGCACAACCAAAATCCTAATACTTGGATCATCATTCATTGATTGTCAAATATAAAACAGCAGCACTGGACACAAATACTGAAGAGATTATCTGGTTTTGCTGAGATATAACTGGAGCCTTCACTAATTTCTAGAACAATAAAATTCATGATTTGCATAAAGAATGAGTGTTAACTAAACACGAGTTGACAAGTTTAACATATGGGAAAGAGCAAGGGAACAATTAAGGGGAAAATGTATAGTTCAAATAGTCATACCAAATCATTTATAGCCCCCCTCCCTTTGTGCATGCGTGAGGTAGCACTAGGAAAAGACAACAAAGGCCACATTTGTTCACAGTCTCTACCTGTCACGTGTGAGGCCTTTTCATCTGTTCCCGATGCAAACTTACTAATGAGAAAAATAGAGAACTAGTATGTAAAAGAAAGAAAACTGATAGTTTACTGTTTTGAGAATAGTTTTATCTTTGTTTTATCATATCGTTTGATGGTATATAAGATCAGGGTAGAATGGGGTTGTTTAACTTAAAAGTATGTGAAATACGTGCAGAACTCCTGGAATATTCACCTTACTTCCTCCATTTCCCCTTACTACAAGTAATCCTGGGAAAATTTCAGTTAAGAGCACACAGAACTGTCTTTAGCAATGATAGTATAGTGTGTGGAATATTATACTATGGTTGTTTCCCAAACCAGTCGGCATCACTAGGTGAAATAGTTTTTCCTCTAAGCTTATTCTCCTTTTATTACCACATTATCAAAGGATTCAACGAGTTTTCCGACAAACGAAAAGTATATGCACTAAGTCCACTAGGGTCACAAGAGAGCTCATACCCATTGCCATCTATGAGCCAATGTAAAGTGTTGAGTTTTAACCCACGAAACCAAACAACTGTACCTGGCCCCTTGCCCATGGGCTTAGCCCTTCTCAACCTGAACCTATCTTATAACTCTTGCCATCTTTACAGGTGTAGCATGGGAAAATTTTGTCAGTGTATAAAATGAACTAGAAGGTAAAATAACGTTTGAACCATCAGTGCGAATAGTCGGCAAAAAAAAAAAAGTGAAACACAGACATCTTTCCATTGACAAATTTTCGTTTTGATCACAGTAAAGTGTAAATTAATTATCCATATCACGCTCCAACAGTCTTATCATTATTTCCCAGAAAGTATAGTATCATTTCAAAAACCAAATATGTGATGTGCCACAATTAGTCTCGAAATACCCCTAAGCTAAAATCTTACCCTATTCCCCAGTTACGAGATATTCATACAGGTAAAAAGCCATCCTGTACATCTCTGGGTCAACATTGAAAACTATATACCATAATAAGTATGTATTTCAATATAACAACCCAAACCCAGCACACCTGGATCACTTTCCAGCTCAAGCCAGCCATCTGCAAGGTTGTTAATATCTACTGGCATGGATATTAACATGAAAACTCGTGTAGCAGGACGACACCTTCAACAAAAGCAAAGCTATCAACAACGTTTGTTTACACTATGGCGTGTTCAGCTTCAGATCATATCCCAGTGATATTTTGGCCCGTTTTCCATTTAGCATTTTTTTTTCTATCAATGAATAATTATATAAGGTAATGACATGATGTATGTTCATAGTTTTAAGTATGGTTCAATCTTAAAAAGTTGAACAAATGGGAAAAGATCTGTATGGTAATGTAAGGAACTTTTTTCTAAGAATATTTTGTTTTCAATTTAATGAACTAACATTGAATGAATAAAAGTCAGTGTAGTTTATTGTTGTCAGTTAAGCAGAGAAAATCCCTAACTTGATATTATGCACTGGTAGAGAACATGAAAAGTATGGAGTATATATGGAAAAGTAAATGTGGATCTCGGGAGAATGATGGATGATAGTTTGAAAGAGAATGACAGACTGATCTGGGAGATGAGTATGAGCAGAAAGATATTTTTAAGATATGAGATATATCAAATAAGTCTAGAAAGTTGTCTGTGATATAGGATGAAGTTTATATGAGGTGGAGAGTATTTTAAAGAAATGACTGGAAATGAAACAAACCTACCTTAAACGATCAGAGGCAAGGAAAAAAGATAAGTAGATACGTATGGAAGACATTAGAAAGGAGTAACTAGGAAGAACAATATAGCTCAAATAAAGGAAGAATAGAGTCTGGAGAGATGGGTTAGTTTTGAAGGGTGGAAGTGAAACAGCTGTTGGGTGAATCTGTAGTCAGGGTGTCTGATAATATATCAGACTTGCACATAAAACACTTTGGTCCACTTGAAATCCAAGCATTTTCAGATGCCTTTAACCACTTGTTGCTACACTGTAAGATTTGTAACATCTGGAAACCTACCAACATAATGCCAATCCTAAAACCAGAGAAAGCAGTAATTGTTCCACTGTTTAAAGGAAATGGGAGTAGCATTTGTAAAAGATTTAGAGGAATCAAATCACTTCATACAGTTGGTAAGGTAAGATGGGGACTAGATGTGTTAAGATTTGTGGAACACTTTCATGGTGAAGAACAAGGTGGGATTGCATATAGTAATAGTGGAAAGTATTCTAGTGGAAAACAAGGAAAGGAAGGTTTTGCAGACTTCATGGAATTTGAAAAGAAATATAGTAAAGTGCATAGGGAGGCTGTCTTGAAAGTTTATTCTCTGTATGGTTTGAAAGGAAGACTTTGAATGCTTGTCAGAGCTTTGGTAATGACGATTGTGCGATTCTATTTGCACTTGGTGGTGTGAGTGTCACAGTAAGTGGTCTGAAATAGTTATGGGCTTATGAAAAGGTTGTGTGATGTCACTGTTTGGGAGGGAGCATCACGTGACAAGAGGGCGAATTGGGGATTATAGGGGATGACTAAACAAGATGGAAGTTGTCACAATTCCTGTATGTTGATGATACACGTGAGAGACGGAGGATGAATGTAAAAGTAAAGGTGAGTGTAGTCTATAAAAAAGGGTGAGAAATCTGATCGTATTATCAGTCGTCGTAGGGAAAATTTGGAAGTTAGTTTGTTTAGATGTTTCACTGTGAGGCATTTGTTGAGGATGGTAGTCGGTCTGCTGGACAATGCATTGCCTATTGGCGCCCTTGGACGTCTCTCCCTTGATAAAGCCGTCGTCCCGCAGTGACATAATGACCTGTACTCCTTTACTTACTTGCCTGTGTCCCAAGAACGCTCAAGACTCTTTTCTTTTTCATCGCATCTCAATGGAAATCGTACATCACATCCCCAGGATAGCATACGGGGGAAAAAAAAAACCCCTGGTAGGGAGAGCATACCTTAATCATAAAATAGAATTTTTCTGTCTCCTCGTGGTGATAAAACGAGTGGAATGGGGTAGAACGAAAAGATGAGATAAAGTGATAGATTACATGAGCATGAGTGCCATTGCATTCATCGCACACATTATTTTTTTCCCCCCCTCTAAAGTTTTTTGACAGTTACAGAGAATAAAGTTCCTGTGTCTCATGAGCTTTCAAGGGTTATATAAAGTACGCAGAGAGACCAGGCTGTGAATAATTTCTATATGTGGACACTAACATTAAGGAGTGTGATAGACGAAGTGGAAACTCGCGAGGCACCAGATAAATACATGCAGCGATCAAGAAAATGCAGCAGTTCCTTGAAGGAGGTATGTGTTACAACCAATCCAGACAGTAGAATTAGTTTGTGGATATTCAGGCCGTGAAAACCACTTTTCTTTGATAGTATAGATTCGCCTGGATCTTCTAAATGGTGACGTTGTTAGCGAAGTGACTGCCTTAAGTTTTAGGCAGTTGCTGTGGAACCCGGTTAAGACGGGGTATCCCGGCACTTCTGACTTGTGAAATCATGGAGTCCTAACCAGCATTTGTACAGGATATCTCAAAAGGCCGAACTTATAGGTAGAATTCACCATATACCTTCAGCCTGATAGATATTCAAATTGCATGTTGTGCATGTACTTGTATGGGAGTGCTCACAGGTATGTGCAACTACGTGTATGGCATCCATTTTAAACATACGTCGAAATAATTGTAATTTGGGAACCATATATATACTTTTGGCCTATTAAGACACTTGTGCAATGAAAGAGGATGGATCACTTTGATACAGCGAAACAGAATTATGTTATTTGTTGCTATGAGACCAGAGAAAAAAAAAAAATGGATTTTACAGACAAGCAAAACACATCATAAGTTATGGGAAAGGCAGTGTAGGATTGAGTACTGTACAGTACGCAGGAAATACCGTTGCTTTAAAAGCACAGAATAAGTAGGTATTAGAATAGCCTTAGCAGTGGATGTTGTGAGGGTAATGGGATGTCATGCAATGAGAGAGAGAGAGAGATCGCGAAAAATAAAAAATAAATGTACAGGAAACACTGATTAAGGCAAGGGATGCAGAAATTTGTGAAGTTGATAGGCGTATTAGTGGGTATATAGTTACAGTGCAAAGCATTTTATGTTCTGAATGGAGACCTTGGTCTATGTGACTTATCACTTCGGTGAAAAAAGTAAGAAGCATTTATCTCCAACCGGCATCGGTTGAGAATGTGTTTGAGTGATGATTCACAGGCTGTGTGCCTGTTTAACCTCATCACATTGGGAAGCGTTAGTTATAATTAAACAGACTAAGATTTCCCACTATATACTCAGTCATTAGTTATACATCTTTATAAACGCTGTCGCGAAATGCTGGATGTCTATTGAATCACTTTTGGCCCATAGTTGGAGAGCCTTCAGTGTATCTGCTCTGTTTTAATTATATTTTTAGAAAGGTGATGATAAGCTATTACATTTGTACACTAATGTAGTTGATTATTTCAGATAAAATCCCATCTGGCTAGGAACCACGAGGGATCTTTGATCTAAAATGATATACATCATCATTATCATAACTATCATCCATAATGATGAAAAAAATAGTCATTTATGTTTAAAAACTTCTCGTAATATTTTATCATAAAAAGTATTATCGTGGCTTAGTCATTATTTCATTGTATCATTTCAATATTTATATATTATGGTAAGTTCACAAGAGTGTCTGTAATGTGGCTAAACATGGATGGATGTTGTTGCAAGTGAAAGGTGTTAGCACAACCTGAACATTTTCTGGTTAGAAGATGATATGGCAAAACTACGTAAGTAATACGCCCATGCAAAGTGGTCCATGTCATGGTATTTCCCATGTATAATGTAGTTCACGAGACAGGAAACAAGTCAAGTGAAGGTAGGACACCAATTGGTTGTTATACGAACCTCAATTCAAACCATCAAAGTATGACAGTGACACAGATTTATCCTCCCCCAAAGTTTTAAGACATGAAAACTCACTCTGGCCAGAGAAATGTCCATTCTCGGATGATGCAGTGAGGACGAATGATGGACTTTGGTCTCACTTGTAAGACGAGAAGTAAGAAACATTTGTACAAGATTTAAATTCATATATTAATTCATATTTCACTGTAGACCACATGGCATGGGGTAGGGCTACGTTGGCGGTGGAGTTTGAGGGTGTGTGGAGCCTAGTCCACAGGAGGGGTTAAGTCTCGACAAATACCAAAATGTCATTGACTGTTTTGCAGTGGAAGTGTATTATGTGGAAAATAGAATAAAAACAGGTGATTTATATATATTCCTGTCTTAAAGTAATAAGTTGATAGTGGGTAGGGTCAAGTTCAGGAAAAATGTAGGATCAGTCTAGAAGTAGGTTGAAACCCTCTAGATATCAATAGAATTAATAAGCACTACACCTATCTTCCTGTGGTAATTAAGATTTGATTTGACCAACTGTGTTAAAATCGACATATTGCAGCATCTATAGTTTGGTGAATTCCTTCTCATGTTTGGAGCTTATTTATGTGTGTTCAAAAGCACCCAGCACCCGAGTCGCCAGTTAACATATGACCGTGAATCATTCTTTCAATTAACACTGAAATTAAGGTTGATGTTGGACGCTTCATGAAGGTACATGTGATACGATGTAATGTTGATTTGAAGAAGTTTCACCAACTTTAAACTTTATTAACCTGATCTTTATCCTAGATCTTCACAGCTCTCCTTACTATTGTCCCATTATCCTCAGATGAAAAAAGAAGGCTCCAAAACGCAATATTTTCTAGTGTTATTTTTTACTGATAGCCACCAGAAATCATGAGTATTCAAAAGAATAGAGTTTGTGAATCACACCCGTAATATTGATGGATACCCAGTCATCCAATAATATTCATGTTTATGTTTCCAACTTATTGCTATAATGTATGTTTTTATGAATTTGTTTTGTGAGCTCCATACTGACGATACAATGCCATACTTCCCAATCTTCAAGAAAAATGTGTGTTTTTTAAGTAACTGAAACAGTTTCTTTCCTGAAATGAAAGAACATCATCTCAGGAAAATAAAGTAAATGATGAAAACTTCATACCACCCAGGGAGAATAACAACCTTCATGTGGGAGCATATTTCAAAGATAATGGTAAATACAACGCATTTGGGTGTTGATATGTCTTGCCTTGCGGCATTTGTTTTGTTTTATATCAGGACAAACTCAACTTGTTACTGATGCCAAATATAAGATTATATATACCCCCAATATAACACATCGTTCCAATTTTCTCTATTCCTTGCATGCCTCTCACCCTCCTGTATGTTCAGGCCCCGATCGCTCAAAATCTGTTTCACTCCATCCTTCCTCCTCCAATTAGGTCTTGTGCTTCTCCTTGTTCCCTTCACCTCTGACACATGTTCTCTCTGTCAATCTTTCCTCACTCATTCTCTCCTTATGTCCAAACCATTTCAACACACCCTCTTCTGCTCTCTTAACCACTCTCTGTTTATTTCCACACATCTCTTTTACCCTTTATTTACTTACTCGATCAAACCACCTCACTCCACATATTGTCCACAGACATTTCATTTTCAACACATCCACCCTCCTCCCAACCATATGAAATTGTTGGAACTACTATTCCTTCAGACATACCCATTTTTGCTGTCCAAGATAAAGCTCTCTCCTTCCATACTTTCTTCATCGCTTCCAGAATCTTGGCCCCCTCCCCCACCTTGTGACTCACTTCCACTTCTGTGGTTCCATTCACTGCTAAGTCCACTCCTAGATAACTAAAACTCTTCACTTCCTCCAATTTTTCTCCATTTAAACGTACTTCCCAATTAAATCGTCCCTCAACCTTACTGAATCTAATAACCTTGCTCTTATTCACATTTACTCTCAACTTTCTCCTTTCACACACTTTTCCAAACTCAGTCACTAACCTCTGCAGTTTCTCACTTGAATCAGTCAGCAGAGCTGTATCAATGGCAAACAACAGCTGACTCACTTCCCATCCCCCCTTATCCCCAACGGACAGCATACTTGCCTCTCTCTCCAAAACTCTAGGACTTACCTCCCTAAGCACCCCATCCATAAAAGAGTTAAACAATCATGGGGATGTCACACACCCCTGCCACAGATGAACCTTCAGTGAGAACCAATCACTCTCTTCTCTTCCTACTTGTACACATGCCTTACATCCTTAGTAAAATCTTTTCACTGCTTCTAGCAACTTACCTCCCACACCATATACTCTTTAGGCCTTCCATAAAGCATCTCGATCAACCATAACATATGCCTTCTCCAGATCCATAAATGACATACAAAACCATCTGTTTTTTAAGTATTTCTCACTTATTCTTCAAAGGAAACACCTGATCCACATATCCTCTACCACTTCTGAAACCACACTGTTCCTCCTCAATCTGATGCTCTGTACATACCTTTGCACTCACAATAAATACCCTCCCATACATTTTCCCAGGAATACTCAACAAACTTATGCCTCTTTAGTTTGAATACTTGCCTTTATCACCTTTGCCTTTGTACAATGGCACTATGCAAGCATTCTGCCAATCCTCAGACACTTCACCCTGATCCGTACATACATTTGATATCCTTTCCAACCAATCAGCAACACAGTCACCCTGTCTTAAATTCTACTGTAATACCCTGAACCTGCTGCCTTGCCGGATTTCATCTTCCGCAAGGCTTTCACTTCCTCTTCTCAACCAAACCATTCTCCCTGACCCTCTCATTTCGTACACCACCCCAACCAAAACACCCTACGTCTGCCACTCTATCATCAGACACATTTAACAAACCTCCAAAATACTCACTCCATCTCCTCACTTCATCACCACATGTTATTACTTCCCCCCTTTCCTCCTTCACCGATGTCCCCATTTGTTCTCTTGTCTTACACACATTATTAACCTCCTTCCAAAAAATCCTTTTACTCTTCCTAAAATTTGATGATACTCTCCCACCCCAACTCTCACATGCCCTCTTTTTCAACCCATGCACCTTCCTCTTGACCTCCTGCCACTTTCTTTTATACATCTCCCAGTCATATGCACTCCTCATTCTACATATCTTCATTTCTTTACTTGAAATCTTCCTTTATTTTGATAGTGTTTTGATGGATTTTAATGTTTAGGAAGACCCCTTCCCTAGCGTTGTTTTTTCTGCATAGTACAGTTCCATTGCAAAAGATTGTCATACTTCAAAATTAAGTATGTGATGACATCAAACTACTCATTCAAATGGAGTGGATATAGCGTGTACAGGTGGATTGTATTTTAAAGCATGTCATTATTTCAATTAATAGCATGAAAGGCCATAACCAAAGAGCAGATGTGTAGTACTTCCTACCATATACATGTCTTAATGTTTTTGGTCAAGCTGTTTGTAAATAAAGACACTGCATGGTCATTCATAGTAGATTGAACTAAGTTCTGACTTTGATAACATTTGAAACCATATGGTGTAACAGCTTATTCATTGATTTTAAGAAGTCATGTTGTACTATAAGATAATGAAGAACAAGTTCATTATCTCCAAAACTGCATTGCTTATTGTTAATGATAAAGAGCTGAAATATTAAGCTCTTTATAAGTAGAAAAGCTTAAGCTTAAAATAAATTCAATCGAGGATTCACCCTTTTCAGGCTCTCTCCCTTTCTTAATGAATTATCAATTTGCTTTTAGGTATCAAAGGAAAAGAGGACAGCGCTAAAGTGTAATGGATCATTGGTGTTATGTGGTACAGAGTATCACTTCCTCTAGGTGTAGCAAGAGTTTATACATCAGCAAGATTATGTAGAGTGTGGAGAGAAAAGATGCTGAGTATAGCTTTCCATTTGAAAGGTAAGTGGAGGAAAAAGGCTTGAGAGTCCCAGTAGGTAGCAATGAAGCTTATATGATTTGGGTATGAATGATTTGATATAAATGTAGTAGCCACAAAAAGAACAAATAGATGAATATACAAACTCCAAGAAAACTTGTTGGTCAGCATTTACACATTATTAAGACTTTAATTGTTATTGTTAATTATAAAGAATTGTAGGTGGGAAAAATCCGTGCACAATCAAGAGTATATTCATGTTTTTGTTGTCCAGGTGTTGAATTTCTGTAGTTGCTAGACAGCCAGTTATTGTTCTGAGTGTTCTGTTTTTGTATGGTTCTCTGCTGTGTAATACTTGCTTTTGAAAGGGTAAATGATCAGACAGTTGAGGCGTTGTTGGGATGGAGAGGATGAATTGGTTGTATATGATAATAAGGAATTCTTTTTCTTGTCTGCAACTGTTGTTAAGAAGGTCTGAAGGCATTTAGTTTAATTATGTCCTTTGTGTTAATGTTTATTATGTTGGTAGTTAATATCGTGTTTATTGTACGTAAAACTTATTGTGGTGTGATTGACCATCCAGGGTTATGGTAAGATGTTAGCTTCATGTCTGCTAGGGGTTAAGGAGGTGAGGGTCGATTTCTGTGGGGGTGCAGCCTTGAAGCTGCAGAAGCCCCTGGAGAAGGGGTCTTGTAGTTATGTGATCATAATAAAATATAGTATTTTTTTATTTATTACAGTCATTAAAAAATATTTCATTGTACTATGGAATTGTAGGGCAAGTTTTTCTCCCACAGACACAATGAAGCCCTCGTGGAAGATTTTGATCTTCATGGTTGCGACTGCCATGCTGTATCTCTTCTATCGCTTTTCCTTCAGAAAACACTTCCTCTTAAAGCCATTTGAAAAGGAACGCCACTCCACATCCATCATTTATGGAAAATATTCTGTTTGGCCACCTTTTATTAGCAAGACAAAACACACACAGGTAAGTTATAATAGTTTTGCTGTCATTACTAACTTAATGTGAGAGAAGAGGGAAAATTCAATCAGGACCGATGCAATTATCCTAGAATTAGGATGTATAAGGGATGAAGGTGGTACTGATGGATAGAGAAAACTGTGATCAATTATCTGAAAGACTTATACATAACATTAGAGGTATATAAACTTAAAGATTGCAGTGTTCATAATATATAATCATTTCCTGCTTTAACCTGGTAGTACCAGGAACAGACGAAGCCAGCAGCTTTTTTATGTAAATCGGCTTTCGAAATTTTTGTACCATCTCCATTGCCTTCCTCTGAAGTTTATATATCAGATTTTTGTGCTTTAAGAGTGATGACCAAATTTGAAAAGCGTATTTTAGTTATGGCCCAATGTATGGTTTGAACAGCTAGCTGGATATTTCATTTCCATATCAACGTGTGAATATGTATTAGTATTGTGGGGCCACATCTCTTGAACATTCTCTGCTTTCATACAGTTTCTTAAATTTATGTATGCTGTCTGCATTAACTGTGTCCTCAGTCATTCTCTTCCTCTCATCCACTTCAGGTATACTATGAATGTACTCCCATACATCTCTTTTCAGTGGTATTTTGCTTTATTTAATGTTATGTACTCTGGTTGCTTCATCTGTGAAAGAACTGCTCACCATCCAAATCATCATTCTGTTTTAAAAACTTAAAGATTGTCATCTGGTCACCCCTAACTCTTCTCTCTTTGGAATTGGGCAAACTTAAAAGTGTCTAGCCTTTCTCTTTAACTCATCTGTCTTCATTGAGGTACCATCTTTGTCGCCTTCCTCTGGACCTTCTCTATTAGCTCTTTGTGTTTCTTTAGGTGTCGTGACCAAACTTAAGAAGCATACTCTGGTTTTGGCCATATGTAGGATATGAACAGCTTTCTAGATATTTCCTAATCCACATTCTTGAAAGCAATTTTGATAAATGCCACAAGATAGTTTATCACAACTATTCTCCTAATGTAGGATTCTGTTGACAGTTAGGGATGATGTCTACTCCTGTGAACCTCTCACACACAGAATCCTAAAACTTATTTTGTAGTATCATATTGAGGCTTTCTTTCACTGAAACCCATCTTCATTATTTTGAATTTGCTGAGGTTGAATTTCATCAATCATGTATTAGGCCAACTTTTGTTCTCATAAGTTGACCTCTACATCTCAGTAGGAGTTCTTATCTTCAGGGAACTCATTTATGTATATTAAGTAGAGTAATGGCTTTAGAACAGAACCTGTGGCACATCACTGGTCACCGTGATTTATTTAGAGAAGGCTCTTCTGTTGTGTTTTCTTTTGTTTCCATCCACTAAGATTATCTTCTGGCCATTAAAAGAGTTTTCTCCTTATTCCCTCCTGACGATTCAGCTTCTCAATCAGCTTGATATATGATACAGTGTCAAATGCTTTCTTACAATTCATATGTAAATAATTCAGCAAGCCTTTCCTTGTGTCCAAGACAGTGCTCACCCTCTCCTCTCCCGAAATTCAAGGTGTCTCTCACTTATGTAATTTCTTGTCTGTAGAAAGTCATCTCTTTACTTTTAACCATCCTTTTCAGGAACCTTACAAACCACACTCACCAGTGAGACAGATCTTTAGTTAAGTGCCTGTTCCCAGTATCCTTTCTTTTAGATAGTTATGACATAAGCTGTTTATCTTCTCTTCTGAACAGTTGCTCCATTTATGCAAAGGATTGAGTCATCCTTATAAGGAGTACACCTCTCACATTTGTGGTGGTTCTATCCCTGTATATTTACTTGACAGAGTTGAGTTGAATGCGATCTGACTTATAAGCTGTCCCAGGCCAACTTCCAAACTTGACCATTTTGCCTCTTCTATAGGTATTACTGTGGTTTTTGCTCCTGAGAGCTGGATACTTGTGTACCCACACCACTAGCTAGACCATGCAATACCTGGCAAGCTGCTGCATTACATGATTATTTTGTGGCCATTGGCAACTTGAGGGTGGGCTGTTTTGATACTTGCTTCTTTCTGTATAGGTCAGAGCTATGGAACTCTCAACCTTCTCATGGTTTTCACAATTACTATGACCTGGTGCATTTCAAAAGACAGGTCTTTCACTTCCTTCAAAATTCGTAAATACTTTTCCTTGTCTTTTCTTTTTCTGTTTCTTAATTCTCTCTCTATTTCAGTGAAGGCCTGGCCTTGATGTGGATTACCCATGACTGGAGCCTTCAACATGAAAAGAAAAAAGTTATATCTACTTGATAATCATAAACAAAATATAACAGTTGATAGGCCCATGTAGCTTTCTTTTCATTGTGCCTCACCTACACATGGTTGATAAACAGACAATCTCTCCCTGTCAAACATAACACTTGACAAACACTTAGCTCGCACAACTTATTCTTCTCAACTCTTTGATTTTTTCAGCAGTGAGTGCCATGCACTAGCCCTACCTTTTGGCAAAATGGTAGGAGCAATAGGCAGAAGATGAAGGTAGGAACATTAAACAGGAGCATTAGCCAGAAACTTGAGGTAGAAGTTGTAGGTAGCTGGGAGCATTAGGTAGTAGTAGTAAGTTGGAACAATAGGTAGACACACTAAGCTAATAGTAGGTAGTGTGAACATTAGGTATGAGCTTCTGAAATCACTATGCTAGAGTTGCCCTCTGCCTGTGGCCTGCTAAGGGTGAAGCACTAAAGGCTAAGAAACTGCACTAGAGTTCAGTTTTAGAGACTCTTTCACTGTAGCCACCCCCTCGAGGAAGTTCCCAAAGGGAACAGGCATTAGATATATAGACAGACAGAATGGCCTGAAAAAGTAAGAAAATCAGCCCAAAACAGTATTTTTTTTTACTTCTTTGATGATGTTAGAATGTTTTGGCATTTTCATCATTTGTGCACATTTTCTCTTAAAAGTATATTTTCTCAGTGTAAAGTAGTAATGCTAATCATTACCCATTTTTGTGTAGAAAATTAAATTCATAGTCTCCATTCTCCAATTCCAGGATTGGTACATAGATGAGTGCTTTAATGGGCATTTCTCAGAAGATCTTGAAGAGGTCTTTGGTAGTGTTGTATCAACATGGTCCGAATCTGAGAATGCAGAATGTGCTGACCTCTATCAAAAGTTTGTTACATTGTATGAGGTCCATGATCGCTATTCTGGGAAGATACATTTACCAGCACCATTTGCCAAGAGAGTTAGTGAATGGATGAAGGGAGACAAAACTTTGCTTGAGAAAATCAATCACCAGGTATTGTTTATATAAGTACCTTTAATTTTTATGCTTCATATTAATTTCTTTTTTATAAGAAATGAATAGATATTCAAACCTCTTAGAAATCATAGAGTACTTATCCATTGTTTACAGCCAGTCTGCATACTTGGTTGGCTCTCACTGTGTCAGTTTTTGATAAAGTGGAAAAAAAATCCATTAGTTTTTTGTCTTATCATTCAAAAGAGCTTTACTTTTTCTGACAAAAATCCTCTCTTCCCATTTTTAATTTTCCAAAAAAATGAATGGAGAAGGCCAAGTGAGGATATTTCCTCTAAGGCTCAGTTGTATGTTCTTGGCAAATATGTATGAAATATGTGTGTGTGTGTTTATGTATGTACTGTATATAGATGTTCCATATGCACATGGAATGTGAGGAAATTTTCAGTAAGAAAAAATTTTATTTTTGTTATTTCAGCACCTGATCCACGTGTTCCATCCACTGACCTCAGAGCATGTTGTCTACAATCCAGTTCGATCTAAACGCCCAATGCCAGAGCAGAAGATGAACATATTTCAGTGGGTGGATAAAATTTCAGAAGAATCTGCAAAAGAGTGTGATTTTTGTCGATACAACAGTATGACAGCGGTTGATGAATTTGGCAGGTACCTAAGATTGGATGCAATATTGGTATTTATATTGGAAACCCATGCCTTTATCTTCCTGCCCCTGGATCCCCTTCTCTGGGGCTTAGCACTCAGGAAGTCAGCCATGTCCATTGGCTGGGACACAAGAAGTGAACTATTTTAGATGTTTGGGAGTGGACGTGGCAGTGAATGGAATCATGAAGCATGAACCACAGACGTGGGTGAGGAGGCAAAGGTTTTTGGAGCTTTTGAGGAATGTGTGGTAAGAGAGGCCATTATCTAGGAGGGCAAAGATGGGTGTTTGAAAGTATAGTAGTCCCAACAATGTCCATTGATGTGAGGCTTGGGCTGATAGAATAGGATATGCAGAGGAGGATGGATGTGTTGGTAATGATGTGTTTGAGGACTAAGACAATATGTGGTGTGAGATGGTTTGATGTAGTAATAAAAGGCTAAGAAAGAGTTGTTGTAATAAGGAGATTGTGGTTGTGACAGCTGAAGAAGGTGTAGACATATAGAGAGAATGAGAGAAGAGTGGTTGACAAAGAGGATATATGTCTTAGAGGTGGAGGGGACAAGGAGAATAGGGAGACCAAATCGGAGATGGAAGGATGGAGTGAAATTTGGTTTGAGTGCTCAGGGTACGAGCTTGCAGGAGAGTGAATTGTTTGCATGAGATAGAGTGAACTGGAGTGATGTGGTATACAAGGAGTGATCTGTTGTCAATGGACTGAATCAGGGCCTATGAAACAGGCATGAAAAACCATTGAAAGGTCTTTGGGGCCTGGTTGTTGATAGGGGGCTGCAGTGAATATTAACCATAGATGGCTAATGTGCCTTTATCCATACCATTGAGAATAGAGTAAATGTAATTGATGTTATAGTTCCATTTTTTCTTAGAAGGTTTCAATTCCTCCTTTTTTCTTTTAAAGCTGAGATGGCATGAGCAACTGAGGCCCTAATGCAGAAGTTGGTGACTGAGTTTGGAAAACTGTGTGAGAGGGGAAAGTTGAGAGTAGATGTGAATAAGAGCCAAGGTTATTAGATTCACTAGGGTTGAGGGACATGTAAATTGGGATGTAAGTGTGAATGGAGAAAAATTGAAAGTGAAGTGTTTTAGATATCTGGGAGTGGACTTAGCAGAGAATAGAACCATGGAAGTGGAAGTGAGTCACAGGGTGGGGGAGGTGGCGAAGGTTCTGGGAGTGATGAAGAACGTGTGAAAGGAGAGAACATTATCTTGGAGAGCAAAAATGGGTATGTTTGACAGAATAGTAGTTCCAACAATATTTTGTGGTTGTGAGGCATGGGCTATCGATAAGGTTGTACGGAGGAGGGTGGATGTGTTGGAAATGAAATGTTTGAGGTGGTGTATGGAGAATGAAATCACACCTTGATGAAAACCACAAGTATTGTGTACTTACATAGATAAAGAGCATCCATGCCAGTTGCTCAGCCCCTCCCTCTTCCATTCAGCATCCCCCCCACCCCTATATAGAGGAAGACATACTACCACTTTTGGGTATTTTCTTCAGTAATGTGTGATATAGACATAGATTGTAAGGAAAAAGCATGTTCTGAATTTATCTTTTCTGCATTGGGTGAAGGAGACTTTCAAGGAATTGTATAGTTAAGGAACTGAAAGATTATGGACTCATACTGAAGGATTTTTCTTTGCATATTTCTTGAATTATCTGCTTTATATGCAATATATTCTGTACGTTCAAAGCCAAGTGAGATATATCCTTTATGCTCATAAGATTCAGCATTTTATTAAGTGAAAAGGTTTGGCTATCATGACATTCTAGAGATATAGTAAAGGTATTTGAGATTTTTATGAATACCCTCTATTTAGGTTTCACTGCCTAGTGTATAACACCAGTCAGATGGCTTGTTGAAATGTCCTGTGTAAAAAAATGAACTTTAAGCATTTAGAGGCTTCTTTCTTGGTAGATAGATAATTTGATGTTGATCATCTGACTTATGTGTTGCTCTTCTACTGCAAACATTATCTTATCCTTTTGAAGGGCTTTTGTGGTTGTATCCTGATTTATGATATCATGCTGGGTCATGGCATCAGTCAAGTGATATAATTGACATTGTAGCCCATACACAGGAAGAACCTTTATTGTGGCTCAAATTTTGACGTGTTATGCTATTGAAGTAATTTTCTTACAGCTTGAGAATTACAGTTGCCTTTTAAAGCATTATGACAAACATACATTTTCAGTTCATTATAAAGGCAGGTAACCCACAATCCATAGGTTAACTTGGAGTGTCATGTGGGCATAATACCTTGACCAAAAGTCATGTGTATTATCATGTGGTCTGTACATATAAGGAAATCGCAAAATAGAATGATCAGGGGTATTGTAATGTTAGATTGTCATATTATATTTTATAAGCAAAACATATAACTGCCATCGAGGTCTCTTCTCTTTTGAAAGATGGTATCTTTCCTTTTATAACTTTGTTTACTTAAAAAGGGGGCAGATTTTATTAGAATAGTATTGAAATTGTTCTTATAGTTTTTTACTTCTATCTCCTTTTATGAAGGCACATAACTGAAGAAACTCTTCGTATGACAAACACATTTAAAGTTGAGGCGTGGCACAGTCTGGTGATTACAAGGCATATGCACCACCCACTCAATTTTACAAAGGATATGCTTGTAAGGTTCTTCCAGGAGGGCATGGCATGGATATATGATGTGAGCAAGAAAGACCAGCATTACATGTGAGTTTTTCATAAGTGGAGTTTTCAAGTTTCTATCATCTTTTATTCATTTGACTTGGTTAATCATTGCATTGTATTATATAGGTCTTTCTCTTGATTCACTGCTGGGTGGTACTTGCAGTCATCTCAAAACTTTGACCTCAGTTATCTGAATTGATAATTAGACAACCCTGGCCAGATGATTAGGAGGAACATAGATGTTTATTGTACCTCCTTCCCATAGCAGCACAAAGGAAATATTGTTGTTAGATTATAAAGTTTCTAGATGTGATACCAGTATACAGTATCTGTAATTTATAGGAGCTTTATTGTTAGTTGCTTGAAATAACAAGAAATTGTTTAGATTATACAGTTAATAGTATCTTCAGTGAAATTACAATGAATTATACCATATATGGCAGACAGTGTAGTTACAAAAGACAAACACACATAGATTTGAGATTAGGTTATTAGAGATGATTTGTTTTAAAAACAAGTTTCCGTTACTGTACACGTTATAGACACGAGGAATAAAGAGTGAACATGAGCATTATTGACATGTTTTAGGTAATAAAAAGCATGATAAATAATGTATATATGTGGTCTAGGAGTTAGGTGTAACTGAGCTTGCTACATAATATGTGAGTTATCCTTGATTTGAATATGGCATAAAACTAGGAATGTAAATGAAAAAGCAAGAAGAATGACAATAGAAAAGGTTAGGGTTGAAATTATAAAACTTGGGAGAATTTGAATGAGAAACTCAGAGAGTATGATGAGAAAATAGTAGTAAGTGAGGTTGAGTTGATATAGAGGGATTTAAAAAAGTGCATTGGTTAAGGTTTACCTCAGTTTTGTGAAAGGCTGTTTTGGAGAGTTATCACATTGTGGGATACAGGTGATGTAAAAAAGAGTTTGGAAGGTGAATCTAATTTGAAAATTTATGATGCATTGAGCTTAAAGAGTGTAGGATAGTCGGTCTTTTCCTTTTCTTTCATACTTATTCACCTTTCCAGCGTTAGCATGGTATTGCACAGAACAAATGAACGAGTCTTTGAGGAGCAAAGATCCTCTTATGGCTCTCTCCCTTAATCCTTCCTGTGGAAAGTAATATAGGCTAGAATGATTTCCAGTCCTTTGTTCCATTAATAGTAAAAGTTAGAAAGTTGAAGTATATGATTTGATTCATGGATTTGGTAAACTTACTGAATAGCAGTTGGTAATCTTTCTGAATGATAAATGGAACCATAACCAAAGTTCATATAAACACCTCCTCACCTTGTTGCAGTCACTTTTGGGAAACTGGCTGCATGTCAGTTAAGCAAAGGGTTTGTAAAATCATTTATAGTCGAGCTAGGGTGTACAACTTAACTGGTGATTGCTGCATTATTTTTAAGCATATTTTTCAGACCACCCAAAGGACTCATTATGGGTTCATTTTTAATTGTATTAAGCATAACTTTGGCCTAAATAACTGCTTCAAGAGAACTGCATGTTAGGGATGAATAGGTTTGCTTAAAATGGATAATTTAGTTTCTTCATCATCATAGCATGCTGCTGGGTCATACATTTATGATTGGTACATTGGCTCATGATTTGTCTTGGATTTGCTTCATGGATTAGTGGCTTCTAAAGCTTGAATGATATTTTCTCATCTTTTTTGTTTAAAAGCTAGTAACATTTAGGTGTCTTGAGTTCTGAGATGTCTTACAAAACCATATTTTGTCATTGAAAATAATTTGAACTTGTATATATGAGAACTTACTTTTTAAAACTTTTTTAGCTAGATTGTAGCATCTTGAGCTGCACAACTTCAGTTTATTGATGAATATTCCATGATATGCCTGTGCTATGGTGACTTTATATGAGATATTTGATATTGAAATGGACAGGGTTAACTTTCTCATTTAATTTATAGTGTTAACATAAAAATATGAAAATAAATATCTTCCACAGCTATCCTAACCTTGCTTGGGATACACTGCTTCATGCAGGGGCCTCACAGTTGCATCCACACCTTCACTTGATGATGTCACCTGATCACTATTATGGATTCATGGAATTACTTCGATCTGCATCTCAGCGCTATTATCTTGATACAGGAGAGAACTACTTCGATGCTGTGCTAGACATTCATGCAGCGCTGGGGCTTGTGGTAGAATATGGAGATGCTGTTGCAGTTGCAACTATAGTAAGTTATAGTTATTTGGTGTTCTTTTAAACTTGAGCAGCCTTGATTTCTAACACTCTTGCTGTTGAATATTTCAAAGTTGTGATGATAGAGCAAGGCATATTTCAGATAAAGACATTAGAGGAAGTACTGCAAATTGGATGAAGTTGAAAGACTGCGTATTTGGAAGTGGTATGATTGGAATCTTGTCTCAAGTGACAAATCAATATAGTGTTTAAAGTGAGAAGTGCATCTAGCAGCATATTTCTCTGTAATACACAGTTAAATTTGGAATTGAGTAATGATGATAGTTTTTTCATACATATCTTTGTGATATTCGAATATATCTTCTTGGTCCTGTTGTGATGTTTATCTCTTGCCATCAGACTGGGAAAGCTGACTTGGAGGTGATGTTTTTGAGTGATTACCCAGGAGATGACTTCTACCGTCTTATCTACTACACTGTTCAGGCCTACCATGATACATTCACACAGCTTTGTAAATCGTAAGAAACTTTGTGTTTTTTGTATGATTTATGGTTTCCATGTCACTTTTTGGTATTCTCATACTTTGGGGAGTATGCACCCAATTTTAATATTGTGTAAACAAGCATGGGGTTGAATGTAGATTGGATGATGAATAGATTTCATGAAAACGATCTGTCGAGTTGGGAGAATGAATACATAGATATGTAACATAAACAGCAACTAGAAGACCAGTTAGATGTAATTAGGTTGTATGTTGAAGGCTATTTCTTTTGTTGTTGATTGTAACTAAAAGACCAAAAATAATCATCTGGTTTCCTCATGAGTGAGTCTAGTTGTTTTTGCTTTTATAGCATTTATAGGCAGCAGATTCCAGTTATCTTTGTAAGAATATTTCCTTTTATTAGTTTGAAACATTTTTCCTTTAAGCATTAGCCCATTGTTCCTTTTGATGACAAATTGTGTCTATTTTCATGTTTTCAAAGTATTTGAGTATCCTAAAACTTTTCTGTTTTTCATACTTGTTCACCATTTCCTGTGTATCAAAGTAGCACTAGAAACAGTTGAAGAACAGCCACATTTGCTCATTTCTATTTAGCTGTCATGTATAATGCACCAAAATCAGGGGCCCTTATCCACAGTCAAACCCCACAGATCTATCTGGTTTCCCTTGACCTCCTCCTGTGCCCAGGTTAAACCAGTTGACAGCACATCACCCTCTGTATACCATATTGTTCCCCTTTTCTTTGTCTTGTGCATACCTTTCACCCTACTAAATATTCTTGCACTGATAACTCAAAGTCTCTTTCACTCTATCTTTCCATGACCTTCTTGGACTCCTCCTCCTCCCAGCTGCTAGGGTTTAAAGCAGGTCTAGTTCCTGCTTTTAGGAGGTAAGAATACAGGAGAGGAAGATTTCCATCCCCCCACTGTTCTGGCTCCTCTTAGTTTTCTTCTGCAATATGCAGGAGATTCACAGGTTGTAATCTTCATTCCTTATCTCCTGGAATTGTCCTTCACTCTTCTATTATCTATTTCTATAATTAGGAACAGGTTAAGGAGCAAAGGGATTTACTCACAATGGCCAAGTTTCCAATGCTACTTTTCTTATGCAGGAAAGGTGAGCTTGTATGAAAATGAATTTGTACTTACTCTTGCCCCATGACCCCCTTTTAGAAGGCTTCCACAATGTCCAGGAAGCCAACCACATCCACTGGCCAGAACCACAGGTCAAGAACTGTGGTGATGTATGTTTGTTTTGTTATGGTGAGCGTGGGGCAGCAAAGGAATAGGTGTTTGGAGTCTTCACTGTGGAAGTTGCTTCTTGGGCTTGAGGGGTGTTGTGTTATGTTGAACATCTTCATAATACTGAAGTTTTGGGTGATATCCAGTATATATCAGCAGATGAAAATTTTTAGAGGCTTTAGGAAAAGAGATGATATAAGTGAGAAGAGAATGTTGCAAGTAATGTTGGTTAAGTGGTTTATGTGAAGAGATACCAGGGTAGATTGAGTGAAGAATGGGAGAGGCAGAGGACGAAAATGAAATTAAACTAAGGGAGTCGGTGAGGATTAAGAGGTATTTAGGAAAGCATTGCTTAGATATGCAAGAAAAGTGTGTGGCATGTAGAAGGTGGGATGTGGGTGAGTCAGAATTAGTTGTGAGGGGTGGGATAAGTAAGTAAAGTTGTGAAAAAGAGAGGTGCATGAGTGTTACTTAAGGAAAGAAATGGGAGTAGGGGGTCAAGAGGAAAGTGCAGGGGCTGAAAAAAAAGATGAATTCCCAACCTAAATTTGCACTTTTGTCCATGACTAGAGCCTCTAGTGAAAAAAACGTATATGAAGAAGTATTTTGTGTATATTTTTTGTTATGTATATATTTTCATATTTGATCTCTCACACACACACACACACACACACACATATATATTTGTATTTTTTTCATACTATTTGCATTAACCGTGTTAGCAAGGTAGTGTTGAGAACAGAGGACTGAGCGTTTGAGGAAATATCCCCACTTGACTCTCTTCTCTGTTCCTTCTTTCGGAAAATTAGAAATGAGAGGGGAGTATTTCCAGCCCCCCGCTCCCTCCCCTTTTAGTCATCTTCTACGATACACAAGGAATATGTGGCAAGTATTATTTCTCCCCTATCCCCAGGGATATATGTGTATGTGTGTGGGTTGGGCCATTCTTTCATCTGTTTCCTTGCGCTACCTCGCTAACGTGGGAGACAGCGACAAAGCAAAATAACAATAATGATAATGAAAATAGATGGATATATGTACACTTACATGCACATACACGTACATATGATTTTATATATATACATACATCTACATATATACACATGTACATATTCATACTTGCTCACCTTTATCCATTCCTGATGTCATCCTGCCTCATAGGAAACAGCACAAATGCCTGAAGAAAATGAAGTTATATTTACATTCTCTTCTTTTCTCCCACACCCAATCGCCTGCCCCATGTCAACTAGGGTGTGCAAGGAAATATTTATATGAAGACTGTGTGGAAAGAGGGTATGCTTGAAGGAATAGTAGTTCCAGCAATTAATATTATATGGATGCAAGGCAAGGGCTATAGATGGGTTTGTTAAGTAGGGTGGATGTTTTGGAAATGAAATGTTTGAGGCCAATATGTGGTGTGAGATGGTATGGTTGGATAAGTAATGAAAGAGTAAGAGAGATGTGTGTTAATAAAAAGAGTGTGGTTGAGAGAGCAGAAGAGAGTATTAGAATGGTTTGGACATATTGAGAAAATGATTGAGGAAAGGTTGATACAGAGGATATATGTGTCAGAAGTAGAGGGAACAAGGAGAAGCAGGAGACCAAATTGGAGTTGGAGGATGGAGTGAAAAAGATTTTGAGCGATCAGGGCCTGAACGTGCAGGAGAATGAAAGGCATGCACGGAATAGATTGCACTGGAATAGTTTGGTATACTGGGGTATACTCGATAATGGATGCGAAGGGATGTGGCCTTTCTTCCCATGTTTCCTGGTGCTACCTTGCTGATGTAAGGTGTGGCGATGCTGTTCCTATTGGGCAGGGTGGTGCCGGAAATGGATAAAGGTGAGTAAGTATGAATGTGCACATGTGTATATATGTATATATGTATAAATGATTGAGAGGGTGAAGGCATGCACAGAGCATCAGATTGGGGAAGAGCAGTGTGGTTTCAGAAGTGGTAGAGGATGTGTAAATCAGGTGTTTGCTTTGAAAAATGTATGTGAGAAATACTTAGAAAAGCAAATGGATTTGTATGTAGCATTTATGGATCTGGAAAAGGCATACGATAGAGTTGATAGAGATGCTTTGTGGAAGGTATTAAGAATATATGGCGTGGGAAGTAAGTTGTTAGAAGCAGTGAAAAGTTTTTATCGAGGATGTAAGGCATGTGTACGTATAGGAAGAGAGGAAAGTGATTGGTTCTCAGTGAATGTAGGTTTGCGGCAGGGGTGTGTGATGTCTCCTTGGTTGTTTGATTTGTTTATGGATGGGATTGTTAGGGAGGTGAATGCAAGAGTTTTGGAAAGAGGGGCAAGTATGCAGTCTGTTGTGGTTGAGAGAACTTGGAAAGTGAGTCAGTTGTTGTTTGCTGATGATACAGCGCTGATGGCTGATTCGGGTGAGAAACTGCAGAAGCTGGTGACTGAGTTTGGTAAAGTGTGTGAAAGAAGAAAGCTGAGAGTGAATGTGAATAAGAGTAAGGTTATTAGGTACATTAGGGTTGAGGGACAAGTCAGTTGGGAGGTAAGATTGAATTAAGAAAAACTGGAGGAAGTAAAGTGTTTTAGATATCTGGGAGTGGATTTGACAGCGGATGGAACCAAGGAAGTGGATGTGAATCATAGGGTGGGGGAGGGGGTGAAAGTTCTGGGAGTGTTGAAAAATGTGTGGAAGTTGAGAACATTATCTTGGAAAGCAAAAATGGGTATGTTTGAAGGCATAGTGGTTCCAACAATGTTATATGGTTGCGAGGCGTGGGCTGTAGATAGAGTTGTGTGGATGTCCTGGAAATGAGATGTTTGAGGACAATGTGGGGAGTGAGGTGGTTTGATTGAGTAAGTAATGAAAGGGTAAGAGAGATGTTTGGTATTAAAAAGAGTTTGGTTGAGAGAGCAGAAAAGGGTGTTTTGAAATGTTTTGGTCTCATGGAGAGAATGAGTGAAGAAAGATTGACAAAGAGGATATATGTGTCAGAGGTGGAGGGGACGAGGAGAAGTGGGAGACTAAATTGGAGGTGGAAAGATGGAATGAATATATATATATATATATATATATATATATATATATATATATATATATTTTTTTTTTTTTCCAAAAGAAGGAACAGAGAAGAGGTCCAGGTGAGGATATTCCCTCAAAGGCCCAGTCCTCTGTTCTTAACGCTACCTCGCTATCGCGGGAAATAGCGAATAGTATGAAAAAATATATATATATATATATATATATATATATATATATATATATATATATATATATATATATATATATATATATATATTTCTTTTTTTTTTTTATTATACTTTGTCGCTGTCTCCCGCGTTTGCGAGGTAGCGCAAGGAAACAGACGAAAGAAATGGCCCAACCCACCCCCATACACATGTATATACATACGTCCACACACGCAAATATACACACCTACACAGCTTTCCATGGTTTACCCCAGCCGCTTCACATGCCCTGATTCAATCCACTGACAGCACGTCAACCCCGGTATACCACATCGCTCCAATTCACTCTATTCCTTGCCCTCCTTTCACCCTCCTGCATGTTCAGGCCCCGATCACACAAAATCTTTTTCACTCCATCTTTCCACCTCCAATTTGGTCTCCCTCTTCTCCTCGTTCCCTCCACCTCCGACACATATATCCTCTTGGTCAATCTTTCCTCACTCATTCTCTCCATGTGCCCAAACCACATCAAAACACCCTCTTCTGCTCTCTCAACCACGCTCTTTTTATTTCCACACATCTCTCTTACCCTTACGTTACTCACTCGATCAAACCACCTCACACCACACATTGTCCTCAAACATCTCATTTCCAGCACATCCATCCTCCTGCGCACAACTTTATCCATAGCCCACGCCTCGCAACCATACAACATTGTTGGAACCACTATTCCCTCAAACATACCCATTTTTGCTTTCCGAGATAATGTTCTCGACTTCCACACATTCTTCAAGGCCCCCAGAATTTTCGCCCCCTCCCCCACCCTATGATCCACTTCCGCTTCCATGGTTCCATCCGCTGCCAGATCCACTCCCAGATATCTAAAACACTTCACTTCCTCCAGTTTTTCTCCATTCAAACTCACCTCCCAATTGACTTGACCCTCAACCCTACTGTACCTAATAACCTTGCTCTTATTCACATTTACTCTTAACTTTCTTCTTCCACACACTTTACCAAACTCAGTCACCAGCTTCTGCAGTTTCTCACATGAATCAGCCACCAGCGCTGTATCATCAGCGAACAACAACTGACTCACTTCCCAAGCTCTCTCATCCCCAACAGACTTCATACTTGCCCCTCTTTCCAAAACTCTTGCATTTACCTCCCTAACAACCCCATATATATATATAAATATATATATATTTTTATTTTATTATTATTTTATTTTGCTTTGTCGCTGTCTCCCGCGTTTGCGAGGTGGCGCAAGGAAACAGACGAAAGAAATGGCCCAACCCACCCCCATACACAATGTATATACATACACGTCCACACACTCAAATATACATACCTATACATCTCAATGTACACATATATACACACACACAGACACACACATATATACCCATGCACACAATTCACACTCTGCCTTTATTCATTCCCATCGCCACCTCGCCACACATGGAATACCATCCCCCTCCCCCCTCATGTGTTCGAGGTAGCACTAGGAAAAGACAACAAAGGCCCCATTCGTTCACACTCAGTCTCTAGCTGTTATGCAATAATGCCATAAACCACAGCTCCCTTTCTACATCCAGGCCCCCACACAACTTTCCATGGTTTACCCCAGACGCTTCACATGCCCCGATTCAATCCACTGACAGCACGTCAACCCCGGTATACCACATCGATCCAATTCACTCTATTCCTTGCCCTCCTTTCACCCTCCTGCATGTTCAGGCCCCGATCACACAAAATCTTTTTCACTCCATCTTTCCACCTCCAATTTGGTCTCCCACTTCTCCTCGTTCCCTCCACCTCCGACACATATATCCTCTTGGTCAATCTTTCCTCACTCATTCTCTCCATGTGCCCAAACCATTTCAAAACACCCTCTTCTGCTCTCTCAACCACGCTCCTTTTATTTCCACACATCTCTCTTACCCTTACATTACTTACTCGATCAAACCACCTCACTCCCCACATTGTCCTCAAACATCTCATTTCCAGCACATCCACCCTCCTGCGCACAACTCTATCCATAGTCCACGCCTCGCAACCATACAACATTGTTGGAATCACTATTCCTTCAAACATACCCATTTTTGCTTTCCGAGATAATGTTCTCGACTTCCACACATTCTTCAAGGCTCCCAGGATTTTCACCCCCTCCCCCACCCTATGATTCACTTCCGCTTCCATGGTTCCATCCGCTGCCAGATCCACTCCCAGATATCTAAAACACTTTACTTCCTCCAGTTTTTCTCCATTCAAACTTACCTCCCAATTGACTTGACCCTCAACCCTACTGTACCTAATAACCTTGCTCTTATTCACATTTACTCTTAACTTTCTTCTTTCACACACTTTACCAAACTCAGTCACCAGCTTCTGCAGTTTCTCACATGAATCAGCCACCAGCGCTGTATCATCAGCGAACAACAACTGACTCATTTCCCAAGCTCTCTCATCCCCAACAGACTTCATACTTGCCCCTCTTTCCAAAACTCTTGCATTCACCTCCCTAACAACCCCATCCATAAACAAATTAAACAACCATGGAGACATCACACACCCCTGCCGCAAACCTACATTCACTGAGAACCAATCACTTTCCTCTCTTCCTACACGTACACATACCTTACATCCTCGATAAAAACTTTTCACTGCTTCTAACAACTTGCCTCCCACACCATATATTCTTAATACCTTCCACAGAGCATCTCTGTCAACTCTATCATATGCCTTCTCCAGATCCATAAATGCTACATACAAATCCATTTGCTTTTCTAAGTATTTCTCACATACATTCTTCAAAGCAAACACCAGATCCACACATCCTCTACCACTTCTGAAACCACACTGCTCTTCCCCAATCTGATGCTCTGTACATGCCTTCACCCTCTCAATCAATACCCTCCCATATAATTTACCAGGAATACTCAACAAACGTATACCTCTGTAATTTGAGCACTCACTCTTATCCCCTTTGCCTTTGTACAATGGCACTATGCACGCATTCCGCCAATCCTCAGGCACCTCACCATGAGTCATACATACATTAAATAACCTTACCAACCAGTCAACAATACAGTCACCCCCTTTTTTAATAAATTCCACTGCAATACCATCCAAACCTGCTGCCTTTCCGGCTTTCATCTTCCGCAAAGCTTTTACTACCTCTTCTCTGTTTGCCAAATCATTTTCCCTAACCCTCTCACTTTGCACACCACCTCGACCAAAACACCCTATATCTGCCACACTATCATCAAACACATTCAACAAACCTTCAGAATACTCACTCCATCTCCTTCTCACATCACCACTACTTGTTATCACGTCCCCATTTGCGCCCTTCACTGCAGTTCCCATTTGCTCCTTTGTCTTACGCACTTTATTTACCTCCTTCCAGAACATCTTTTTATTCTTCCTAAAATTTAATGATACTCTCTCACCCCAACTCTCATTTGCCCTCTTTTTCACCTCTTGCACCTTTCTCTTGACCTCCTGTCTCTTTCTTTTATACATCTCCCACTCAATTGCATTTTTTTCCCTGCAAAAATCGTCCAAATGCCTCTCTCTTCTCTTTCACTAATAATCTTACTTCTTCATCCCACCACTCACTACCCTTTCTAATCAACCCACCCCCCACTCTTCTCATGCCACAAGCATCTTTTGCGCAATCCATCACTGATTCCCTAAATACATCCCATTCCTCCCCCACTCCCTTACTTCCATTGTTCTCACATTTTTCCATTCTGTACTCAGTCTCTCCTGGTACTTCCTCTTACAAGTCTCCTTCCCAAGCTCACTTACTCTCACCACCCTCTTCATCCCAACATTCACTCTTCTTTTCTGAAAACCCATACAAATCTTCACCTTAGCCTCCACAAGATAATGATCAGACATCCTTCCAGTTGCATCTCTCAGCACATTAACATCCAAAAGTCTCTCCTTCGCGTGCCTGTCAATTAACATGTAATCCAATAACGCTCTCTGGCCATCACTCCTACTTACATACGTATACTTATGTATATCTCGCTTTTTAAACCAGGTATTCCCAATCACCAGTCCTTTTTCAGCACATAAATCTACAAGCTCTTCACCATTTCCATTCACAACTCTGAACACCCCATGTATACCAATTATTCCCTCAACTGCCACATTACTCACCTTTGCATTCAAATCACCCTTCACTATAACCCAGGTCTCGTGCATCAAAACCACTAACACACTCATTCAGCTGCTCCCAAAACACTTGCCTCTCATGATCTTTCTTCTCATGCCCAGGTGCATATGCACCAATAATCACCCATCTCTCTCCATCAACTTTCAGTTTTACCCATACTAATCGAGAATTTACTTTCTTACACTCTATCACACACTCCCACAACTCCTGTTTCAGGAGTACTGCTACTCCTTCCCTTGCTCTTGTCCTCTTACCAACCCCTGACTTTACTCCCAAGACATTCCCAAACCAACATATATATATATATATATATATATATATATATATATATATATATATATATATATATATATATATATATGTTGGGATGTATAGGTATGTATATTTGCTTGTGTGGACGTGTATGTATATACATGTGTATGTGGGTGGGTTGGGCCATTCTTTTGTGTGTTTCCTTGTGCTACCTCACTAACGCGGGAGACAGCGACAAAGTATGATAAATGATGAAAATATATGTATATGTACGTGTATGTGTATATGTGTTTAAGTGAGTAGATAAGTCTTTTTTTACCTGTTTCCTGGTGCTACCTCACTAATGCAGGAAGTGGCAGTAAGTATGACAAATGGTAATATATATATATATATATATATATATATATATATATATATATATATATATATATACATATATACATGTTTCATTTAAAGGTTAGGTGGTGCTTGGCCTGCTTTAGGGACTTCTAAAGAAGCCTCACAAGGTCGTATTCCAGCTGTAGCCCGTCTGGTATCAAGAGGAGACTGTACTTCAATAAGAGCAGACTATAGTACTTTAGAAATATTTCAAGTAAGCATTATCATAGTGATTTCAATTAAGCATTATGTTAGCGGACCATGAGACTTTTAGGGGAACATTTTTCTGAAAAAAGAGTAGTCGTATGAACACTTTAAGAGCATTCCCGTAAAAAAAAAAAACATGCTGTAGACACAATATGTATTGATACTTGCCTGCCTTT
Organism: Panulirus ornatus; assembly: GCF_036320965.1. NCBI lineage: Eukaryota > Metazoa > Arthropoda > Malacostraca > Decapoda > Palinuridae > Panulirus > Panulirus ornatus. Next base: position 33,491,458 of record NC_092269.1, read on the forward strand.
TATTGCCAAATTCTTAACCACAAAAGAGTGGTAAATCAAGCTCATAAACATTTGTCATAGACCATTTTAGGCACTCTGGTTACAGTCAATAAATTTGTCCATAGTAGGATTATTTAGTCACTTATAACTCTAGACTTTGGAGGATATGTGCATTCACATCTTAACCCTAAGACATTAGCCCAACTTAGAAAATTAAGACTTTTGTAAAACTGAAATTTCTGTATCCAAGTGATGAATGTAATATTATTGCCTGTTACAAGCTAATGTGATTGATGTTATTTATGATTAACCCAGCATGTAGTAAGGCACACATGGCTATACTCCCAGAAACATATCCTTTTTTCACCTCCATTGTGCGCAAACTGCTTTATTTATAATCCAATGATCGTGATGTAATGATTGATAACTTTTATTCTCATGTCATACTTGATATTTTTCCAGGCGGTGTTGTAGCCACATGACTCATATTTATAACAATGATGATTGATAATCTTATTCTAATGTCTTACTTAATCTTTTTTCAGGTGGTGTTCAGGCCACATGACCCATGGCAAGTTGTTGCAGCAATCAGAAGATCTATCAATAAGTATGATAAATGAGGTGCGGGTGATGAAGTCGTGCCTCATAGTACCCACTTGAGGTAGTTCCGGCCAATATTGTGATAGTAATTTTAGGATGTATTACACTTCTTGTAAAGTTCCATTTCATTTTTTATTCACAAAGTATTTATAGTTTTTTTAGTATGATAAGTGGCCTTTTGTTTTCACCTTGGCTTATTCAGTAGATCACCAATGGAGTGAGTAATTTTTACCCATGAATAGAAAAACTCAGTCATACATACACGTGTATAGGTTTAGGATGGTTGGATTGAAGTCGCTCAAGTCTTCATTCATTGTGCTTCACTTACACTGTTCTCAGTATTGAGCACTGAGATAGTAGAGAGTCACACATTCATTTGCCTCTGGTAGTTGCTATATGCATGCACAAATACTTTGAATCCTTACAGTTCATTCGCAAATTTTATTTTTTTATGCTCATCTGAGGTGTGTATATTTATACTTTGAACCTTGAATCCTGCAACCCCTGTACCCTTTTTAAGGGGTTTCTGTAGTGCTCAGGAATTCTGCCATGTCTGTTGTCTAGGACCATAGGTTGTGATATGTGGTGATGTATCTGTCTATCTACGTATCTATCTATCTGTCTATCTATATCTGTAACACCTGTTTTCTCCGGAACTCCCATCAAGGAGATAGCCACAGCAAAAGAGTCTCCACTTAATCCTGTCCTTACATGCCTCAGTCACACAGCATTTCATGCATAGCAGCCTCCCATTTCTCTCCCTCCAGTATTTTTCCACTCTTATTTCCCCATGTCACAGGTGGCCTTCCTCTTACACCATCTCTTATGAGTGTACTATCTTATACAGTGTGTACAGTACAGTATATTTATCCAGGCAGGGTGAGTACAGGGCTCTCAAGGGTTAAGTATTCAGTGTCTTCAGTGTAAATGATGCATCTTGAGTATTGAGGGTTTTATAACATACATGAATAAATGATTGCATTGTTGAAGATATGGTGTTGTCCAGAGTGCAGGCATACAAGTGTGATGTGTATTTGTCTGGATAGTGCTGTGTCAGATGGGTGTCACTTGGGTGGGATGGAGCTTAAGATTGGCTGAGGTGGACACTTGTTTGATGCTTAGAAATTATTTCTTTATGTTTCTGGCACTGTGTGTTTACTGGGTGAGATGTCAATGAGAACAAGTGGCTGATGTGAGCACTTTATTTCTGCTTAGAGTTAAGTGGGTAGTCGTGAAATGGTTTGAATAATGGGAAACACATTTGCACAAAATTCACAGCCAAACATGTTGCGGTGGATTGCATTAGAAAGTCTTGAGTTTCATTGTGCAGGTGTTAAATGTTTGTGGTTATTCTGCAACTGGTGATTGTTCTGAGTGCTTTGTGTTGAGTGATTTATAGTTTTTATGTTTGTTTCTGCATTTCTCATTTTCTTGATGTGTAGCTTCTGAGGTTGTTTCATTGTAGTATTCATTAATGGAGTGACATACCACTCATGACTCATTGGGATAGGTGTCACCTGCTCTCTTTCTTTATGTAAATGATCTCCAACTTTGAATCCTATTCACTGTTATGCTAATGATTTCATTTGATGCATTTTAGCTCACTTTCCCTTCCCTCCTTCTTCCAGTAATCATTCTCTTTCTTGTACCAGACAGATTTTCTCTCTTAGTTTGGATTTGTGCAACATCTTGGAATGGATTAGCAGTAATCTGGCTTAATTCAGTAGTGCTAAATAGTAATTTCTTCCCCATTCTCTTTCTAGGAGTCACTCGTTTATTCAGTTTCAAATAGCGCAATTCAACTCTTTAATAATATAGGCATGTTGATCATAACTATGTCCTTCACTCTCTCCTGGAAATCCCTCATGATACTCATCACAAACTCAGCACTACAAAATTAGATTGTAGCATAGGTTCCATGCATATTTTTCTTGTGAGTAGGTATTTCCTGTCTACAGGGGTTTTTATATCCCATAGTATGGAGTACTGCACATATCCCTGGGATGTTTCTTTGTCTGTCTCTCATTTAGCAGGAGTGGAATAAAAAGCCTTGCTTCTCATTAATTCTCTAGGAATCATCACTCAACATCTATTCCTTTTTTGTCTGTTGTGAAGTTGCTGCACTCACCCTCTTTTGTAGGCATCATTTCAGTCACTGTTCTCATTAGCTGTCTGCGTGTCCTTGCCATCAAGGCTTGGACCCAGGGCACATGTCTAGCTGTTGTCTTCCACTTTTGGTTTGTGTACTGTCCACTTGAGGATTGGCCCTTATGATACCTCCTTTCCTTTCTCTCATTGCCACTACAAGCATTACCGATCATATATTCCACCTTAGAGATCACTTATTCGGGAATTATTTATCTTCATGCCACAACCACAATGAATAGAAAAATAATTACTGGGGTTAAAGCTGAAGAGATACCAGTCTCAACATTTTTGTTATAATCTCTCTCTTTTCCCATCTTTCCAATCTTAGAGGTACTGTGCGTGCCTTCCAGTGTGAAAACACTGTAAACTTGCATATAACTCCTCTTGTATTTCCTACTGTTTCTGTTCTCTGAATCCTTCATTTTGCTTTTATGTTTCTTAACCACTGTTTTTTTTTAGTCCAGCCTTAGATTTTAGTTTGCCTTTCCTAGATTTTTTCTTTAGAATATTTTTTCTTCCTCCTTGTTTCATTGTACTCTTTTCATGCTCTTGAATATTTCTCAAAAGCTGTTTAGCTTTTGTGCCATCTTTATCTTTTTCATGAGGCATCCAGATTTTATTGTGCTTCCTTACATCTGTTGAACCATAACCCATTTTCTGATGCCTCTCACTCTCCTTTCTTTCAGTAGTACCTTTTTACTGACCTCTTAATGTATTTCTCATAGAATTCTTGTGACATCAACAATTAAGCAGATTTTTCTTTTTTCTATGCTTGATCACTGTTTTCTGTTTTAGTAAGGTAGTGCCAGGAACAGACAAAGACAGGCCACATCTGCGCACATCCATTCTCTAGCTGTCATGTGTAATGTACCAAAACCACAGCTCCCAGTTGACAGAAGGGGTTGGCCAGTTTTATAGTTGGCCAGTTTTATAGTTGGCCACCATACCTAAGTCACTCGCAGTGCTTCAACTTCAAAAGCCTTTAAACATAACAGTGGAGTTTACCAATCCCCTTCAGTCTCTTCCTACACAACTTCCTGTTACTTTCAGCAAACCACAACATGAAGGTCTTCTTGTGTGCAGACAACCTCACAATCACATCACAGCATCCTGGCACCACACTAGCAGCAACAAACATGCAGCACTCCATTACGCATTTGGCTCTCAGAACAGAATGTCTGCATTTCCTGAGAAGTCTTCGTTTATAGTCTTTACCCTAGACAGACACAAATTTAACATGCACATCCAGTTCCCATCCAGTCACCTTGAATAGATAATCACTTCCACTTAGCAAAACACCACCCACTCTAGCCGTTACATACAACACACACATTCACTCCCTACACCAAAACCATCAACATAAAAGTTTCTCATAAGCCAAATGCCTTTAGAACACTTAACTGGTACCAGAATTGGACAAACGATCATGTACAAACAATTAATGTGCTTCACTTTAAGCTATGCCTCACTTGTATGATCTTCCATTTTATCAAAACCATATATAACAAAGCAACCACAGATACTCAACAACTACACAATGAAAGAGAGATCCTCCCAGTACAGCCCTACCTCAACATAGCACTGAATTCTGTGCAACAGCAATAGACCCCTCCCACCCAAAACAACTCTATAACTCACAGCCTTCTTCCAGGTAAGCTTACCCCTGCCTCTCACTTTAACAGCCAATACTTACTGATCCTCATCCCCAGTAAATATAACATTAACGCAACATACTTACACAGGCACTAGAGAACCACCCTCCTAGCTCAGTCATCAACTCTACCCACCAAACATAGGTCCATCAGATGCAACACTCCCCACACTTTCCTTTGTAAGTTCCAGATATTACCCATCCCTCCAAAATTATAAACTTTGTTTCAGCATATCCCAAAGCCTTTCATGCCTATGATGCAGCCACCACATTGAAGACACTACGCACTACTATTCAGTTGTCTTTCATTCTCCGCACATAGATGCACAGACATTACAATACTTCTTGTACTATGGTCCCAAAAGCTTCATGATGATAGAAGGGGCTTATAGGGTAGGAAGTATAATAGTAAAAAAAATGATTTCATTTGATGGATTTTTTTTTTTTCCGAAAGGAGGAACAGAGAAGGGGGCCAGATGAGGATATTCCCTCAAAGGCCCAGTCCTCTGTTCTTTACGCTACCTTGCTAACTTGGGAAATGGCGAATAGTATGAAAGAAAAGAAAGAATATATATATATATATATATATATATATATATATATATATATATATATATATATATATATATATATTTCTTTCATACTATTCGCCATTTCCCGCATTAGCGAGGTAGCGTTGAGAACAGAGGACTAGGCCCTTGAGGGAATATCCTCACCTGGGCCCCTTCTCTGTTCCCTCTTTTGGAAAATTAAAAAAAAAAAAAGTGAGAGGGGAGGATTTCCAGCCCCCCGCTCCCTCCCCTTTTAGTCGCCTTCTACGACACGCAGGGAATACGTGGGAAGTATTCTTTCTCCCCTACCCCCAGGGATAATATATATATATATATATATATATATATATATATATATATATATATATCCCTGGGGATGGGGGAGAAAGAATACTTCCCACGTATTCCCTGTGTGTTGTAGAAGACGGCTAAAAGGGGAGGAAGCGGGGGGCTGGAAATCCTCCCCTCTCATTTTTGATTTTCCGAAAGAAGGAACAGAGAAGGAGGCTAAGTGAGGATTTCCTTCAAAGGCTCAGTCCTCTGTTCTTAACGCTGCCTCACTAACGTGGGAAATGGCAAATGATATGAAAAAAAAATTGTAGTTATTATACTTAATTGCCGTTTCCCGTGTCAGCAGGGTAGCACTAGGACACAGAGAAAGAATGGCCCATCCACTCATATACACATATATATATCTATATAAATGCACATACACATGCATATACATTCATATACATATATGTATCAACATATACACATAAACATACATACACATACGCATACACAGGCATATACATGTCCACACATATACATATTAATACTTGCTTGCCTTCATCCATTCCTGGCACCACCCCACCCCACAGGAAACAGCATCGCCACCCCCTGCTTTAGCTAGGTAGTGCCAGGAAAACAGGCAAAATATGGCCTCATTTATTCACACTCAGTCTCTAGCTATCATGTGTAATGCACCAAAACCACAGCTCCCTATCCACATCCTGTCCCCATAGACCTTTCCATGTTTTACCCTAAGACGTTTCACATGCATTGGTTCATTCCATTTACAGCATGTCGGATGTGCCTTTTGTCTGTATCTTCTCAATGCCTTGCTAATGTGGGGAAATGGTGATTAGATTTTTTTTCATATATATATATTTATAAAGACAGCAGTGTGTTATATTTTGTGAAACAGATAAAGAAAATGATGTCAAACTCTGGTTAGTCTGTTATACTAAATTTAACTGGATATGTATGGTCATCAGATAGATGTTAACATAGTATGAAGCCAGTCACAATTTTGCTCCTAAAGTATGGAGACTTACAGTATTATTAAAACAATTTTAATGATAATTGGTCTTTCTTCCTGGTACCTGAAAATGCATGACAAATATAGGTTAAGAAGTGAAAAACTATTCATATTGTAAATGAAAAAGTGTTTCTTCTTACCATATATAGGATCCTAGGTCAGTGTATTTTGGATATATTATGCAACAGGAAAAAAATAAATTCTTTAATGTATCTATATAAGGTATGTTGCTCCTACATCCACAGCTGAATGGCACATGTTGATGGCATCCCCAAACAATTCCATTTCAACACATCTTCAGGCACTGTGCAGTTAACGTGATTATATGATAGTTATTGTTTCCATAACCTAAACTCACAAATTTTGAACATTGCAGGTTAGTCTTAAGTGTGTTGTTTCAGTATTACCATGTATGAGATTTTTTTATTTTGTAGATTGCGTATTATGTAGATTCAGTAATTCAAGAACTCCAGATTGGATTTCAAGTATCTTAATTTTTTACTTTATCTTTTAGCATTCCATGCATATTTTTTTTTATGAACTTCCAGGTTATTACTAAGTTGCACAGTATAGTAGATTTGGCCTGATGAATTGTTTTGTCAGAAGTGCATGTGCTGGCTACAGCAGCAGTAACAAATCTTTATAGATAGTTTTTCAAAAAAAGGTTAAATCGTATTAAGGTGTGCAGTCATTAGTAAGGAATATGACTGTAATCTTTATATTGGAGTGTAGAAAACTTTTTATTCAGCAAATGCAAAATATTAGAATGGTGGTAAATGGCTAGATTGAAGGTAAACAGGACTTCTCACAATAGATACTTGAGTTTTCTCAAGATTATAACCAGCTTTTAAGGACTCATTTTCACTGATGTAAATATTCTGCCTATGCACTTTTATTGTTGCCCAGGAACATTCATCAGAATTATTAATACAGTGGTCATTGCTGATATGTGCCATCCTTAGCTTCCTAACAAAAATTGATTTGTATATATTCCATTTTTTGTAGTTTTTTCGTTATCAAAATATAAAGATTATTGTTTTGTGCACTCTTCTCTTGAAGTTCAGTCAATTCATAACCATTAACTCGTTAAATTCCATGTTTGAGTAGAAGATAATTGTATGTACTGTTATCCCAGTTACATAATTTGAAGTGTCAAAGTTTATTTTAAGCTATTATCCCAGTTAAGTGATTTTTAGTTCATGATTTTTCTTTGAAATGTAATTATATGTACCATTATCCCCATTATATTAATTGCAGTTTCTTAATTTTCTTAGGTGGGAATTGTATATACCATTATCCCAAGTATATGAAATGCAGTTTCCAAGTGTTCTTAGATAATCATTGTATGTACTGGTGTCCCAGTTGTATAGATTTTAAAACAGTTCATGTCCTTGGAAACAATTTTGTATGGACTTGATTTACTTTAAGCATTTTCCATGATATGACTGACTGAATGAAGATACTTTAAAGTAGTTTTAGGTATCCAGAGAGTATAAACGATAAAGAAAACTACAAATAAGTGAGTAAGGAAACTCCCACAGATTGATACATTTTTCCTTACTGTAACTACCATGATCATAGAGATTAGGCTTTCCTAATTAGAGGAGACATTAGTCTTTAGCAGTATTTTAGAGAAAAACAGGTTTATGGAAAGGATCATGTAAGGAAATATGGATGTTACTGGACTTCATTTGATTGTGGTTACACTGAAAATTCACCTTTTGCGAGGGACATCGCTGTTGATGGAAAAAAGGGGGGAGGCTGATGCATCAACAACCGCAGAGATAGATTGGCTAGAGAAAAAGCTAGATAAGAAGAAGCAAATTGAGAGAGGGAAGTTAAAGAAGAGGAGCATAGAAGTGAGACCCTGATGCCACATTGTGTCAAAAGGCAGCTACACATCTCACCAAAGTCTTTGAGGGATGATGACCAGACATTAGTAGAATAGGAAAGAATATCATCAGTGGGTCTCGCTTTATGAAAGCCATACTGTTGATCAGAGAGAAGACTGATTTTTGAGTTGTTTAAGGATATAGGGGTTGAGTATGAATTCAAAGACTTTGGAAATGTTAGAGTTCAAAGCCATAAGATGATAGTTAGAGGGGTCAGAATGGTCACTCTTCTTAGGGATGGGATGTATCAATGCGTGTTACCAAGGAGAAGGAAAAGTTTTGGTTTTTAAGCAGAAATAGAACAGACAAACAACCACAGGTGCAAGTTCAGAGGCACATTCTTTCTGTACAGGGGGGTGGTTGCCATCAGGACCATAAACCTTGCTTGTGTCTAGAGAAAGAAGCATTTTTCAGATAGTCTGAAAAAAGATTGTGGGAAGAGGCATAGGATTAGTAAGAGGAGCATGAGGGGGGTGAAGCAATTTTAGGGTCATCCAAGTTGGAGATAGATGAGAAACAGGAACCAAAGAGTGTTGCTTTGTCAATGGGAGAGACAGCTAAATTACCATCAGAATGGAGAAGTGAAGGAATGGTACAGCAACAGAAGTTGTTGGAGATGCCCTTAGCTAAAGACCAGGGAGACCTATCAGTGGATGATGAGAAGTTATCGCACTTCCTTTGAATAAGGGAACACTTTGCCTCATGGATAACGTGCTTAGAGTGAATATGGGCGGTGATAAAAGCTGAATGGGAGCCAGAGGAAGGAGAGTTTTTCCAAGCCCGACATGCCTGATCCCTTTTGAATGGCCTCAGAACAGGAATTGTTGAACCATGGATTGGATGAAGAAGTTCTTTTGGAGTAAGAGGGGATAGATGTTTCCTTGCAAGAATTACTTCTGCTATATGTTTGACAGAGACAGAAACATCACCACCTGAGAGACAGTAATTTACCCAAGGAAACCTAGAAAAGAAGTTGTGTAAGTTATTCCAGTCAGCTTTGTTGAGGTGCCAGTATGTACTCTTAGAAGGGGCTGCTGGACTGGTAGGTGCCATTAGAATGGATACATTTATGAGAGTGTGATCAGATGAACCAACTGGGGGTGAGATTATGTATTTACTACAGGATGGACTAGAGGTGAAAAACAAATCCAGAATGTTAGGAGAGTGGTTACAGTGGTCAGGTATATGTGTAGGGTGGAAGATAACTTTCTCCAAATGATTGAGAATGGAGAACATGAGGGCATCAATCCCTCCATCCATTTTTTCGTAATTGTCTTTGCAAGTCTCCTTACAAGTTTCCCATCTTTGGTGAATCAGTAACATCCAACACTTCAGGATGAAGCTACTACAGTATCTTTATTCTCTTACATTCTACTACCTGAGATCACTTGTTCCTCAGTTGCAGTTTGGTACTACAACTGCACTGAATCCATACAAGTTCTTGCTCACCAATGCATTTTTATTCTATATTGAGAAGAGGCAAAATTCTTAGGCATGATTTTTGATAGATTGACATGGGTCCCTGGTAAAGTGACACAGTTGCTAAACATTTTGTCTCCTTGCTTGTATTTTGACAGTATTTGTCTAGCTTCATATCAACTTGCTGAGGGTGTACATGTTGGAGTCATGCTTTAGTGTCTGGTTATGTGGTTGGCTTAATTTATACTCAAGGCTGTTTATGACTTCTTGTTTTGCTTAATTTTTTGAAAACTTTTCTTGGCATTATTTATGGCTCCAGGCTTAGTATAGTCAATAATTACTCCCTACCATCATTTTTGATTGGATTACTTTCTTGCTTTTGTTTCACCAGATACCTGGCTTCTTGCTTTTTCTAGTCTGGTACCTGGTTCATTACCCGACCTTTTCTGGTTCCTGTTATCCTTGGTTTGTAGTCCAAGCATAACCCACTTGCTGGCACCTGATCCAGCACTTAAGTCCAGCAAAAGTAGGGGAAATTCTACATTCAGTCCATCAACAAAATAGGAAGCAGTTCCTCCAGAGACGATTGAAGTGCTCATGCTTTTCAAGTATGACGTTATTCTTAATAGTGGTTGGATTGGGTGCATTTCCAGGCAGTTCGAAAAGTTACAGTTAAGCAACGAGCTGTTCAGGGATATTTTAAAGAAATATGAAATATGTTTATGGAAGACATTCAGTGATGAATGCAATTTCTGTGTTTCCAGTTTATCGTTGAAAAAATAAGACTACAGGTTGGTAAGCGATTTACGTGACTCTTAGGTGAAATTTCTGTATAGATCATATGAATGATGATCAACAGGTTCATGTTAAAAGAGAGACTGTTGATGCTGTCCAGATAAAGATAAATCAAATTTCTCAAAGACAGTTGACTGTCTGTAACATTATCTTTGTTAACCATCATCTCTTGTTTCCCCTACGTATGTGGGAAAGAGAATCACTGGGAGACCCTTACTCTACTGTTAGCAAATTTGTGCCTCTATCCATTCTTATATCAAAATTATACTTGGAGGAAAAAATTACTGAGAAAACAGTCTTCCAAAATTTTCAGTGCCCATCTAATTGATTTGATTGATTCATTTTGTGGAATTTCCGATATTATTTTGATACGCTTCAGAATTCATGTGTTGATTAAAACTGAGTAAGTGCACATTTTTACTAGTTACTCCTAATAGACTCCTTAAAGAATGTAGTGCTCAATTTTCTTCGTCTTTTTAAGGGGAGACCAAAGTTTTTGGCATTCTTGCATGTGTGTAGTACTGTATACACAAAAACGATCGTAAATCTTAGAATTGTTTGAAATTTATATTGATTTTGACTCTTATTTAATGGGGATTTTATAAGTGAGGAACCTTTTCTACGTTTGACTTTCTAACATTTGGCTTTGAAAGAGACAAGTTACAGAAACATTCCGACTTATGAATAGAAGGCGACTAAAAGGGAAAGGAGCTGGAGACTGGAGATCCTCCCCTCTCTTTTTAATTTTCCAAAAAAAGGAACAGAGAAGGGGGCCAAGTGAGGATTTCCCTCAAAGGCTCAGCTCTGTTCTTAACGTTATCTCGCTAACGCGGGAGATGGCGAATAGTATGTTTGAAGGAATAGTGGTTCCGACAGTGTTACATGGTGGTGAGGCGTGGGCTATAGATAAAGTTGTGCGGAGGAGGGTGGATTTGTAGGAAATGAGATGTTTTAGGACAATATGTAGTGTGAGATGGTTTGATCGAGTAAGTAATGAAAGGGTAAGAGATATGTATGGTAATAAAAAAGAGTGTGGTTGAGAGAGCAGAAGACGGTGTTTTGAAATGGTTTGGTCACATGGAGAGAATGAGTGAGGAAAGATTGACAAAGAGGATATATGTGTCAGAGGTGGAGGGAACGAGGAGAAGTGGGAGACCAAATTGGATGTGGAAAGATGGAGTGAAAAAGATTTTGAGTGATCGGGGCCTGAGCATGCAGGAGGGTGAAAGGCGTGCAAGGAATAGAGTGAATTGGAATGATGTGGTATACCGGGGTCGACGTGCTGGATTGAACCAGGGCATGTGAAGCGTCTGGGGGTAAACCATGGAAAGTTCTATGGGGCCTGGATGTGGAAAGGGAGCTGTGGTTTCGGTGCATTATACATGACAGCTAGAGACTGAGTGTGAACGAATGTGGCCTTTGTTGTCTTTTCTTAGCGCTACTTCGCGCACATGCGGTGGGAGGGGGTTGTCATTTCATGTGTGGCGGGGTGGCGACGGGAGTGGATAAAGGCGGACACTATGAATTATGTACGTGTATATATATATATATATATATATATATATATATATATATATATATATATATATATATATATATATATATATATATGTCTATGTGTATTTATATGTATACGTTGAGATGTATAGGTATGTATATTTGCTTGTGTGGACATGTATGTATATACATATGTATGTGGGTGGGTTGGGCCATTCTTTCGTCTGTTTCCTTGCGCTACCTCGCTAACGCGGAAGACAGCGACAAAGCAAAATAAAAAGATAAAATGATATATATATATATATATATATATATATATATATATATATATATATATATATATATATATATATATATATTATGAATGTACTTTGTTGTAAAAAACATAATTCAATGAGTGTTAAAGTCTTAACTGGAAATAATCTCTTGGTTTTACCCTTGTAAGTAAACACATTTCATTTACATTTATGCGAAGGATTTGTCCATCAGACAGTCAATGAATGCAACCCTCCAACCCAGGGATGATGTTTGCATAGTCTACAGCCTGTGAATATATATTGCTGACTATTCTGCTCTGAATATATGTGTATGTATATATATATATATATATATATATATATATATATATATATATATATATATATATATATATATATATATATATTTTTTTTTTTTTTTTATACTTTGTCGCTGTCTCCCGCGTTTGCGAGGTAGCGCAAGGAAACAGACGAAAGAAATGGCCCAACCCCCCCCCCCCCCCCCCCCCCCCCATACACATGTACATACACACGTCCACACACGCAAATATACATACCTACACAGCTTTCCATGGTTTACCCCAGACGCTTCACATGCCTTGCTTCAATCCACTGACAGCACGTCAACCCCTGTATACCACATGACACCAATTCACTCTATTTCTTGCCCTCCTTTCACCCTCCTGCATGTTCAGGCCCCGATCACACAAAATCTTTTTCACTCCATCTTTCCACCTCCAATTTGGTCTCCCTCTTCTCCTCGTTCCCTCCACCTCCGACACATATATCCTCTTGGTCAATCTCTCCTCACTCATTCTCTCCATGTGCCCAAACCATTTCAAAACACCCTCTTCTGCTCTCTCAACCACGCTCTTTTTATTTCCACACATCTCTCTTACCCTTACGTTACTTACTCGATCAAACCACCTCACACCACACATTGTCCTCAAACATCTCATTTCCAGCACATCCATCCTCCTGCGCACATCTCTATCCATAGCCCACGCCTCGCAACCATACAACATTGTTGGAACCACTATTCCCTCAAACATACCCATTTTTGCTTTCCGAGATAATGTTCTCGACTTCCACACATTTTTCAAGGCTCCCAAAATTTTCGCCCCCTCCCCCACCCTATGATCCACTTCCGCTTCCATGGTTCCATCCGCTGACAGATCCACTCCCAGATATCTAAAACACTTCACTTCCTCCAGTTTTTCTCCATTCAAACTCACCTCCCAATTGACTTGACCCTCAACCCTACTGTACCTAATAACCTTGCTCTTATTCACATTTACTCTCAACTTTCTTCTTCCACACACTTTACCAAACTCAGTCACCAGCTTCTGCAGTTTCTCACATGAATCAGCCACCAGCGCTGTATCATCAGCGAACAACAACTGACTCACTTCCCAAGCTCTCTCATCCCCAACAGACTTCATACTTGCCCCTCTTTCCAGGACTCTTGCATTTACCTCCCTTACAACCCCATCCATAAACAAATTAAACAACCATGGAGACATCACACACCCCTGCCGCAAACCTACATTCACTGAGAACCAATCACTTTCCTCTCTTCCTACACGTACACATGCCTTACATCCTCGATAAAAACTTTTCACTGCTTCTAACAACTTGCCTCCCACACCATATATTCTTAATACCTTCCACAGAGCATCTCTATCAACTCTATCATATGCCTTCTCCAGATCCATAAATGCTACATACAAATCCATTTGCTTTTCTAAGTATTTCTCACATACATTCTTCAAAGCAAACACCTGATCCACACATCCTCTACCACTTCTGAAACCGCACTGCTCTTCCCCAATCTGATGCTCTGTACATGCCTTCACCCTCTCAATCAATACCCTCCCATATAATTTACCAGGAATACTCAACAAACTTATACCTCTGTAATTTGAGCACTCACTCTTATCCCCTTTGCCTTTGTACAATGGCACTATGCACGCATTCCGCCAATCCTCAGGCACCTCACCATGAGTCATACATACATTAAATAACCTTACCAACCAGTCAACAATACAGTCACCCCCTTTCTTAATAAATTCCACTGCAATACCATCCAAACCTGCTGCCTTGCCGGCTTTCATCTTCCGCAAAGCTTTTACTACCTCTTCTCTGTTTACCAAATCATTTTCCCTAACCCTCTCACTTTGCACACCACCTCGACCAAAACACCCTATATCTGCCACTCTGTCATCAGACACATTCAACAAACCTTCAAAATACTCATTCCATCTCCTTCTCACATCACCGCTACTTGTTTTCACCTCCCCATTTACGCCCTTCACTGAAGTTCCCATTTGCTCCCTTGTCTTACGCACCCTATTTACCTCCTTCCAGAGCATCTTTTTATTCTCCCTAAAATTTACTGATAGTCTCTCACCCCAACTCTCATTTGCCCTTTTTTTCACCTCTTGCACCTTTCTCTTGACCTCCTGTCTCTTTCTTTTATACTTCTCCCACTCAATTGCATTTTTTCCCTGCAAACATCGTCCAAATGCCTCTCTCTTCTCTTTCACTAATACTCTTACTTCTTCATCCCACCACTCACTACCCTTTCTAAACAACCCACCTCCCACTCTTCTCATGCCACAAGCATCTTTTGCGCAATCCATCACTGATTCCCTAAATACATCCCATTCCTCCCCCACTCCCCTTACTTCCATTGTTCTCACCTTTTTCCATTCTGTACACAGTCTCTCCTGGTACTTCCCCACACAGGTCTCCTTCCCAAGCTCACTTACTCTCACCACCTTCTTCACCCCAACATTCACTCCTCTTTTCTGAAAACCCATACTAATCTTCACCTTAGCCTCCACAAGATAATGATCAGACATCCCTCCAGTTGCACCTCTCAGCACATTAACATCCAAAAGTCTCTCTTTCGCACGCCTGTCAATTAACACGTAATCCAATAACGCTCTCTGGCCATCTCTCCTACTTACATAAGTATACTTATGTATATCTCGCTTTTTAAACCAGGTATTCCCAATCATCAGTCCTTTTTCAGCACATAAATCTACAAGCTCTTCACCATTTCCATTTACAACACTGAACACCCCATGCATACCAATTATTGGTGACTATTTTTCTCTGAATATATATACATATATATATCTGACTTGTGCTCTAGTGGTTACATACTATTTTGTCGATTACATTTTGCTCTCTAATTCCATTTCTTTACTGGATTTATCGACTTTTACAGATGAAGAACATCTATTTCGCCAAGCACGCAGGTAAGCCAATGAATGCCCCTTGTGCACGTGTTTGTGAAGTACACCCGTGCGTGCTTGTCGTCCGGCCACCTCTGGTCCTGGAAAGAAAGACGGACTTATTTTCATTTTAACGGTGTTGGCATCATATGGTAGAGAGTACGTATTTTTTCATCGTGGTCGTCATTGTAAGTACTGTTAAGTCTTATTTCATCCTATTCTGCTGAGGGACTCGGGGAAGTTCGAGGTGAGGGGAAACCTCACGTACATGGAGAGAGAGAGGAGTAGAGATGAGCGTGTGGGTAATTTTTTTTTTTCTTACTATTGCCAGTTAGTAGTGTGAAGTGAGGGAAGGTCTATCTACATGTGTTGTTGTGCTTGGATGTTTGTTTGTCTGTCGACAAGCCGACCTATCTACATGTTGATAGTGAAAGAAGTTGTTAATTGGAAAAAGTGTTTGGACACTTATAAAAGGAGGATTGAAGATCAAGATTGCTGATAGCATAGTTAGAAATAAGTTAGGAGATGGCAGTCAGATGATGTTTCGGAGCGTGCGTCATACGCGCGTGTTTTCGTTTGGAAATCTGTCGACGTCCCCAAAAGTTGCAGCTGGCAGGGTCGCTGTCGTGTGTAAAGGGGTGTCGTGTACAGGAGTTTAGTTGTTGTGGGAATAGATAATGAAGCGGATAGCGGCGAAGAAGATATGAGAAAGATTAATGTGAAAATAAAGGGTGTATGTGGAACCCAAATCCCAGCCATTTCACCCCACCACTTTTGGTCACTGTTTGTTATGTATTAATGTGCGTGTGGGGATTGTACCGTAAATGCGCGATTGGCTTGGACAGTGTGGAGTTGGTAGTATAAATTTTGGGAAAAGCGAAATTGTAGATGGATGTTTTCGTGTGGTTTTTTGATGCTCCTAATTTTTGCGTGTGCCATTTAGTAGAGTTATGAAGCCGTCTGTATTTTTGTTAACGTGTTTCAAGCCCCTTTGGTCAAGTCGAGTGCTTGAAATATACAGCTGACTTTAGTTTCAACACCACACAATGAATTATTCCGCCTTTGCGGGGTAGCCCGAGGAAAGCTTAGAACAACGGCCTCATTTGCACACCTCCACTCTAGCTGTCATGTATAATGCACCGAAGGCGAAGCCTACTACACTCCACAACCCAGACCCCCACACAGACTTTCCACGATTTAATTTTAACCGTTTCGTGTGTTTTGCTTCAAAGTGTTTAACACTACGTAATTGTTGGAGGGTTTTGGCATAGGATCGCATGTAACATGTCTACGACATTTTTCGGAATAATGACTTAAAACCCGCATTTCGTCTCGTACTTTAGAAGTCGTGTGTCATTTACATGTTTAATGTGTACGTACAGCTTGAGGTCACTGTGGTTAGGGTCATTCCAGCCAGATACACATTTCGAAAATCAAAGTTTTTGACGGGTAATAATAAGCTTCACGATGTGTGTTTTACACCCAACAGTATACACTGAGTTACATAAATTCGGTGTCCACAAACATGTACCCTTTGTTGGTTATGAGAAGACTCAGATTTCGCGAAAGTTAGAAACTTGAGAATTATGTAGGACATAGTTTAACGGGTTGATAGATTTCGTGATATCTTTGTGTGATATTAACCCAAATGGTTAATACTTTTGGTTGTCTTTTATTTTTTTTAAAGATTCTACTTGAAAAATGGTACTAATTCTTATGTCGTCTGTCTACAAGCTAATAGTAGTTATATTTTCCCTTGCTTTCCTCAAGGTTTGTGGCTGAATATATACATAACATGATATATAGTGTGAAAATATATACATTTAATTAGTTTTACGGTGTAAACAGACTTTTGTAGCTTCTGTACACCACTCAGTAATTATGGAACATTACAGATTGTAATTGCTACCCTTGTTAATGTTCCTTTACCGGTGGATCTTGAACAAGTCCTGCTGGCATTGGTCGTGACTTGGGTTCTTGTCTTTTCCCTCTGCCTCACTTGCACGTTGGCTGCTGCAATTCAGTCCACAAAGACGAAAACTTTCTCCTCATGACACATATAACAGTAGGTAACACGTAACTCACATACATAAGTTTGAAATCCAGGTTGATGAAGAATAATGACAAGATATTGGTGTTTTGAACATGTACTCTGAATATGAAACTTGGAGTATTTGAAATTTGATAATCACTCAGTCTTCACAGAGTTTGTATACAATAATGATAGAATATATTTCATTTAGTTTAGTCATGAAAATTTCGTTTTCTTAATTTACAATCATGAAAGTATAGTGTTAGTTACATTGAAAAAAAAGTAATTTCTTAGTTTACAGCCATAAAAATAATTTTAGTTTGTAGTAGTAGTTTTTTATTTTTTTTTTTTGAGTTAAGAATGTGCAGATATCAAAGATCTGAAAGCAGGTTTGTCCATCAGTGGCTGAAGTCTATCATTACATGCCTTGTATATCTGTGGGCATGCATGATGTCGGTGGCTTTAACCACTCTAGCCTAGCTAGGTCCTGTACACCGTTCTTTCCTGAGGTTTTCCAAACTAGTTAGTCCGGTTGTTTCACGGAGAGCTTGTCGGTGCAACCCTGATAACTCGATACTGTGATATATGAGATATTTTTTTTTTATCTGATTATAAACTCCTGAGTAATATTTTCAAAGTTGTTCCCATGTTTTTTTTTTTTTTCCCCCAGCTTTATTTACCCCTACTTGTATTTCCCAACTTGCCTCGTGGACTTTCAGGGTCATACCGCTTCTTTTCATGGCCATCTCGTTTTTTATTTATTTTTTTTTATTTATTTTATGCTTATTACGAGAATTCATGAGCTCATTCTTAAGTTCATGTTTTTTCAGTCTCATACTTTAAGCTTACTTGGTTTCTGTCTAAGCTTCGTGTATTTTCAGTCTCATACTTTAAGCTTACTTAATGTTTTATTAGTCTCACTAAGATAATTTAAGATCACTTCATATATTGCCAAGCACATATCGTGTTTCTTTAACTTTAACTTACAAGGATTCCACGTATTTCTAAACCTTTTTCTTTTTTTTTCGAAGTTTTAAGTTTAAAACGCCTCTCTGGTTTATTTCAGTTTTCTCTCTGTGCGAATGTTTTAAGTCCCGTCCATGGTTTTATAATTCATGTTATTTCCAGGCATATTTCATTTTATATTCTTCCAAGTTTATGTCATTCCTTTTTCTTTTTTTTTCAACGTAGCTATTGTTTTCCGTGCTTGCTTTCTGTTTTTGCTAAGTTCAGTCCTCCTGGATTTTCAGGTTTAATGCATATTTCCCAGATCAGTTTTAATGCCCCACAAATTATTCAGTGCAAGTCCCATCGGGGCATCTTTTAATGGACTTGATGGTTGGGCAATTCCCCCAGTAGGCCCGGGCCTTATTTTCTTCCCCAGTGCTCAAGGGCAAAACGTCATTCTTTTGCTCCAGGAAACTAAGGTCTCTTTGAGGCCTTCTTTGGTGTAACAGTTCGAATTATGATATTCCATGTGAGGTATCTGTCTTATATCTCCACGCACATATATTGGCCCATGTGAAAATCGGCCCCAGTGGTGACAGGTTTCATAAAGTAAGTCCTGGCTCCTGTATTTCATGTCGAAGTTGACATATTTTTTTTTTTTAAAAGGATTCGTTCTTTGATTTTTATGTATATTCATTATGGCATTCGTACCGTAAGCGCGACTAGAATTCAAATCGATGTGGGTAACGGATCTCTTGAACTCTGAGCTGATAAACGAAGGAAATAGCAACTTGGAATAGTTTCAACTACGCTTCAGTACATTAAGTTAAGAACGTGAAACATCCATATAAGTAAAAAGCTAAAAACCGTGGGGAGGTGATGTCGTAAAAAACTGATGACCAGATGAGTATGTATCCACTTCCTCGGCATCTTCTCGCACTGTAGAGCGTGGCGATCCCAATCTCGCTAACTGTAATGTTATAACATCTCGTGTGGTATTAAATGGAGATGTTGGCTGTAGCGCAGATGGAACAGCACAAAGCCCCACCATTAATCGAGTGAGGGGAAATTGTTCGCATTAAGTCTTGGAGAGACCTGCCCTCCCTAATCACTACCGCTGTTACCTAGTCCTTCATTTCCTGATCTGCTCACGTAGTAGGGCAAGGACGATGCCCTCCGCTGCCGTATTTCCAATTATCTTTGATGTTATTTCGCACGAGATGAATGCACGCCAGTGACTTTCAAACCCCCACCCCCTCCAGCATTTTACGGTTATTGTCCTCTGTGCTAGTTGAGACGAGCATGATACCTCCCGTGGTGTATTTCGGATAGCTTTCACATCCACTGGTACAGGGCAAGGCAGGCAGGGAGGAAGGTGACCGTAACTAAAGCTTAAACGATTCACACATTCCACTCGGACTGATACTTAAGCTTGGTTCTCTTCCTTACGTAATGGGAAGAAAGTATGGGCAGTATCATCCCCCTTTGTTCTCCTTCCAGATGTGTTTTTATTTCTGGTCGGCATTGAAGGGCAAGAGGGCCTTAACTTTTGCCTCAAAACTTTTAGCAAATACGTCGTGGACTCCCGCCGCCATTTCGCCTGACCCGTAACTCCCCTATCTTCCATCGTGGAGAGAGATCTTCCACCCCTAGTACTTTTATTTCCAGCGGCACACGAGGGTGGGAGATCTTAACTCTTAGTTTAGTGGCTCCCCTGCCAAGACGGGATTCCATGAGCCCGGGGGAGCGCGACACAGGTCAGACATCCTAAAATGGGCCGTCCTGAGATGGCCTGGGGTGTGCCCCATGCATCCTGCACCAATAAAGATGCTCAAGATACCATTACGTCGAGCGCGGCGATCCACATCTTTGTTTACATGTTTGCCCTTACGCTATTCTCCCGTGATGCTCATTTCGATACCGTGGAACGGTTCTTAAAAAGTCTCTTAGTATTTTAAACTATTTTCTTTTCATTATTTTCATTTTGATTGTTATTAATTAATGTCGTCGGTCAACGCATGTGTTGATGTGTGAGAGATGACGCCTTAGCGAGCGAAGGGGAGTCACACAAGAGGCCTCTTGGTATCTTGTCATGTACTATAGTGGAGGCGGCGGGGGTAGCAGCATCCCGGCCACCCTGTAGTAACCCCCGCAGGTTAATTACGGCCTCGGCGGGGCCAGAGCCCGGCCCTGGCTTCCTGCAACCCACCAGTGACGCCACGCAATCACACATCCCGCTGAATTTCGCTCGCCCGGCGAACGCCTAAGTTAAACCTTCTTACAAAACGTCTCATTCCACCACCTCCTCCTCTCCCGCACGGACATTAATCATAAGTGCGTTACGCCCAGCATTATGAAGCAGAGTTTAGACGAGTTATCCTTAAAACATGAAAGGAGTTAATTTCTACATTGCGAAGCATCGCTTGACACAAGGACGATAAGTTGATTTTCACCGCATCTTATAGTTTATAAACCTTTCGTGCATCTCTGGTACGCCTGTCTTCTTTTTCTTTTCCTTTTTTTCATCTTAATTTTCGCTTGTTTGATGGCAAATAATAGGTTACCAGTGTCCGCTGGGATGGCAGGGACCATTCTTTTTTTTTTTTTATTATTATTTTGTGTGTAGGCTAGATTTAGCCTGGCAAGAAGTCGTGGCTGTATGAGTCTAGGATAAGATAATCGTCTCCGGGAGTTGGGGGGGAGAGAAGGAGGAGGAGGAGGAGGTTCGTTGCGCTCGTCACTCGCTGGAATTGTACGAGGGCTGTGATTACACACGTACACATACGATACTTTAGCCCAAAACCCATCTTGTGATTCGCTACTGCGTTTGTTTGAGCATTTAGAACACGAAGAGATAGAAACCACCCCCTCTTTTTTTTTTCCTATTCTTTGACAAATGAACACGTCTTAGAAGCTACAATTGAGCTGATATCAGCACACTTCTTAAAATGGAGCGAAAGATGGTCAGAACTACCAACAATGCATTTTTTTTTTTGTGCTCCACAAGACATGGAATCAAAATCATTTAATTCTGTCGCGAATATTTAAAATGATTTGCAAGAAAAGACAAAAAAAGAAAAGAAAATGATTTACTAGTCTTTTTCCGTGTAATATAACCGTGAAACACTGATAATGATTGAGATCTTGACCCGAAGTAAAGGTCATTGGATAATTGCCGTTTTGGCTGCCACTGTTAATTAAGATATAACAGTATTAACGATGCGTTAATGTGGCCCTATGGTCATGTTGCACGGTGGCGGCGGCTGGAGCTGTCTTTCGCTGACTGCATAATTTGGGGTCAGTCGAGGCCAGGGACCGTTAGCGTGGCGCTCGCTTTGTTCACACACACAGCTCCTGACCCCGACGACGACCATGCTCCTGGACGATCTTGCTCTTGCACGATCATCCCTCCTCCTCCTTCTGCTCCTCCTCCTCCTGCTCCTCCTCCTCCTCCTCCTCCTCCTCCTCCTCCTCCTCCTCCTCCTCCTCCTCCCCGGACGATCATGCAACCGTATGATCCTGCAACTGATCGATCATGCGCGCGTGGTTCATCTGTACTCCCTCCAGGACCATCATGCATGCACCCGGGCGATCATACACACACACTCGGATGATTTCCGATGCTGCTGAAATTCATTTGTTTCCGTAAAGCGGAATTCATACTGAATTTTTAAGGACAGGGAAGAATCTAACCTGACTATAGATGTGAACGCAAGTTTTATATCCTTCCGAAAGATGGATCGAATTCAGTAAGTTTCGTAAGGCAGATGATGCTAAAGTTCAAATTATATGGTTTTGAAAGTTGAGAATATAAGTCAGATTCCTGGCTCATTGAAGAGTACTTTCATGCATTATTATTTTCTTTTTTCTTTTTTGCCATCAGGAGATTCAAAAGTTTTAGAATCAGAGGTAGACTCATGTAGACGGAGTTGGTTTGTTTACCAGCTGGCCGTTCGCTAGCTTGCGAGTCTTCTCTGTCTGTAATACTTCACTTTCTCTTCTGGAATTAGAGGCAAAACCAGTTTGAATCATCTGTGTGCTAGATAAACTCACACTTCGTATCATGTATCGATAGACAGTCACACACAGCCATTGGTAGGGAGAAGTGACTTTCGTCTTTCATTGTCCCCTGATTATTTTTTCCTCTCCTCCCTCACAGATTTAAACCAGAATATCCTGCGTCAAGTCTTGTCTCATAAATCATTAACGAGCTAGGATAAGTGATACACTCCTTGTCAGTTGGTTCATACGCCTGTCGTGCCCAAGTCGTTAGCGTCAGTCTAAGGACTTAAGTTTACAGCTAGCGACTGTCAAAAAATTGAACGGCATGACACGGAATTAGTATAGTTGTTCTAATGCAATAAAGTGTAACGAGTACCCTCTTTTTTTTTGGAGATAATTTACCCCCACAGAGCGAGGTGGATGCGGAAGCCACAGTGTCTGTAATGTAGGGTGTGTGGAGTGACATTCTTAGCTTATATGGGGACTGCTGATAACTTCTAGATTTCGTTCGTACACTAGGTATAACGCTTCTAGAAATGTTTCTTGGTGATATCCTTCGCCTTCAGTCCCTCCTCCCCCCACCTCATCTCTCTTTTCTCACTTCTCAAAAAAAAAGTACGTAAGTAACCCAGCACAAAAGGACTTGAATGCTCTCCAGGTGTCACAAACACGATGAGACCCTCCTTCGTACAGCCTACCCCTCTGCTCACGCTCGCCCCGCGGCGCTGTGAGGCCCTCACCACAAACCCCGCCAACATAAATCAAGGACCACTCCTCTAGTTGTCCTCACAATAAGCTGTTTTTCTCTTCATTTATGGGTTGCATTATCATTACAGTTAACACCAGGTTTTGTAGTGTCCAGGAGTCGTTGGAATCTCGCCAGGGAAGCTCACAGGTGGCGCTAGCGGCCATGGGAGATAATAATCTAACCTTTAAGCCTGCGGGAGCTGCAGTTAGTGGGAGCATTGGCCACCAGAGGGACCAGACCCCCCGATCAGCGCTCTCTTAAAAATCTGTGATGAAACGGGACGTTGTTATTGGGTCGTTAACGACGAGGGAGCCCTTGTCGGCCAAGATGATGTGGAATATTTAAAAAGATAACTTCTCCACCGGGGGAGGGTTGTGTTTAGCTTAGCCTAATCTTAAAATGTAGACTAGGAGGAAGTGAGCCTTTGTCATTTCTCAAGCATCCAGACCATCTGATGGCAACCAGTTCGAAACATTCCATGTGTGTGTGTGTGTGTGTGTGTGTGTGCAGCCTGTGTCTGGAAATGTCTTTGACTCGAATGAACTGTTTTTCTGTACCGTCGACCATTTGTGTTCTATAAAGATAGACTCCTCTTCATCCAAGTCGTAAAAAAAAAAAAAAACGGAAAAAAAAGGACTTGCAATAACCTCAGGCGATAGAGATTGCGGAGAATTCTCTTTCAGATGAAGAGGTTCGGTTCTGTCACAGTTGAACTTTAACACAGCCTTTTTGTTACGATCGTTTATTATTATGTTTCATAAAGTTGAAAGCGATAAATTAGTTTGTATGAAAGGTTTTTTTCGTACGAGAGAGGATACTACTTAAACTGTACTCAGGATTAATATTATTAATATTATGATTATGATTTCATTTGTGGAATGTTATCATCATTGGTCTGATTATTATTCGTAATGAAAATGATTATAAAGGAATCCAGGGAGACGTCTGAGGTCCTTTGTTGTTTTACGTATATTTGTAATTCTAAGGTTTTGTTAAAGTTATGATACCGTAATAAACACTGTATGAGACATTGTGTACGTACATACAGATGAACTTACATCATTCAAAACCTTTTTATGATATCTCTTTGGGTGTCCATTGGTCGCATTCAGTCACCTTTCCATGTGAAGCTAGGCTAAGTTGGATTCAGAGGCCCAAGTCAGAGCGTAGGATTAGAATGAATTAGATAGAGTTAGATGTCATTAACGTTTGGTTTGGTAGAGTGAAGTCTTTCGTCTCGGTAAACCTGTTTAGGTCGTGTTATCAGTTGAAAATTTGGTTTGGTTGGTTTTTCAAGTCTGGTGAGTCATAGTTAGGTTAGATCTTGGTTCAAAGTCTGGTTTAGGTTAGGTCCTGTCACCACAAACACGTATTTGGTGAAGTAACCAATTTTTCAGTCTTTGACAAGTCTTTGAAAATAGAATTTGCACCTAAAATACCCGAGCCCGATTCACTACACGCCTGATTATTTTTGTTCACACCGTGTGCGTGAGGAGGGTTAGGATCACACGGGCGACTGTGGGTGTGAGGAGTGTGTGTGTGATCGCCCCGAGGTTGGTCATAACTCAAGTGTTCAGCCCAGGGTGAGGTAGGGCTTTGTTTTGCGCGGACTGCGCCATCGTCCCTGTATTGAACCTCCTCCTCGACCATCAGGCAGCGCGCACCGATGCTACACTTATGAAAACGACCATTGCGCTACGCGGGTATTGTAATTGATGCCCCTGACTTTATCATAACGCCATCACACTTGCTGTTGGAAGCAGCAGCAGCGCCGCCGCTGCCGATGATGTCCGTATCGGCCAGGTAGTTTATAGGTGACCCAACACTGCTTCTCCCAGAGGTGTCATTCACCTCGCAGACATTCCCTCTTCCCCACTACCACTTGTGTAAGACTTACGCGCAGGACCTTCCTCGTTCGCGTCGTCTCAGGCGTTTGTCGAAGTGATGAAAAACTTCACGCCAAACTTCACGTCTGATGAGACATACCGCGTTTGTGTCGTATGTCCAGATTATCGGTGCTCTCATCTTCGTTCGGAGGGCTCCATTGACGTGAGAATACGTTCATCAACGCTGGGCTTGAAATGAGGTATAGAGAGAGGGTTGATAAAAGAGAAAGCAGTAGAGAGGGAAGAGGAAAAGTGGAATGCAAACATGCAACCGACCATAGGGTCCTTGTTTAATGGTAAAAAAAAAAAAAGGGATCAGAAACTTGGGGTTGAAAGAGCGAAAAAATAGAAAACGAGGAGGAATATGTATAAGTAAACTTTTATTACTGAGGGGTCGTGAACTCAAGGCGAGGTAATTGCCGAATCAGGTTTTGTTTAAATGTACCTATGACATTCCTTTCAGCTTCTCTTACTGGGAAAATCATTCCCTGTTAACAATCTTAAACGAAGAAAAAGGTCTTTGCCTCAGCCGAAGTAAAAACGTTTACCCACGAGTACGTATGCATCCATTAGTACTAGTAAAATCTGACTTACCCTGTCTGGAATTTAATGCTGCTTGTACCCGCATTGTCAGAATCTTCAGTGGTGTTGAGTACCTGTATTACGTTTCCTCATAACATTTCTGGATTAGATCAGTTTGAGTCTTCTTGGCTCTTGCCATCAGGTTAGGTTCGCATCTTCGTAGCTTGTCTTCATGATTTATATTATTATGTAATTATTGGGGGGCTAAAACTGAACACAATAGTCAAGGTGGAGTCCACTCCAGTTAAAAAGGTGGGACCGCACCAGTATTGATGAATAGATAGGTAAGTAAAACACCGAGTGTTAAGACACTCTGGGGAGCAGGAACAAACGAAAGGGAGTGAGAGTGAAAAAAAAAAGGGAAGCTTGCCAGCGACGCATATGGTTGGCGGTCGTAGGGTATAACGGGCGAGACGGTGATGTTCCCAACGCCATCTATCGCCCGAGACAGAACAAAGAGGGTCGGTGTCACGGCACATTCAAGGGAAGTTGCCTTTCCCGTTATGCTTTGATTTTGATTTACCGACGACTACAGTAATGATGAAAGCTCGCGTAAATGTATATAAATGTACTAAGTGTAAATTAATGTATCTTAAGTTTTTTTTTCTCTTCATTTAGTGATTTTTTTTGTAGCTGGTGAGCGTGTGCGCTGTTTAAGTACACTTATGTACTTGTTATATGCTTGAAAGACTTGAAGGTGTACAGCAGGTACACGTCCTAAAACGCACGTACTTATTATGTTACAGGTCGCGAGAGGAGCGTCCATGTGTCCAAAGTTTTAAGTTATGGCAACAACGAGTTGGAAAATCTATTGTAAGTCCGAGAAACATGTGGCTGTAATAAGTTGGAAGGGTTATATGTTGCAAGTTGTTCGAGAAATTGTGCGAGTTTCTACGTTGACTGGTTCAGAATCGTGTACCAGCGTACGTGCGACAGTGTGAGCAGCCCGGAGCACTAGTAGATCCCATGGGCCTGGTCTATGATTTGATCCTAAAGGATCGGGTCAAAGACCACCACGCCATCATAATACCCTCAGGGGTTTCGCACCGTCTCGCTCAAGGACCGTACCGTCGTGCTCAAGGGTCGTACCGTCGTGCTCGAGTCGTACCGTCGCCCTCAAGGATCGTACCGTCGTGTTCAAGGATCGTACCGTCGTGCTTGAGGGGTCGTACCGTCATACTGAAGGATCGCACTGTTGAACTCAAGGGTCGTACTGTCGTGCTCGAGTCGTACCGTCGCCCTCAAGGATCGTACCGTCGTGTTCAAGGATCGTACCGTCGTGCTTGAGGGGTCGTACCGTCATGCTGAAGGATCGCACCGTCGAGCTCGAGGACCCGTAACGTCGTGCGTTTTGAGGATCGAACCCGTCCTGCCTAGGGAATCGCACCGTCCTCCTCAAGGGGGATCGTACCGTCTTTGCCGAAGGGGATGAATTCATAAATTCTGCGAGGCAGCTATAACAGGCGAGGCTTGAAATTACTACTGAGTTCTCGAAGGCATTTAGTTACAGTCTCTGGGGCTCACTGGAGGGTTAACCCTCCCCCTCTCCTCCCCCTAACTACAAGCTTATTTAGATGTTTATCAGGAATATAGATAACCCTATTGGCGTTAATTTCAGACGGGGTATTAAAAGAGGCAGGGAGATACTTTGCCTCCGCCGAGAACATTAATTATGGCCCATTCTCTCTCGCCCTGTGAGTACCGTTGTTTTCGTTTTCATTAAGATTTCCATCACTCAAAACTCCCAGCGGGGCCAGTTATGGGTCGTGTTACAGTATGTAAACAAGCAAAATAACGAGCCTGAGTCCTTTGTCCGTAAGTGCGTTAATTTACAGACGAGGGTGAAAGTAATCATCGTCTCCCGTTTGTGAACAGAAAGGAGGACTTTTATTTTCGCGTCAGCACCAGCTAAACATTCACAGAAACGAGACAGCTCCTTGTGTCATATAAGTATAGAGTATCGTAAGCTGAGAGAGAGAGAGAGAGAGAGAGAGAGAGAGAGAGAGAGAGAGAGAGAGAGAGAGAGAGAGAGAGAGAGAGACCTTTCACGATGTTGTCTGTGGGTCTTGACATTGTTATGTGGCCTTGAACAACGCCAGCCCAGACTCATTCGTCGTATCGGGAGGTGAGGATACATAACTTAGCGCGGGAGGAGGGAGCTTCATTTAAAGGATATATATGTTGTATGTAAAGGATGTTGTATACTACACCCTGATTTCTTGTCCTCTTTCCACCCGTATAGATTAGGAATGTAGGATCCAGTTGATAACCTCGTCATAGACCATGGGTTCTTCCTATGTCTGGCCTCATGTATAACACACGTATGAACTCTTGCTTCTTACATATCTGCCACAATTGACGCTGGATTTGATAGGTATGGCATTCGGATATTACTGCTAAGGTACGGGATACCATCAGTTTTAAGATGTTTAATCATACATGGAAGTCGTGTGGCACGTTTAAGTAGATCAGGAAGCATGTATAGCTGTCGAAACAATTGAAGTGCCAAGAATATAATCAAACACCATTAATCTTCATAGATGTCGAGGGGGATGTAGGATTTCTCCCTGGCTTCTGTTTATAGCCTCACCGAGTCTTGTGTGTGACGACCGCAGCTCGATGTTCACCAGCGACCTCCTGAGGGGGGAAACAGCTCCCATTTATCAAGACAACGAGCGACATTACGTTTCGAACTGTTGACGCTGCGCTCTAGTGATGATAACACGGATCGACTGTCCGTCCTGACGCCTTTGTATTAGGCGTGGATTTAGCGCTGTCTTCCCCCCGGCTTGTTTGCTGGTCGTCTGCCCTGTACATTGCCTCTGCTGCAAATGTGTTCTTAACTCTAGTTTTCTTTGATACATTGTTATTGCTTGTAGGATCTCTTCATCCATCGTTAATCCGTATGATTCCTATGTGTTTTTTTCTTTTTTTTTTTTTTTAGATCGCATTCCTCCACCATGTTTCTTCGTTTTGCGATCCCTGGATTGTCCCGCCGTTGCGTCCGTCTGTCTCGTAAACCGGTGTCTCCTCCATTACGTTCGTCAGTAGATTCAGTAGACTCGCCTGTGCCTTAGTTATCCTCTGCTCTCTTGTGGTTCTTCCGTCCTCGCCTTACCCATACTGTCCCCAGCTGGACTGGTGGACCTCACCATTCCTTAGCTTCCATTCTCGTCATGTCCGAAACCTCTTCCATTCCAGTCATCTTCCGTTCGCTTTCCATTACCAAGATCTCTTCCATCGCGACGGGACAGTGTCCAAGACGTGACCTATGCTCCAAGAGCAGTAGGTTTTGGAGCTGAGAGGCCCTTTTTAGTCGTGTCCTAGGACCCCTTAGGGCAGTGACCTAGGACCCCTTAGTACAGTGCTTTGAGACCCCCTTAGGACAGTGTCCATGGACCCCTTAGGACAGTGTCCATGGACCCCTTAGGACAGTGTCCATGGACCCCTTAGGACAGTATCCTAGTACCCCTTAGGACAGTGCCCTAGGACGCCTCAGGCCATCCATTTAGAAGTATGCGAGACCACCCCTAGCGAAGCTTAAGACCGGGCCTCCCATTCACTCGTCCATTTATCTTCACCACAACAACCTATCCCTTGCCTCGACTCCCCCCTTAATCACCCGACTGCTCCGTCCTCCTCCCTCAACCTCAACCTCCTCCTCCTCCTCCTCCTCCTCCTCCTCCTCCTCCTCCTCCCACTCACGCCAGATAACCTCGTCCATCAAAACCGAAATGGTTTCTGTAGCCGGCGATGAGTATGATTCCTTCCTGTCGTTCGTGATTTGTGTAGTTGGGGGGACGGTGCTGTATACGGACTTCGGGATGAGTCTGTTTGTAACTTACGACCGGGGTTGTGTCTGCCCACAACCTCATACTTACGACGGGGGTTGTGTCTGCCCACAACCTCATACTTACGACGGGGGTTGTGTCCGCCCACAACCTCATACTTACGACGGGGGTTTCTGACAGAGACTCATACTTACGACAGGGGTTTCTGACAGAGGCTCATACTTACGACAGGGGTTTATCTGACAGAACCTCACACTTAAATGACGGGGTTGTATCAGACTATCGCGTTGAACGCCAAGGTATCATTGCATTTGCGATAGTCAGTCAGCCAGAGGTCTGCTGTTGCATTATAGTGTTATTACTCTGCACTTCATTGTAGTTATTGTCTATGTTGTGTTATATCTTATGGTGTTATTTTTGTTGTTGCGTTTTTTTCCTCTGTAAAAATATAAGTTGATAATGCCATCGTGTTGATAAGAATTTAATTTTATTGTTGTTGTCACATTTTGATTTAACAAGTGGAATTATGGTGTTTTTGTCTTGGACACTATATTATTCCTTTCCCTTAACGAAGCAGACGAGTGAGTGTGTGTGTGTGTGTGTGTGTGTGTGTGTGTGTGTGTGTGTGTGTGTGTGTGTGTGTGTGTTTGTGTGGCCTTATTTACTTGCTCAAACCAGTTTCGACTCATCGTGGACTCTTCTTTCGTAGACATGGAGACTACGTCCAACCAGATGTGACTGGCAGGGAGGATATGCGAAGAGAGAGAGAGAGAGAGAGAGAGAGAGAGAGAGAGAGAGAGAGAGAGAGAGAGAGAGAGAGAGAGAGAGAGAGAGATTTACGGTCCTTCCTTCTTTCCTTCTCGACTCTCATTATTAATTAGACTTAATTTATTCATCTCGTGTGGTTAATTTCTCCTCCAATGATTTAAAGAGGAGCAGTTTCGTTTCTGTCAGCGGCAAGGGTGCGTGCTGGTCGAGACCGCTCACCAGCTTCCCTAATTGCCAGTTCAGGCTGTAACAACCAGCCGCTTGTAATAACTACTTAACAGGGTTGTGACAAAGCGTCTGTTAGTTAGATGATTGTAGGTCAACCCTCTGAGCACGGCGGTTACGACCTTCGAATGTGACGGTACGGCATTTGGATGTGACGTTACGACTCTTGGGTGTAACGGTGCGACCTTCGTAATGTGACTGTACGACCCTTGGGTGTGACGGTGCGACCTTCGTAATGTGACGGTACGACCCTTGTGTGTGACGAATACGACCTTCGTAATGTGACTTTACGACCCCCTTTGGCGTGACGGCACGACCTTCGTAATGTGACGGTGCGACCCTTGGGTGTGATGGTACGACCTTCGTAATGTGACGGTACGACCCTTGGATGTGACGGTACGACCTTCGTAACGTGACGGTACTACCCTTGGGTGTGACGTTACGACCTTCTTAATGTAACGGTACGACCCTTGGGTGTGACGGTACGAACTCCTTGGGTGTGACAGTACGACCTTCGTAACGTGACGGTACGACCCTTGGATGTGACGGTACGACCTTTTGGTGTGACAGCATGGCCTGACCTGACTCCGCAATGGCCAGGTCAAAAGGCCAGGCCATTGCATCAAATAGCCGTGCCTTCTTACTACCATGATAACTGTTCACTAAGTAATCGCTACGTAGGTGAGAAATTATAACTTGCTTATAATAATATAGCCAAGTTGAGGTCGTGTCTGAAGTCAGTCAACCTGTACCCAGAGGCGTGGATTATCCTGGTATGTGGGTGTCAGAGATATCGAGAGGCCTCACTGGTTTAGAATGACATTAGAGACAATTCTTTAAAGTCTTCCATTTAACTTTGTCGGCATTGGTTTTATTTACTTTACATCTACGGTTCGAGAGAGAGAGAGAGAGAGAGAGAGAGAGAGAGAGAGAGAGAGAGAGAGAGAGAGAGAGAGAGAGAGAGAGAGAGAGAGGAAAAATGGATTGTGTTGGCCAGTCAACATTGCTTCAGACCTCAGACGTGACTGCAGGTGTGTGGGTGGGGCAAGGAGGAGTGAGAGGGACGATGGTCGACGCATTCTGGAAGTGAGATATAGACTCAAGTGAGAGTTATATTCACTCACTCAGGTGAGAGTTGACGAGCCACATACAGAGCCAAGTGAGAGTAAGAGCAGTGAAGCCACGCTCGGAGCCTAGCGAAGATGCGCTACGCGCTCGCTACCTACATTTAAGCGAACGATAACTGCTATACGCTTTGTAGCAAAATGGGTTTTCGTTCAGTGGTGGGGTATATGCTCCTCCCTAAAGCATTGCCATCGCGTTTTTAAATAAGACTAACTTCTTAAAACACGACAGGGATGACGTTACGATCCTCGAGAATAGCTATGCGACGCTTGTGCATGAAGTGTCACGGTAACATTACATTTGAACGTACTTTTAATTCCTTCACATATCCCGTGTCTCCATTACTTCGTGATCGAAACATAATTAACGACGCGTAAAGACCCACTTATTGCCCCCAGATGAAGTAGGGATCGTAATTTTGGGCTTTAAGATTCTTCAGGTGACAGTGTCATTAAGGCCGTCAAAGTCAAGCTACATTTACCAGCCGAAAAATCTTTTTAAATTTTTGTGAGGTGTTAAAGGTTATTGTTCAAATGCCACATACCATCATGTTTGTCGACCATTGCCATGGGCTTATGTAGGGCGGTATGAAGGCTTTCACAATTTTGGCATCGTGGTAGGTGTGGCAGACGCACGATGCTACCATATATATATATATATATATATATATATATATATATATATATATATATATATATCAAAGGTTTCACTAAAATGTTGGTGATATTTCTGTATATAGCATAATACAATGATACTTATATTACAGACAAGTATTTACTCTATTGCATATAAGAATTATGTTATAATAGAAGTTTCTTTGAATTTATTTTGGCTCTTCCGTCTACCATTAGGGAAATAGTCCATGGGCCACAGGTCAAGAACCCCCTGATCTAAAGCATATATGCTGAGCGACTCTGTTGAGCGACCGCATCTTTGTGTTGTCTGTGACGAAGCTTGCGTGGTGATGGCTAGCTTGACGAGGCTATCTTATTACCCTGAACTGTTTTAAGGATAGGTTATTAGGCCGCTCTCACCTCATGGACTTTCTGCTAATTAACGATAGGGATCTGTTAATTAATGATAGAGACTTACTCCTCTTTTACGAGTTCGTACGAACAAACGAGATTCTGTGAAGAGGCAGTGGCTGCTGCCTAGCTCTCACGAACGGTAGAAGAATACGAAAGAATTGCTTGCAAATTCATACCGTTGGAAACAGTAGATGCATTAGTTTTTGAATTAGTCATCAGCTAATTTGCTGGACACTGATTATAGCAGCTGTAATTGATACCTGATGAACATGCTAGGGAAGGAACTACCCATTCAGTCGTTACTAGTTGTGTTAGTAATTTTGTTTTTGGGGTTTAGACTCGTAATGCCCACACCTACATCTCGCAGCCTTAATTAATTGTGATCATGTAAATGTGCAAGGATGTAAGGAAAAATGAGAGTTTGGGGACCATTTGAAGTTTATCTTTTTCGTCAAGTTTCGATGGTGTCTTCTTTAGCAAACTTTATCAATACTGAGAAAAATAAATTCCTAAAGTTGTGATTTTATTTCCCTTCTTTTTTTTTTTATTTTTACCAATATAGAGCTTATATTCGCACTTGTTTATATGAACATGCTCGCTTGTTTAGAGTGACAGTTGCACGCTTGACCGACGAATAAATAGCCAGTTTGCCCATTTTTCCTACTTTTTATTTTACCGTCAGTGCAATGTATTTTTAAATATAAAGTATGTCTGAAATATAGACATCATATTCCCTGTAGTTATGGATATGAAACCCACACTCTTGATAATGATGTTCATAGAATTACATTTAATGCTAAATCACGGAATGTCCCCTAATGGCAACCATTTCAGATGAACATGACTGATAGTTTGTGTGTTTCCCGCCCACAGGTTACATCTTGTCAGTACGTCGCTCGACGTTGGTGGAGAAGGTCGTACCTCGCACGAACCTCGGGTATGATGGCAGGGCCTTTGACCTAATCCTTTCGGGTCGGAGGAACAAGTCATCGCACTCAGGGGCTTTTACTACTGTTATTACAAGGTTAACAGTTGTGTGACGGACAATTCGAACTATGTGTTTTTATTGTGTGTGTGTGTTTACATTACGGTGTTTTTTGGGAATTTGAAAACTTCTCATCGAAATGTTACTGAGCCTAATAACATTGTGAACTGTTCCATATATCAGTGAGATTTATAGTGTTGATGTTACACGCGTGTCGAAGGAAGTAAAATGTGATGCCGTTCGCCTCTATATAACTTTTGGACAAAGCGCGTGTGGTAAGAAGCTGCCAGATGTAGACATAACCTGACAGGGGAATACCTATCCGTGCGAAAGACTTTAACCTAATTCTGAATAACTGGAAGAAACAAAACCATAAACTCATACGGATAACCGATGTGGGACCATCATAGTGGAAAATAGTGATATGAACTCCATTGTGTCTGATGATGGAAGTGATGGACGTGGTGCCTAACAGCGCGAGGGAGGAGGACCTTCAGCCGAGGTAAGTGACATATTCCTTGACTACTGAAGTAGGATGTAAGCGGATGAGGGAGGAGGAGGAGGTTGAAGCATCGCTTATTTAAATTTAGTGGAGCAGTTAGTGATTAGGAATTGGATACGTAGTCTTCTTCTTCCTTCTTCTTTGAGAAGCAAGTAAGTTGAGGCAAAGATTTGATTATGTATATTAATGTTCGTGCAGAAGAGGAAAGTAGTGGGTGAGTTGGGGGATTTTATTTATGGATATCCATGTTGACTTTAGAGCTAATAGAATCGGTGGAAGTGGGGATTTAATTCATATTTACCTCTTGAGAAGCATATAAGCTGAGGTAGGGATTTGGGTCATATTTACTTGAGATGCAAATAAGTTGAGCTAGGGATTTGATAGATTATTTATGTTTATGCAGATGAGGAAAAAAGCAGGTGAGTTTAAGGATATGTTTTTATGTATATTGATGTTCCCTTGGATCTAATGGAATTGGTGGAAGTGGGGATTTACATTTACTTCTTAGGGAGCAAATAAGTTAAGGCGGAGATTTGATGATGCACATCTATATTCATGCGTAAGAGGAAAAGAGCAGGTGAGTGTAGGAATTTATGTATGTTTATTCATGTCCACTCTGGAGCTACAAGAATTCGTGGAAGTGGTACTAGGATATATATATATATATATGTATATATATATATATATATATATATATATATATATATATATATATATATATATTATATGACACAAGTATATTCATTCACATTCACCTTTGTTGGAAATGATAAGCAAGGAAAGCGAGTATGTGGTTCAGTGTTCATTTAACGGAGCTAACCAAGGGAAGGTAGTGATTTAGGTATTCATATTACGGCGCAATTATAATGATCTCATTAGTATCGTGTGTCATCGTTTTGAGCGGTTCTTCTGTTCATTGTTGACTGACTGAGAGTGGCTTTTGGGAATACATTCATCGGATCGTAACCAGTGTAAATTACACCAGTCTGCCTGTGTTTTATCGTGTCGTGCGTGATCTTGCAACTTTTTAGCCTTGATATTGTGTACCCTAAATCATACATGTTGCTGTGCTTCGTTATTACTTGAATTTGATGTTTGTCTTTGAAAGTGTAGTTTACCTCTGTAATGTCCACGTTTCTCCTATTTCCGGGAAGGTCGACAGTAAAAATGGTGTAAAATAATCTTTCTCGTTTTGTTTTCTTCTTTCTTCTGGACTAAACACAGGGGTCGTTTTACTTGTCGTTCTCAACTTCTTTTTCATACAGTTTTCTACGTGATGTCTTTAATCAATGTTTGTTGGATTTTTCTTTTAAGAATTTTTATAATAGAATTGACTTTCTGCTGTTGATTATTGTATTCTTCTTCTTCTTCTTCTTCTTCTTCTTCTTCTTCTTCTTCTACTTGTTATTATGCATGGGACTATACATTTTTGTTCCACCTTCCATGAGTTAGTGGGTTCGGTGGACGCGGTCCTTGTCTCCAAACGTCGCTGCGCCACACAAAAAAGTACATCTTTTATCTTAGGCTGATGGAAGCGTCATTATAAACCATGTGGGGGTGGTTATCATTAGCTTACACACCCTGGGTTAACCGTAGTTAAAGACAGCCTTTTATGATTTATAGTAATTTGTCGGTGTCAGGGATGCAGGAGGTTGCCCCCGATGAACGATATTGTATCTCTGGCATATTACAATAACTTAGGGGTAAAAGACGAATCAAGTAACTCTTGACTGACAGTATCATACGTAGCTTGCAGCCCGTTCCATCATACTTATGACCAATTTTATCAGGGTCGCCACTAGTTCTGAGGAGAAAAATAAGGTGTAAGTTCAGGCAATAATAACAGTGAAGCTGGCTAAACAGAGCCATTAATACAGGTCCTCTCCCAGCTGTTCTATTCATGCAAATTTATGCCAAGCACCAGAAGGCCATGCGCTCGACCCGTTAAAGGAGTATCCTAGGATAGAGATGAATGCGTGGAAGATTATAATACACGCCTCGGAGGTAGCGTAACTCGGCAGCAGGTCTCAGAACCAAGGCTTGAAATCACGGGTAATCAGGGAAATATATATATTCAGACAAAAGTCTCCGTGATGTATAGCTTTGTAACATAATATATACTCAGGCCAATCTTAAAAGGTCGCCCTGAATGGACGGGTGGGGGAAATCATCAACTCGTTCAAATGGATGTTTTCATCAGTGTTCTTAATTTACCTTAACCTGTTTATTGTTGGATCGTATCTGCAGCCCAGGTTAAAGCATATCTTGAGAGGACCCGATGTTTATCACAGGGGGTTCAGTCATTTTCGGCCATATTCTGTGAGGCGAAGCGGAACAGGGAGGGAGTGTGTGTGTGTGTGTGTGTGTGTGTGTGTGTGTGTGTGTGTGTGTGTGTGTGCATCACTCCTGATGGGCAGGTATTAAGAGTTGGCGCCATTTATTAGTACGAAGGTCTTCATTTGTCGAGCGCACCAACACCAGCAGGCTATCTTGTGAAGACGTAGCCTTACTCTTTAGCTTTTTTTTTTTTTTTGTTTGTTCAGAGAGGAACAGAACGTTGTTTTTTGATCAAATATATATCATGATATTTGGAAAAGATTCCCTCTCAAGCTAAGTTTCGGTAGGACCAGATAACGAATATACTTTAGATAAACTTAAGATTTCACTTAAATTCATTGGGCTAGTTGGCTCCCCTCAACAGTATTTTGTATGCTATCACAAAAACGTCACCAAATTATGTTTGTAGTTTGTTATTTATGGTTTATATGCGGTTGCCTTGGGTTTGCTTGAGAACCCAAGGGTTTAAGGTAGGACCCACATTTTTGTTGGTCATGACTAGGATTAAGAAAGCTTTGTTAAGCATTCCATTTACTATTGGACACACACACACACAAACACACCACACACACACACACACACACACACACACACACACACACACACACACACACACACACACACACAAGAAAAAAATCCACTTTGTCTTTCATGCACTAGTGATGTAGCCTTCGAGGGAAAGTCCTTTTTTGGCTCATTTTATTATTAAAAGTACAAGTTTTAGCCACCTTATACGCGCATGAATATTATGTACCCCCTATCCCCTGTGGATATATATATATATATATATATATATATATATATATATATATATATATATATATATATAAATATATATATATATATATATATATATATATATATATATATATATATATATATATATATATATATATATATATATATATATTCCTATGAGTCCACGGGGAAGGTGAAACACGACAAGTTCCCAAGTGCACTTTCGTACAATAATCACTTTACGAAAGTGCACTTGGGAACTTATCGTGTTTCATTTTCCCTGTGGACTCCTAGGAATATACTTGATCACGCGCAAAATTGTAACCCTTTCCAATATATATATATATATATATATATATATATATATATATATATATATATATATATATATATATATATATATATATAAAAGATTATTTAGGTTTATGTGAAGAATATCTAAAACAAGAAAACTTTATGTTACGAGTTAGTATCATGAGCCTAACATTAACCTAGAACATTGACTGAAATTAGTTTGATGGCTAACATTAGCTTAGCATCTTGGCTCCTGTTCGTGAGCTGCAAGCAACTCAAGTCACTACAACGCCTTGCAGCCCTGGTTCTGACTCTCCTTTTTCACATTGCTTAGCCATAACGTGCACAGGTCATTCATCGGCTAGGAGTTCAGTGGCCGGATGAACGATGAGAAGCGGAGTTGGCACGAACATCAAAGGAAAAGTTTCCATTTGCTACATACTGTGTGCATCCCGAGGTAGTCGTTTAGGGTTTGTGTTGAATGTTGCTGCTGCTGAGCTTCGAATATATTGGTTTTCGGGTTGTGTTATTACTAGTGAGTTTAGTCATAGGATGTAAGTTACGTATCCCTGGTTGATATTGCATTTGGATGGGGGATATATCGTGGGATTAAGCCGAGACAAGGTAGGCTAGGATACGGGTTTACCGCTGATCCGGGATAAGTGGAGATAGCGCTAGGCTTGGAATATGGTCGTGCCACTGTGTGTGCTCTTGTGAGTTGAGTATGCGAGACTCTGAGTTATAGTCTCTCTAGCTAAGAGTAGGTTCCTTAAGGTATGAGGTATACTCAAGTGTTCTAAGTTCGAGAGCTTGCGTCCTGTACATTTACACACGAATTTTACCGAATATATTTTGTTACTTGGAGAGAAGGCATTGCCGTTTATGTACGTCCTACCCCAGAGCTCTCTGTAAGTCATTAGTGCACACACTTGGTTATTATTATCATTGTTATTATCATTATCATTATCATCATTATTATTATTGTTATTTTTATCATTGTTATTAGTGTTATTATTATTATTATTATTATTATTATTATTATTATTTTAGTCTTGGTTCACAGGGGGTAAAGGTTGTTCTTGTAAGGTCGTGGTGTGCTTAAATGTACCTCGTAAATTGCTCATGCAGGTCAGGTTTGGGTTTACCCTGTTTTACTCAGTTGAGGACGTAAATCATGAATATTAATGATGCTGGAATATGAGATTGTACATCTTGTTCTAACTCAGCTGAGAATGTCAGGAATACTAATGCCGTTGGGGTACGGATATACTGTAAGCTTTTACTGTGTATTTAGCTACCCTTTCTCTTAGTTTTCCCTCATATCCATATTTTGCTTGGATTGTACTTATTTAGCTTTATACAGGTGAATGTAGACTCTGCTCTTGTTTTTGAGATATGTACGTGCCGACCTTGGACACCCGTTATGTGTAGTTCTTTGACCGTGATGCGAGGAGCGAGTGTTCTCTACGTGCGCGGTAGAGCAGGTGCCTGTGGTTCAGAAGCTATGCTTACGATCCTGTGCTTTTTCTGTGTATAATTTCTTGAGTACGACACCAGGAAAAAAAAAAGTTCGTCTGAGAGTCTCTCGATCGTCGACCGTTTGGATGTTGTGTGAATTTAAAATTGTTTTTAGGTTTAGGGACGCAAGGGTTATAGCCCCGAAAAGTACATTGTTAGATTTGTAAAAGCTTTTTGATTTTGGTGTTTGTTTGTTCAGATCCCAATGTGATGATGTTCTTTGCGTCTCCAAGACCTATTTGCTGGGCTCCTACGAGCCACGAGCCAGCGCTGTACTCGCGGACAAAAGTAAGGTAGGGTCTCTTTTTTTTTGGGGGAAGGAATGTCCTCGACGATTTCCGCTCGCTTGAGTGATTGAAGATGACTTTTCTGTGGCGGCGTCACCGCTTGCTGGCCGAGTCCGACTAAACCAGTAACCATGTTTGCTTATAATTACCCAGGATCTCTTTCTTAGAAAGAGTCCTTGCGTCTTTACCCAGGACCTCCTTCTTAGAACGAGTCCTTGTGTTGTTACCCAGGATCACTTTTCAGTGGCTCCAGCAGCCCAGTGCTTCTATATTTCTAGTTCTAGTAGTTGAGTGAGAAGCTCTTTGACGAGTGTAAAGTTAGGATGATAATGCCTAGCCAAAGATGACCTTTGTACTCATGGTGTAACCTCTCGCAGTCGGAGCCAAGTGACACCTCTTTGTAGCTATATAACAAAACCATTAGGCCCTTTCGAGGCTATTTGCCATAGCAGATCAGAGATGTACTGCTTAGTGTGTGGATTGAGAAATGCTTGTCATTTTTCTTTCTTTTGTGTGTGTGTGTGATTACTAGGGAGGTTTACCTAAGGTGTCATCGACTTGAAGCGAGGCATTCAGATCCCACACACACACACACACACACACACACACACACACACACACACACACACACACACACACACACACACTTGCGTTCGATGGCCCGAGGCATTCAGGTCCGGCACACACACACACACTCTTGCGTTCGATGGCCCGAGGCATTCAGATCCGACACACACACACACACACACACACACACACACACACACACACACACACACACACACACACTCTTGCGTTCGATGGCCTGAGACATACAGGTCCGGCACACACACACACTCTTGCGTTCGATGGCCTGAGGCATTCAGATCCGACACACACACACACACACACACGCTTGCGTACGCGAGCCTGACCTTTGACCCGTCCTTCAAGGGTCAAGTCAAAGGACACCACCCGTCGTACCCAAGCGTCGCATCGTTATTGCTCTCTGAGGTTATAGCGTCGACCTGATTGCAAGCCCGGCAGTTTATCACGCCGCCCAAGGTGAGCCGGTCAGTTCTTTTTGGATCATGAGGGCCAGCGTTGGACAATGTATATTCTACCACAGTCACATCGTAACGTAATCACACCACCAGACGAATGAATCACATTGAAATTATAGAGAGCAAGGCCTCTAATACATGTGCTTACGTAGGCTGGAAAAATATTTCTTTCATAAAACATACATCTATCAGTGGTTTTTTTTTTTTTTTTTTCAAATTAGAGTCATTCGTTCTCGGTGGCATGGTCCGGTTGAACTTGATTTACGAAAACATCGGGACTTCTTAGTTGTAGAGGTCATATTGCTGATATATATTCAGACTATAAGGCCCTTACGAAGTATGCAGCGTCGCTCCAGCAAATGGCAACGTGGCTTATCTATCCGGATTTTGGACAAAAACGAGTGGGTTGACTGCAGTCTAATGAAGCGTTGTTTATGGTTTCAAAGTACAGTAGAACAGGACGAAAGTGTATTATTTCAGCCCTCGCGGGCGGGCTGCGTAATCAAGACCACGTGACTTATGACGTCAGCTGCTGAGAAGGTCATCTCTATTTTTCCCCTCGGCTGACGAGGTGATCACGTGATCCAGGGATGCAAAATTCACAGTTCGGGGCCACAGCACACGGCGCCTCCCACGGCCCGTCCAGATGGGACACAGTAAAGGAAGGGTCTTACTTGATGTATGGCACAGAGAGGGTTGTGCTTAGGAGAGAGAGAGAGAGAGAGAGAGAGAGAGAGAGAGAGAGAGAGAGAGAGAGAGAGAGAGAGAGAGAGAGAGAAGGAAGAAGAGCTGTGAGTTCATGAATTAAAAGGGCACGATCACCGCTGGCCTAACCTCGAGGATTTTGTACAGAACTCCATGACAGGATAGACTTTGGCATCACCCATAAATTACGTGCATTAGGCGTCTATGTTGTTGGGACATTGTTGTGCTTTTTCATACAAATTCAAAGACCAGGAAGAGGTGTTGTACATAGCCAGTCGAAGTTAATTGTATCTGAGATGCCTCTTTTTTTTTTTTTATATCGTTTGTTTGTGCGCCTGTACGTCGATTTGACCTTTATTTTCTTGGGTATTACAGCGATCTTGAGCTACGACGCATGACGACTGTAATTATGATACGGAACGACGTATATTCGGTGAGACGGGATTGTCTTTTTATTTCCCCATTATATAGCAATTGTTACAGTTTTAATGTACTGAAATGTGGCATCAGCGTCAGGAAGAAGAAGAAGAAGAAGAAGTAGATCGGTGCTTCGCCCAATCAGCGCGAGGTCGGGGTAGCGTCAGCCAATCAGTGTACTGCGAGGGAGGAGGAGGAGGAGGAAGCGGCATCGGCCACATAATGCGTTGGTATTCCATTATTTTTAACTCGTAATTTCGGTATCATAAATGAGTTCACTCGTGGTTTGAACGGGTGATATACCTGATCGTCCAATTCCTACCACCCTTAGAGAAAAAGATGGCAGTGAAATCTTTTTCTCACGTTGATTAATGTGATAGTTGCCCTGGCAGAGGGTGATTATGAGTCGATCATATTGAAGAACTCGAGTCAAATAAGAACGCCAGCGTATTTGAATAGTAATTTACTTTTGTCTTGTGTGCCCCAGTATCCGGCTTAAGTCCAGTCAGTAATCAGTTGCCTCCTGAGTGTGACAATATACGTACAGTTCATAGTTCAGTTTACTCTAAAAGAGTCATCGGGTTGAGTAGTATGAATTGTCATACATCTCTAAGGCTAGACTACCATGCGCTAGATGAAATCGCGGAGTCTTTGTATGGTGAATTATACAACACTCGAAGGATTATTATCGTACTCAAGATGTCACAGCATCTCAGGATTCAGGTTGGTGTTTTGACTTGAGGGATAAGTCATCGTACATTCGACGTGAAATAATCGTACCGCTCTGGGGTTTAGATGATTTAAAAGCCAGATGCCATAGTGATGGGGATGATTCGTCACACCGTAGGGTTTGGATTATTATGGTAGTCGAGGGGCTGAATTATTGCATTCAAGTGGGTTGAATTATCGTACAGAAGAAGGTAGCACATCTTAAAAGTTCGGAGCATGTGTGTGGAGTTAGGCGGCACATACAATTGGGATTTAAAACCATTCCACCCTTTAGATATAGATAAAAAGCTTTGAAGTCTGTCTTGTTCTTTCCTCTCTCGTGAACCCTGGCTTGGGAATTTCAATAAGAAACTTGATATTTGGTTATCTTTCACGTAAACATAGCTGGACACTGAAGGACAAAGACCGACCTCCCGGGCTAACATCCTAGCGTCGAGCGCGCCACAGGGCGTCGGCCACGCCTTAATAATTCATGGAGCGGAGGATAAAGTCTTCGTAAATCACCCGGCTCGGTTGTTAAACCTGCATGAATCATGTAGGGGAGGGTAATAAAAGTTACATTGATCACGGAGGCTGGTAGTACACATCGTCTCAAAACACACAAGCTCGACAGTCGACTGTCTCGCTCGTCACTAGACTAGTCAGCTACTTGAATTGTATGGATCTCCGTGATGTGTATGTATCTATATTTTTGTGAATCTGTTTGATCTCTTCATTAATAAACACATTGTGTGTGTATATATATATATATATATATATATATATATATATATATATATATATATATATATATATGCACACACAAGAGGGTAAAAGGCGAGGACGGGATAAAGTGCATTGGACCGATATGGTATACAGGGAGCGACGTGATGGTGGACTGAACAGGAGCCTGTTGGGAACTTATCGTGTTTCATTTTCCGCGTAGACTCTTAGGAATATATATATATATATATATATATATATATATATATATATATATATATATATATATATATATATATATATAATCATAAACGAACAAAGCTAATCGAAAGTAATCAGGAGGTACAATACCGAATATGATGATGCAACTTTCAGTGCATTACCGAAGACAGAAATGTAGGAGGAAGAAAGTGATACTTGTGTCGCTGGGTTCTGCCGATATCAGCCGAGGCCGTAATAAGACTCCCCGAGACACACTCCATCATCATCTCTCGTTCCTGATGCCGCTAATCTTAGCAAAAAAAAAAAGTATATATATATATATATATATATATATATATATATAAATATATATATATGAAACTTACTAGCAAGGCCAGTATCAAATTGAATTTATTGTAATTACCCAACAAATAAAAACTGGTCTGCTCATCGGCAAAAACGCATGGTTTCCCGACTGTGTGTGTATATTTTTCTAGACGGTCGGGGTATAAATTTGATAAAATTCAAAATTATATATTTATATAGTATAATTTAAAAGATTTTAGCCCCCCCCCCTTTTTTTTAGGTACTTTCAGATTACACCTGTGAAGATATGTTTTGGAGTGATTTAAGTCCTCGTTGTGATTGTTAGATGTGAAATGGAAAGCGTTTATCAAAAAAAAAAAAAAAATAGGTTTCATCCTATCTCCCTTTAACCACCTAGGGACGCCAGCGAATGTAAACAAACTACAGTTGACTGTCGTAAACTCTCTTGCGTTTGGCTGAGAAAGCACAGTTTACGATTGGCGCAGGCACACCGAGTTGTGCTATTATGTGTAGGCTGTGTTCTCCGTGGAAATGTTAGTTTATATAGGTTGTTCTCCGTGGAGAGCGACGCATAGAATACCATTACCCTATGGCAAACTGACGTGGGTATTTGGCGTCCAAAGCAGTAAGAATTGGGAACTAACGCGAGATACTTAGTCGCTTTAAGAGTTGACCGCATCTAGTTATATGTATGAAAAAAAAGCCGTAATTATTGGATTGGGGGAAAAAAAGTTCTGGTAATTAAAATAGGAAGTAAATTAACAATGTTACAAGGGAGGTAACGTGTGGCGATGACTCCAGCGTGACCGTGGTTAGCAATTTCGAGCGATAAAACCCTTTATCTCCGTTGCTTGAGCCTCTAATTGTGCCGGCAGTAAACATGCAGTTATCAGTGCTTGTGACTGATAAATTGTTTATCC
Source organism: Panulirus ornatus (assembly GCF_036320965.1). Lineage (NCBI taxonomy): Eukaryota > Metazoa > Arthropoda > Malacostraca > Decapoda > Palinuridae > Panulirus > Panulirus ornatus. The sequence goes on from NC_092269.1 coordinate 33,535,632, forward strand.
TCACCCCCTTGTGAGCGCCAGTTTCTACCATCGGTGCAACCCTTGATTTGCTGAGAAGAAATTTTGAATGCTTTATTTACATTCTTAGAGAGAGAGAGAGAGAGAGAGAGAGAGAGAGAGAGAGAGAGAGAGAGAGAGAGAGAGAGAGAGAGAGAACCACGCCGCAAACCCTCGTTTTCTTTTGATATATTTTTTTTTTTCATCTTGTAACTAGGCGTTTGGCCTCTCTCACTTCCTGGCAGTTTGAGAGCATGAAACGGCAAGTATTGCTCATGAACATTGTTCCTTGATACCGCTCCGAAGGGCGGCGCCCCGTATCCTGTAAGGATTGACGGCTGCATAATTTTTTTTTTTTTTTTCTATAATTTACATCGAGTTTCAGAGGCTGGCAATTACACGTCGATAGATGTTCCTATTGATACCTTGGCCCATAAACATCTGACGGAATACGTTTGCGGTTTATGATTTCATGGTTTATGTTGTTGCTCAACCCCTGAGCACCACGGTACGACGGTACGACTTGTTGCGCACACGACGATTTGAACCCCCTTTTTAACACGACTTTAGGGATCTGCGGGACTACGATGGCGTAGTCTTCGATCCTTCTATTTTATTAATAAGGGTCGGGGTTTTAAAAGGCTAGGATACGAAATCAAGGTCTCCTCCGCTGTCGTGTTTAAAAGGTTTTTAGGTGAATTTTTTTTCATTTGGTTTGTAGGTACACTCAGTGGTTCAGTAATAACAGGGAGCTGATTTAGTTTAAGCCTCTGCAGAAATAATGGATTTATATTGAATTTCACGCCCGGCTCTCTCTGCAAGGCAGAACGTCCGAGAATATGATGGGAATGTTGTTCATGGTCGATGTTGTGGAATGAACCCTATGTAGGATGTTACATAGTGTGAGAGGAACGATTCGCAGTCTATTATACAACACTTTTATTTTTTTTGTGTTTGTATTGCTAATGACTACAGCAAAGCGTGCCTTGCCTTGTTATTTCTCTGGACACACACACACACACACACACACACACACACACACACACACAGGTTCACATGGTATGGGTATCAGACCCTCGTTAAGAATAAGCACTCGCCTGCAGAATTGGCTGAAGATATGTCACTAATGATCACGCACTGAGCCAGAAACGAGGAAGGGGGTCGGGGTTCGAATCTCGGTAGAACAAGTCGTGTGGTTGACGTAATGTGTTGAGCTCCGATTTTTCTTTTTTTTTTACTCGGACCGAAAAATGTTTGGATCTTTGATGTGTGTGTGGAGAGAGAGAGAGAGAGAGAGAGAGAGAGAGAGAGAGAGAGAGAGAGCTACGTTTGAAATAAAGTCGTCTTTGGACATATCAGATTTGTATGGGACTATGTTTTTTTTTTTTTTCCCCACGCCATGGGCTTTTAAAACAGGGTGTTGGTGATTATTAGTTGAAGCAGTGTAACTTAACTCTCTGGATCACTTGAGTAAAGTTGATCTCATTTTAATCTCGAACACGAAAATCGGCCTCTTGATAGATAATTCTTCCGATATCATTTGAATAGATACTCTTAAGTTAGGTTTATACCAAACTATTAGAAAAAAAAAATGCTACCGTATAGCAGAGGGCAGTATACAGAGAGAGAGAGAGAGAGAGAGAGAGAGAGAGAGAGAGAGAGAGAGAGACGCCTGGAAAAGCTGGTATAGGACACCCATTGCGCTTCGGCGTGGGACGTCAGCGATCGCCTTAATAATGGACGCTGGCAACCGAACGCGCTGTCACCACCGTTGTGGCTTCCATCTTATAAAATGTTCTTTATGGCCATCTGATCTACCTTGCCAACATTAATTGCCCCTCTGAGGCTCCGAAGTCATCCGATGCGTTCGGGGGGAGAGAGCCTAACAAAGACAATATTAATTAACCGCACCCGCGAATATAAGAAGGAAAACGTAGCATTAAAGTTTATCTTTAAAAGCTAACGATTGTGGCGCGGTGTATCTCTCTGGATTGATTCCCGCCAATAGTAGTACTGGTTGAAACATTTTTAAAAGACTTTGTTTTTGTTTTTTTTTCTTTAAAGGAACTCCTCTCTTACCTGACGCGGGAGATTTTGTCAGGATAATAAGGAGAAAACAGTAGCTTTGAGTGGCATGCATCTATCATAGTGAATGTTGACCCTGGCGGGGGAAAAAGGATTAGGAAAAAAAAAGGTAAATAAATTGTCGTGTCCGCGCATGCGTGGGTCGGGTCCGCGTAGGTAGAAATAATTGTATGTTGGTCGAAGGCGTTGGTGTGGTGGCCGGACTGCGAGTAGGTGCTGCTGGTGTGGGTGGTGGTGGTGGTGGTCGTGTGTGGCTGTGGGTGTGGGTGGTGGCTGGTCGTGTGGTTGCTGCTGGTAGTCTGGTAGGGTAGTGCAGGGTCGGGTTTCGTATGACGGGCGCTTTTGGTTCTGGTAGTGTGGGCGATTGATGGTCGTCCGTGTGGCTGGTGCTGGTCGTATGGGTGGTGCTGGTTGGGTTTAGGTGCTGTGTTGTGTGTGTGTGTGTGTGTGGCTGGTTGGTTGGTTGATGTTGTGGATGTGGTGAAGGTCGGCGGTGCAGGTGCGTGTTAGGGGCTGTGTGTGGGTGGCGGTTCGGGGGGATAAAAAGGGGGGAGAGTGGGATGATGGAGTTGATGGTAGATTAAAGCGTAAGTCAGATATTAGAGAGAGAGAGAGAGAGAGAGAGAGAGAGAGAGAGAGAGAGAGAGAGAGAGAGAGAGAGAGAGGATAGACGGGTGACATTTAAGAAAAACAATGAGGAAAACGAGAGAGAGAGAGAGAGAGAGAGAGAGAGAGAGAGAGAGAGAGAGAGAGAGAGTGAGGGAGACTGTGTGTGTATGAATTTAGATCGCGAATCTCCCAGACGGGCGGACACACTTTTCGGGTAGCCTAGCGGCGGGGTGGGCCAGGGTGAAGATTGCTTCTTTCTCCTCTCCCGCATACATCACATCAACATTGCAGCCTGCTAGAGCAGCCCTTAATTAGCTTCAGTCTCGTATTCCAATTACTTTTCTACCTTCATGAAAGAGTAATGGTGATTAGTCTTGTTCGGGGGGGGGCTAGGCGGCGATAAAGACTTGGTTTGACGTGGGAGTTTAATGGTGACGAATACGTTGTTTAAACGCGCGTGTGCCAACGAGGAGGCCCCGGCGGTGAGCGCTGCTTGTCGTGGGGTTTATGGGTGATCAGGGGAGCTATTAAGCACTTGTCGTCGGAGACAATGATGGCCCTGTTAGCGCTCTAATGGTTGTTCCGCCTGCCTCATGGATTATAAATATCTTATTTTGTGCCTGCATGGCTGTCTTGTGTGTTGTAGAGCCTTATATATATATATATATATATATATATATATATATATATATATATATATGTATATATATATATATATATATATATATATATATATATATATATATATATGCGTGTGTGAGCGTGGATGTATATACATGTGTATGTGGGTGGGTTGGGCCATTCTTTCGTCTGTTTCCTTGCGCTACCTCGCTAATGCGGGAGACAGCGACAAACTATAAGAAAAAATAATATATATATATATATATATATATATATATATATATATATATATATATATATATATATATATATATATATTAGCTCCATTCCTTTGCTCGTGACGTTACCCGTCACAAGCGTATTTCGGCAACACACACACACACACACACACACACACGTGACAGAAACATAATCTTTTTCTAGGAGAGGAAAACAGGTTTAAAACATCCATTAAATTTTTTTCCTTAGCTTTGTGAAGGATTTAAATTTGTTCTCACTCCATGAGAGGAAATGCGAATTTGAAACACAATGGTTCAAGCCCGTTAAACGTTTTTTCGGCTTTAGAGGTGTGACTTGTAGATTATTTCATAATTTGCTCTTAAATAGTTTTAAGGACTTCGGAAGGTTACGTATTTTGTAAGGGTAATTTTTTTTTTTTTTTTATCTTTTTGAAAGTTATCCTGTTGGTGATTTGATTTCTGTTCACACCTGTTTTTAAGGAAAGCTTATCTGTTTCGAATGAGTTACGTATTTTGAACAGGTTTATATTCTGCAAAGGCGTTCCTGCTTGGTTTTTAAGGTGTAATCATCTGTTCAATTGATTTATTAGGTATTATAAGGCATGTTCATCCGTTTTGAGTGAAGGCTTGCCGAATTTGAAGGCGTGTTCATATTTTCTCAATGAATACTTGCCTGTGTTGAAGGCATGATCATCTGTTGTATGCAAACCCATCCCTGCCCGCGAGGTGAAGTTACCGTGTTGGCATTCCATTCTGACCGTATAGGCGAACTGAGTTAGACGAGGCATGAACCGACGAGCCCTCAGTTCCGTCCTCTGACGAGAGAGAGAGAGAGAGAGAGAGAGAGAGAGAGAGAGAGAGAGAGAGAGAGAGGCTGTTCACACGTAAATATTGAACATCTGTGTTGAAACTTTAATCAGTTATGATAACTGATGGCGAACGGAGAGTATCCCAAATAAGCCTATACTCCCGTCCTTGAAAAAAAATATATACATTTTTTTGGGGGCGGGTTGTATTTCTCCTTTTAGGCTTCGTGTGTTGTTAATGAATCACTCTATATAGACCCTGGGCTTGCGCCTTCTCGGGATTCTCCTGTATAGGCTTTTTGGAAACTGACTGAGGCGTAGGCTCACTGGAGAGGAAAAGGCCATTTGTTTGTCCATATGAACCTTTATGTGTGTGTGTGTGTGTGTGTGCATGTGTGTGTGTGTGTGTGTGCGCGCGCGGGCGCCTGGTGGAATTCACGTCGGCACTATTGTTCCGTGAATGAGACGAGATCAGCAGTAACGATTATTTTTTTTTTTTTTTTTTACTTCTCTCCTTGGGTCACAGCCTGTGGCTAAGATCCTTGACCCCGGACGGCTCGTTCGCAGCTTCGGGAGTGAGTGATCCATCCACTCCCTCGGTTTTTGTCCTCGCTCTGAAATTTGAGGACAAAAACCCCTCCCTCGGCTAGGCTGTCGCACTCGAGGGTCGTACCGTCGTGCTCGAGTGTCGCACTCGTGGTAAAATTAGATTGAGGGAATTTTGAATTCTTAGTCAGGCTGTGAACGTGTGAATGTAATTATACTGGAGACTGTGTATATATGTGTGTGTGTGTGTGTGTGTGTGTGTGTGTGTGTGTGTGTGTGTGGCATAGATTAAGAAACAAATACCGCTCTTATTGCTCTTCAGTCGAAGCGTATATTGAGGACCGTCTGTGTGGCATAGTTTGAGAAACAAAAACCGCTCTTATTGCTCCTCATTCGAATCCCTCCCTGGTGCAGTTGGGAGTGTCGCCCCCTCGTGTACAGACATCCACAATATCCCCCTTTTTTTTTTGCTAACTTGACTCGAGCCATATTTAGGGAAACCTTTTTTGTACGCGAGGTATCTATATGGTGCCAGTCGGGTTTAGAAAGACCTTGAGAAGAGATCCTAATAGATTATCTGGCATGCGTCACACTCTTCTATATATATATCGAACACTGCAAAGGTCATGGTAGGTCAAGGGTCGTCTCGTCGAGTAGACTCACCCGCAGCCGACGGCGGTGGTTTCATATAGTGGTGATGAGGCAAGGAGGTGGAGGAGGAGGAGGGCAGGAACCACGTATACACATGGACGAGAAAGGAGGGTATGAGTGCTGGTAGTTCACCTCGGATGGGCAGCTCTTTGCCCAGGGAGACCCGTGGTAGATGTTTACGGTGCATGAGGACAAGTTAAGCCTAGTTCACCTCGGACCTGGGGAAATCGGGAATTGTACAGTGAATGGGGGACCTAGTTAGACACAGGACTCATCCATGTAGTCTAGATAGTGCATGGGGGGGACCCATTCGTCCAGGCCCAAGAACCGTGTACAGTGAATGGGGGGAGGGGGGTCCCATTATGTTAGATCGCCACAGACTTTGAAACGCGCGGGCCCCAATCAAAATGGGAACCCATTAGCCTATTTGAAACTTAGGACTGTGTTCCACAGCCTAGGAAGTGGCATGGGGGAAGCTCCCATTGCCTGCAGTGGGGGAAATGTGATGGGGAGGAGAGAGAGAGAGAGAGAGAGAGAGAGAGAGAGAGAGAGAGAGAGAGAGAGAGAGAGAGAGAGACTCTCCATTGGCTAACCCGGACGTAGGACCCATGAAAAACCCACTCTCGTAGGTGGATGGTATATGTGATCAGGTCAAGCCATATGTTACCGATTAAGATGCAAAAATCATGATCATGGTCGATCAGTCGTATCTCAATATCCCATTGGTTATGCCATAGATTTTGAAGAATCTCGTAAAGGCATTGATATATATATATATTTTTTTCGGAACTAAAACCCACTAAAGTTAGGTAAAAAAAAAAAAAGAAAGAGAATATGGACACGGATCACACTCGGTAAAATGACTTATAGCAAAAGGACGAAGCGGTTCTATGGAAAAAATAAACAAACGAATTGCAGTGTACCATCATAACATTGTGACTTTTTCTATTTTGTAATTGTTTATATATATATATATATATATATATATATATATATATATATATATATATATATATATATATATATATATAGTGAAGTATTCACAGGATTTCAAAATTTGGAATTTTCTGTACCGGTTGGTTCACGGGTCGGGTATTATGGATTTGGTGGCGCTGTAAGAGGGAGGAAAAAAAAAGAAAAAAGAAAACGGACAGGGGTAACGTACCCTATCATATGGACTTCCTCTAGAAAAAAAAAGAAAAGAAAACGGACGGGGGTAACGTACCCTATCGTATGGACTTCCTCAAGAAAAAAAAAAGAAAACGGACGGGGGTAACATACCCTATCATATGGACTTCCTCTAGAGAAAAAGAAAAGAAAACGGACGGGGGTAACATACCCTATCATATGGACTTCCTATAGAAAAAAAGAAAAGAAAACGGACGGGGGTAACGTACCCTATCATATGGACTTCCTCTAAAGTGGGAAGGAACCTTGGCCGCCCCTGCTGAAGGTTCCGGCCCGGCAGTAACTACCGCCGGAGACTTGTGCTTATGATAATAACACGTCTCGCCGTGGACCGCTCTCGAAAATCTATATAATAGAGAAAATCTAAATCACAGGATGAGGGTAGCCCAGGCCAAGGCGCCTTGCCGCCCCCCCCGCGCACCAATGAAGGTGGCCGGCGGTGTTTTTTTTTTACGATCGTTACGTGGCCGAATGGGTGGTTAACAGAGTTGTTAGGTATTGCGGAGGTATCGACCGTCTTTGGGGGGGGGGGGGGTTAGATATCACACCAGAGACGTGTCAGTAAACGAGCGGCGGGTGGTCGTAAGGGGGGGGGAAGGGGTGACCACCACGCCGCCGCGGAACGCGCGTGGATGTCCCCCTCCTTGTGGGTTTTGCTCTTTTGATCACGGGATTTATGGGTCTCGGTTCGATTCTTCGGTCGTTTTTATTATTATTGTTATTATTATTATTATTATTGTTATTATTATTATTATTGTTGTTGTTTATGATCATTGCTTTTATTATTATTATTATTATTATTATTATTATTATTATTATTATTATTATTATTATTGTTGTTGTTGTTTGTGATTATTGCTTTTATTATTATTATTATTATTATTATTATTATTATTATTATTATTGTTATTATTATTATTTGTAGTAGTAGTAGTAGCAGAACTAATAGTAGTAGTAGTAGTAGTATCATTCTTAAACATTCTTAAACATGATTTAAGCAATATGTAAATCGAGACGGACATGAAAGTAATTTTGATCAGTGGAGGTCGCCACCTTGCTGTACATCCTGCGTTGTGGTGTTCCTTCTTCCTCCGATCTTCAACGCTGAATGAAAAAAAAGGTAATACTGACTCTTGGAGACTTCGAGTAAGGCGCTCCAACTTGGCCCTTGCCTCATTCTGTGGTCGCAGATGGAGAGCGATGAAAATGACTGCAGGGCGTCATCGCTGAAGCCCAGTTGATGGTGAATGAGAGGAGGGGACAGTGAGTTCTGTGTTGGAGATTCACGGACAGATTTTGATTTGGGGTGGAGCAAAGAGTTGTTGTTTTGCATACACACACACACACACACACACACACACACACACACACACACACTCAAAGTCTAGGGTGTGGGAGAGTGGGAGGTTATCCCCTCGCAATCGCACTCAGGTGCGTTGTGTGCTGCCATACCTCTGCACTGAGGCGGATCGAACACCGCCCCGTGTTCGTAACCTGACGACCCACCCTGTGCATACACCAGCCGTCTAGATTAACCAGAAAGGAAATTCGTGCGTATTACGTACATTGCTCGCGGCGTGTAATACGATGGGTTCCCCCCACTTAACTGGGGAAAATACGCGGGTTCCGTCAAGGATATTCTTCCTAACTTCCACAATGATGGGCCACTTAAGGGCTGAGCTGTAGATCAGATACGCTGGTATCACGCGGGTGATGAGGGCGCTCAAAAGCGTGGTTAAGAGCCCTCAAAAGGTGTACTGTGGGAGTGTAAAATGCAGGGTAGTTGGTGCAGAAGTGGAAGAGGTGTATAAAGCGCCTCGAACGTGGGTTTTTAGCAGGTGATGGGCGAGTGAAGACTGTAATGTAAGGTGTCCAAGAAGTACCCTCAATTCGTTTTTTTTTTTTTATTTATGTTTGCCGAGTCGGCACGGCCGGCTTAATGCCCCTGCTCAAGGCCATCTCATAGCCAGGAAACTAATTTTTCGACCAGTCCTTAGGGAGGATGAACAAGCTGGCATGACTGTGGACAGATTGCCGCAACCAGGATTCATCTGTGCTATTTCGGAGTACGGCCGTGTCTAACACAGTAAGCGGGGGGACTTTGAGAGCTGTCACAGAGTGTCTGTTCGTGTAGTAGGACTTTGCCAGTAGTGCTGGTCGAAGCTGGAGTTTTCAGATGGCGGCCTGGGACGTGTTTCAAGAACAGGACCTGATATAGTCACCTGACATGGGATGGAAGACGTTTGGGACCTCAAAAGGGGGACTGGTCGAATTGTAGGTCCTTCATGGCTGAATGAAACAGGACTGGTTGAAGCTCACTTACCTAACCACATTGGTCGCTTTGGTTGTAGCACAGTATGCACCTAACTGGCATGGTGCACACTGAACCCAAACTATAATTTGTCGTAGATTCACAGCTCTACAATCCCTCGTCTCACACCTCTACATCCCTAGAGCTATCTACACCATCTAGTGCCCAGGAGCTGTACCCAAACATTGCCCCAGAGTTATACACTCCATCCTCCTATGCCAAATGCAGACAGTGTCATTAAAGCGACTCTTGTATTATATATACATAGCTATTTACTTACTGTATCTGTGAAATAATCCTGTCCCAATACAACATATTGTAGTCATACAGCAGCTACCCCACCATGTCTGAGTGATATACGAATGTATATGGTTGCTACATCCATTTATCACCCTCATGTTAACGAAGCCATACATCCGGTAATGTACACCCGAACCATTTCATAATTCACAGGCCTTTGCGCACACACTAAGCCCTCCCCCCACAGTATAGACCATTCTCATAATTGAAATTACCACCAATATGTTCCCGTTCCGATCTCCCATAACACACAAACCTATAGCCAGTATGTCCCCATATAGATCACCCTCCCTCCCTCACTCCCTCCCTCTCATTACTGAAAATTACAACCAATATGTCCCCCCTCCCCACCACCATCGCCCTGTCGCATCTACAACATCGCTGTGTATCCACTTATGTCCCCAGTCTTGGACGCCCCCATTATGCCTCCTCCTCCTCCTCCTCCTCCTCCTCCTCCTCCTCCTCCTCCTCCTCCTCCTCCTGGGCTTGATCGCCTCTCCCTGCTACTCATTCCTGCGCCTCCCGTGCCTAGACGCATGTCGTGCATCACTCGCTCTCTCCGTGCAGCGTCTGCCGTGATCCCCCCACCACAATACCAGGGGCAGTTAGCGGACGGGGAATGATCCTCGTTGCCTCGTTACGACCTCCCGATGGTCGTTTCCTCTCCCCCTCCCCTCCTCCCTCCGCTAACGACCCCACATGTAAATGACCGTGTTGTGAAGGTGGTGGGAAACAGACTGTTATCCCCGATGCATTTGCCCCTTTCGTGTTTCAGCTGTTAGTAACGATGGTGTAATAGCTGCTCGAGGTGTACATACAGTATTAGGTCTCGTGAAGTGTGTGTTTGTTCTGGTTTGGTGTTCTTGTGTCTCGGCAGTTCACATGCCTTTCCGACTCGGTTGGTTCTGGCAGGTCGACTTATCTTTGTTTCACTATTTCTGTATGTATTGTCTTTTTTTTTTTTACCCCAAAAGAAGGAACAGATTGGGGGGGAGGAGTGAGGATATTCCCTGCAAGGCTCTGTCCTCTGTTCTTACCGCTACCTCGCTTACGCGGGAAATGGCGAGTATGATTTCTTTTCTTTTATGTATACTTCGTGGGTTAAGCTTATTTTGTTTGGCGTAGTTTGGGCTAATGTCTTAGATACGTGGTTCATTTTTGTAGTGGGTGATGTTTTCGAGAAGAGAGATGCGTCACTCCATCCAAAGGCTTTTAAATGGTAGGTCAAGAGAGAGAGCCATTTAAAGACAGGAGGAAAATAAATGGCCTTAGTGTCTCTGTCAGAGAGGAAGGATGACATGGAATGAGACATGAGTTGTATAGGTGTGATGATGAGAGAAGTGTGAGCGGAAGCGGACCCAGATGATGAGGGAAGTGTATGAGTGGATACAGCCATGAGTGCAGCAAGTGCGATCATGAGGAACGGAAGTGTGAGTGAGGATAAAGATAAGCTGTGATGACCTGGCAGGACACGACGAGATTATGGCGAGGCTAAAAGGGGCGCGGAGCGTGAGTGAAACAAGACACCCAAGTCTCTCGTGGAGAGGAGGCGAGTGTGTGTGTGTGTGTGTGTGTGTGTGTGTGTGTGTGTGTGTGTGTGTGTGTGTGTTGCTGATGTTAACTGTGGAGTGGAAAGGGTGAGACTCGGGCCTCGTGTTGGGGATGGGAGGGCTGGCGCTAGACCAATGTAAATGACGGGGTGAACCTTCTCTCGCACAAAATTCGTCCCGAGGAGGAGGTCGGCTGGTCGTGTTCTCCTGCACCGAGGTACTTTTGAAGACTATGGTGTGCTCGAATTTTCATCTGCTTCAGATGAAGTGAGTGGCGGATGCAGGTAAGTGCTCAGTGCCTGCGGAACGTATGGCAAGGGCAAAACAGTGGGGGTCTAGAAGCGAAGTATGATGGGAGGAGTCGTCAAGTGAGGGGGGCCCACATACCCACACGCGCTGGGCAGGTTTAAAAAAAAAAAAAAAGGCATAGATAGATACGTGGCTAGTGATGGCTGGGGTTGGGTCAGAACCTTGCCTCGTGTGTGGGGGGCGCGGGCTGCTGAGCTGTATGGTGCGTACCGTCGTGCGTATGGTACTTGCCGTCGTGCGTATGGTACGTACCGTCGTGCGTATGGTACTTACCGTCGTGTGTATGGTACTTACGTCGTGCGTATGGTACGTACCGTTGTGCGTATCGTACGCATCGTGGTGCTCAACGTACGTACGTACGTACCTTTTAGCTCGCGTACCCGTCGTGCTCAACGCAGGCACCGCCGTGCTCAGTGAGTCATACCTTTGCCCTCAGGAGACAAAACGCTTAGAAAAAACATGTCTCTCCATTTTTGACGAAGGATGTCGTGTACGAGTGTGAAGTTATTTAATTCGCTGAAACAAAAGGATTTAAAAAAAAAGGGGAAAAAACGGAATATTAAATTCCAACACAAGAACACTCGGGGGGGAATGACGCCATAGTAGAACTTACAAGGTTACGAGATGAGACTGTCGGCTTTATTCCCTCCGGGGCTTCGTTGCCTCTTGACCAGAGAATGGTGTGTGTGTGTGTGTGTGTGTGTGTGTGTGTGTGTGGGAGGGGTGTGTGGGGGCTTTAGGATGTCAAATATCGAAATTCACCGTCAGGATAATCACTATAATGTTGGAGAAAAAGGAAAACGAGAAAGAAATTTGAAAAAAATATATAATCCTGTTGTGGGCTTCGAACCCACGACCCTGAGCTTTTCAGCCACACGCTTGTTCTCCAGTCTCATATAGTGAGTGATGGAGCAGAGGTGCCTCATAATTAATTACTTCCCAGCCTCATTATTATCAAGAACCCTAAACTTGACCTTTAGGAACATCAGTCCCCTAATACCCCCTATAACCATTAGATGGTTATCTTAAGGTACTCGCACGTAACCAAGTTGTGCAACCAATAATTTTTTTTTCTTCCCAGCTGTACTAATTGGGTCGATTTAGTCTTGGTGGGGGAATGTAAAAGAAAACGAGTCGTACAGTTTTCGGGTATCATCATTTTACTGTGGAGCTTCTAGTACTGTTGACCTTCTGGTGTTGTTGACCTTCTTGTATTGTTGATCTTCTAGTGTTGTTGACCTTCTAGTATTGTTGACCTTGTATTGTTGATCTAGTATTGTTGATCTAGTATTGTTGATCTAGTATTGTTGATCTAGTATTGTTGATCTAGTATTGTTGACCTTATAGTAATGTTGACCTTGTAGTATTGTTCACCTTCTAGTGTTGTTGACCTTCTAGTATTGTTGACCTTCTAGTAATTTTTGACCTAGTAATGTTGACCTTCTAGTATTGTTGACCTAGTATTGTTGATCTTCTAGTATTGTTGATCTAGTATTGTTGACCTAGTAATGTTGACCTTGTAGTATTGTTCACCTTCTAGTGTTGTTGACCTTCTAGTATTGTTGACCTTCTAGTATTGTTGACCTAGTATTGTTGATCTTCTAGTATTGTTGACCTTCTAGTAATGTTGACCTAGTAATGTTGACCTTCTAGTATTGTTGACCTAGTATTGTTGATCTTCTAGTATTGTTGACCTAGCATTTTTGACCTAGTATTGATGACCTTGTATTGTTGACCTTCTAGTATTGATGACCTAGTACTGTGGACCTTCTAGTATTGTTGACCTTGTGTTATTGACCTTCTAGTATTGTTGACCTTGTATTGTTGTTCCTTGTGTTGAATTATTGGTTCGTGCGCTGCTCGACCCCCCTCCCCCTCCCCCCTCCCTCCTGAGTGGAGGAACGTGGCTATGGCGTTCGCAAGCCGTCCGTCTGCCACAGTCTGCGGTGTGCGTCCCCCAAATTTGAGTAGACGGACGGTGATTATCGACTCTCGAGTCGGCGTCGTGATGCATCGCGACGGACGCATCTGGTCGTCCAGCCGAACCTCGGCGTCGTGACGCATCTGGTCGTCCAGCCGAACCTCGGCGTCGTGACGCATCTGGTCGTCCAGCCGAACCTCGGCGTCGTGACGCATCTGGTCGTCCAGCCGAACCTCGGCGTCGTGACGCATCTGGTCGTCCAGCCGAACCACTCACTTCTAATGGGAGATTACGATCCGGTGAGTCGAACTAACTACCCAACCACCCAACGGAATGGGAGAGTGAGGATGTGTGACATCGCTTGAGCGTCCCAGTAGATTTGGTGAGGCGAGGCCTTCCTCCTTCAGCCCGGTAGTAGACAGGGTCATCCTAGCCTCCAGTACGCATCTACCCGGTGATAGGGTGGTGTGCTCAAATCCTCCCCCAGTAACGGGAGCCTCCGGTAATGCGGGGAGAAAAAGGGGGCCTTTGTGTGTCGTCCACCGACAATGGGGAGGGACTGTGGCAGGACTTCCCCCCCTCCTCCTCCTCCTTCCGGTCCGGGTACCGTGGGCTATACTGGTGAGGGGAACGCATCTCGGGAAGCGCTGTTTTTATGAGGGAAATTTGCTGGTTTGGTGCTGGGAGACGGGGTGTGGGGAGTGTGTAGGGGTTGGGATGTGCGGGCTTCTACGTAGAGCGGTGGAGAAGCATTCTAAAGTGAGGTGGTTCTTCTCTTCTCTCCCGCTTGTTCCTTCGTCGCATTTGTCGTTTGTCTCTTTTTTTTTTGGTTAGCCTTTGTCTCCCACTTGTGTTTCCTGTCTGTCGTTGCTCAGATCTCTCACTCCTTTTGGTTGGTGTTGTGGCGTTCTGTTCGCCCATCCTTCTCAGTTTCCCGTTCTCTCGCGTCGTATGATGGTGGTGGTATTTTATGTTACCATATTCTGTTCTTGTCTCGTCTGGCGTTTGGTCGGCCTCGGCGATGAGGCTACGTTTATGTGCCGAGTGATGCGAGGTGTTGATGGTGCTGTGTGGGGAGCTTACTTAGGTCTGTTGGTGAAAGAGAATTCTGCTGGTCTGTTGTCGAAAGAGGACTCTGTTTTCCTGTTGCTTCAAGATACAGTGACTCTGTTAGCCTGTTGCTGAAACACGATTCATTGTTCCTCTGTTCAAAAACGGTGATTATGCTATCCGTTGCTACGGCTTTGTTACGAACTGGCCTTGCTGTTCCCAACCGAAATTGTTTTAATACTTCTGTAAGTAGGGGAAAAAAAAAGGCTCTTCCTCTGTAAACCAAGTCATCAGACCAACCGATCAGCAAATGTAAATGATTGGAGGCAACATCCCACAACCATTCCCGAAGGGTAGGAGGTGAGGAGAGGCTCGGTAAATCAGAGTCCAGTACTTTTCCCAGTTTTACGAACGGATTCCGAACCTCCTTGCTGACGTTTGGCGATAAGGGACCCAGTTGTGGGGAGTCCTTCCGTCTATACGAGGCCATGATCTGAACCCTCGCGTCGCGTCGGGGAGTCGGTGTATGGGGGGAGGACAGCCCGTCGTGAAATGCGACAGCGACCATCCATGGGCGTTATGTGTGTGTGTGTGTGTGTGTGTGTGTGTGTGTGTGTGTGTGTGTGTGTGTGTGTGTGTGTGTGTCTTGAGGTGATGACTTCGGGGCGCGCCTCTCCCTCTCCTCTAATTTCCCGAGACAGGTTGCATAGTGTGTTATTAACTCCCCCTTACCTCAACGTTAAGTGTGGCAAGGGGTGCCTCTCACACCGTTACTCTCACACAGGGTCCTTCACCTCTCCCATCGTCGCTCCCCTTGAGGGGACCCCCCCCCCCAGTCTGCTTCTCCCATCCCTGCCTCCTTCAACTCGACAATCATTACTCTTCCTGTGGTTTCCCTTCCTTCATTTCCCATCATAGGGCTTCTTCTTTCGCTTCCCATCATTGGGCCCCTTTCCTCACGTCTCAGCATTACTCTCCCTGAAGTCCACCTTCCTTCATCTTCCACCATCACTCTCCCCAAAGGCCCCATCCGTCCCATCTCTCCCATCATTATTTTCCCCTGAGTGCCCCTTCCTTCACCTGTCCCATCGTTACTTACCGTGAGGTCCTATCCCTTCATCTTTCTCCTCTCGTGAGTATCCTACCAGACTACCTCATCATTTGCTCCTCTCAATCATTACTCTCCCAATAGGCCTCCTCCTCCTTCCTTGCACCCCTCCCATCATTAATGTCCTTTAAGGGCCCCTCCCTACTTAAAGACCTTTCCCTTTACTCTCCCATCATCATTATCCCCGGAGGGACCACCCCTCCCATAATGACTCGCTCATGATGACCCTTCCATTAATTACTTTCTCTGAGGACCCCACGGTGTCTATCCCTTCACCTTTCTCATAAACACTTTCCCGAAGGCCCCCCTTCCCTTCAACCCCCTCAACCCCCCCAATCATTTCTCTCGTAGATGGCCCTCCCTCCCTCCCTCCCTCCCTCCCTCCCTTCCTTCCTACACCCCCTCCCATCATTAGTCTCCCCTGGGGGCCCTCCACCACTGAATTCCTCCTCACTCACCCTCCAAGCAATATGAGTTTCTTGTCGACCGGGTCCGGGGGAGACAGTCAACGGACCGGTGTACGTTATTCGCAGCCGCGCCAGAACCTACACGATAAAAACAGGAGGCATTTCCCCACCAGATCGTCCCGTTTTCTACCCAGTATTTCCGAGGGTTTGATTCCCTTCTGTTTTAAACTTGAACGCTCATGGAAGGATTTCCTGGACCTCGGCGTTCATCACCAGTCACTCACTACACGAAGACGCCATTTTGATCATGCTGAGCGTTCAATACGTTATTCCCCCATTTTTTTTTTTATATTTATTGGTATTTATCTTTATCGTACGTACAGTTATTTCAGAGACCATTGTGTGGGAAATGGTTGTACTGTCTGAATGTTTGAGTGGGCGAGTGTTGATTAGGTGTTACCGGGCTCTACCTGCATGTTCGTTGCGCCTTGTCATCGGAATACAATCTCGTCGAAGGACCTCGCACTCCAGAGGAGTCTGGCGTTTCCCCTGCTACGGATTGTAGCGCTGCCTTGAGGCTACGGGGCACCCTTGGAGAACGAGTCAAAGGGTTATATGATAATGATATAGTATGGGTTATATATATATATATATATATATATATATATATATATATATATATATATATATATATATAATATATATATATATATATATATATATATATATATATATATATATATATATATATATATATATATATATATATATATATATATATATATATATATTGGAAAGGATCACAATTTTGCGCGTGATCAATATATTCTTATGAGTGCACGGGGAAAATGAAACACGACAAGTTCCCAAGTGCACTTTCGTGTAATAATCACATCATCAGTTGATATACATCGAAGAGACGAAGCTAGGACGCTTCGTCTCTTCGATGTATATCAACTGACTTATATTTCTCTCTTGTGTCTCTCCTGATGATGTGATTATAACACGAAAGTGCACTTGGGAACTTATCTTGTTTCATTTTCCCCGTGCACTCATAGGAATATATTGATCACGCGCAAAATTGTGATCCTTTCCAATATATATATATATGTTAACTGGGGAATATAATCATCAAGTGAGAATTAATAGTGGAATTATATGTATATAGGAGGTTATGTAGGAGGTGCCTGTTTGAGGCGAAGGAATATATTCGTAATGGAAGAGATTAAAGGACATGTCTGTTGTATTGTTGAGGACATGAGGTTCACGTATTCTAATGCAGCCACATCAGGAGGTGTGAAGGAATGCGGAGTATTCTCCACCCCCGCCGCCCCGCCCCGCCCCAGTCATTATGGATCTGACCGATCGTATCTGGGCTTTGCCCGGGGCTCCGTCGTGTGCTCCATCCCTCACTGTCAGGATCTGGGGGCCCATCCAGGCCAGGGACCTGGCGTGCTACCTGACCTGTCCTAGGAGCAAGTGACCTGACTGACCTGTTCTAGGAGTGAGATCCTGGTCTGTCCCAGGAGCAAGAGACCTGGCCTGTCCTAGGAGTAAGAGACCTGATCTGTCCTAGAAGCAAGAGATTTGACCTGTTCTAGGAGCAAGAGACCTGACCTGTCCTAGGAGCAAGAGACCTGACCTGTCCTAGGAGTAAGAGACCTGGCCTGTCCTAAGAGCAAGAGACCTGGCCAGTCCTAGGAGCAAGAGACCTGGCCTGTCCTAGGAACAAGTAGGTACTACCTGGTAAGACGTGTGGCTTCCCTCCTGTCACCATCCCACAGAGGTCATGACCTGGAGGGGAATGTTCTTTGTGTGGAGGGAGTGGGGGGGGGGGGAGGCGGTTAAAGTACCTGGTACGTTTTGTCATGGTCTTCTACACAGGTGGTGCATGACGTGTTACCTGGGGTGCCCCAGCGGTGCATGACGTGTTACCTGGGGGCTCCAGAGGTGCATGACGTGTTACCTGGGGGCTCCAGAGGTGCATGACGTGTTACCTGGGGGCTCCAGAGG
>NC_092269.1:33558342-33590842 GCF_036320965.1 Panulirus ornatus
AAGTGCACTTTCGTGTAATAATCACAAGAGAGAAATATAACAGTCAGTTGATATACATCGAAGAAACGAAGCTAGGACGCCATTTGGTAAACATGTATATATATATGTATGGCCCCTTAAGGCTTGAAGAAGGTGCAAGACCTTTGAGCACAACCGTACGGCCCTTCAGCCGTCCCTTAAGGACAGTTGGGCGTGACCTTCGGACCCTCCCCTTAAGGGTCGGGTCCGAGATGGTACGAAAAAAGAGTGTACGTAGAAACAACCAGCTCGCCCTCTTCTCCAGTGAACTGTCTCGTACACATCAGATCTACAATACCAGTGGTAGTGTATAGACTAATTCTTTCACACAAACATCAACTTTTCAGAAAAGATTTTCTTTCTTTTTCTTAAAGATATGTGAGGATAGTGAGACGAGAAAAATAAAGGTATGTGAAGATAACGAGAGGGGGGAAATAAAGATATGTGAAGATAACGAGAGGGGAAATAAAGATATGTGAAGATAGCGAGAGGGGAAATAAAGATATGTGAAGATAGCGAGAGGGGAAATAAAGATATGTGAAAATAGCGAGAGGGGAAATAAAGATATGTGAAAATAGCGTGAGGGGAAGTACGTGTGATGATGTGTCTAGCAAGACTGAACCAGCCATGACACCTTCCTTTCCCTGTTGCCGAATTGTGGAAACCACTGCCTCTCCTGTTGCCGAGTTATGGAAACAGCTGTCTCTCCTGTTGCCGAATTATCGAAATAGCTGCCTCTCCTGTTGCCGAGTTATGGAAACAGCTGCCTCTCCTGTTGCCGAATTATGGAAACAGCTGCCTCTCCTGTTGCCGAATTATCGAAACAGCTGCCTCTCCTGTTGCTGAGTTATGGAAACAGCTGCCTCTCCTGTTGCTGAGTTATGGAAACAGCTGCCTCTCCTGTTGCCAAATTATGGAAACAGCTGCCTCTCCTGTTGCCGAATTATCGATACAGCTGCCTCTCCTGTTGCCCAAGTACCGAAATGGCCCAATGTGTCATAATGACCGGGAATAACGTAGTTGTTTACATTCATTATGCCTCCGTGAGGGACCTGGCGCTCTCCCTCATCAGCGCACGTAAACAAAAAAAAACCTCGCCTCCGTGCGCTCTTGCTCGTGAGCGCCAGCGGCCCGCGCGCTGCATCGCTGCTCCCGTAATAAACCAGCGCGCTTGATGAACTGAAATGACGGACGGCCTGTTTACACATGGAAAGGCGCGCGGGGGGGACGTGTGTCCACATGGAGTTGCTGTTGTTTTTTTGTTTTTTTTTTGGTCGTTTGGGACGGTGTCCGGTAAAGTATGATTGCCGGGTTTTCCTCACGGCTCCCATGTCCGCGTCCGGAGCCCGGCAGACAGACGGGTGTCTTTTGAAACAGATGGATCGCGCGTGTGACCAAAACGATACAGTACGTATGCCTTTGACGGTGAGGTTACCACACCGCGTCATGACTAGTGACATATTCGCCGTTTCCCGCTTTAGCCAGGTAGCGTCGGCGTGTATAAGGGGGTTACTGAGATCATTGTGCAGATCGCTCCCTTACGAGTTGGCGAGAACCACTGGAACTTAGTTACAGTGGTGGTAGTGGTCTCCCAGGGCCACTGGAACTTAGTTACAGTGGTGGTAGTAGTCTCCAAGGACCACTGAAACTTAGTTACAGTGGTGGTGTGGTCTCCAAGGGCCGCTGGAACTTAGTTACAGTGGTGATGTGGTCTGCCAGGGCCGCTGGAACTTAGTTACAGGTATGGTAGTGGTCTCCAAGGGCCACTGGAACTTAGTTGCAGTGGTGGTAGTAGTCTCCAAGGACCACTGAAACTTAGTTACAGTGGTGGTGTGGTCTCCAAGGGCCGCTGGAACTTAGTTACAGTGGTGGTGTGGTCTGCCAGGGCCGCTGGAACTTAGTTACAGGTATGGTAGTGGTCTCCAAGGGCCACTGGAACTTAGTTACAGTGGTGGTGTGGTCTCCCAGGGCCGCTGGAACTTAGTTACAGGTATGGTACTGGTCTCCAAGGACCACTGCAACTTAGTTACAGGTATGGTAGTGGTCTCCCAGGACCACTGCAACTTAGTTACAGGTAAGGTAGTGGTCTCCAAGGGCCACTGGAACTTAGTTACAGTGGTGGTGTGGTCTCCAAGGGCCACTGGAACTTAGTTACAGTGGTGGTGTGGTCTCCAAGGGCCACTGGAACTTAGTTACAGTGGTGGTAGTGGTCTCCAAGGACCACTGGAACTTAACCACAGCAATGGTGTGGTCTGGAAGGTCAGGTTAGGAGGTGGTGCGGGTGGGTTTGGGTTGGGTGGGTCGTGGCAGAGGGAGGGGTTGCAGCAAGTGAGGTCGTGTGTGTGTGTGTGGGTGGGTTGGGTGGGTCGTGGCAGAGGGAGGGGTTGCAGCAAGTGAGGTCGTGTGTGTGTGTGTGTGGGTCGTGGCAGAGGGAGAGGTTGCAGCAAGTGAGGTCGTGTGTGTGTGTGTGTGGGTCGTGGCAGAGGGAGAGGTTGCAGCAAGTGAGGTCGTGTGTGTGTGTGGGTGGGTCGTGGCAGAGGGAGAGGTTGCAGCAAGTGAGGTCGTGTGTACGCCTGGCCTCCTCCTCGCTAAACCCAGGCGGCTGCTCTGCCCGAGTTTTGTGTGGGTGTTGCCTGGTGCTTTATGGTGGAAGCCTGGCGGTGTTGACCGACGCGGACCTGGCCGATGGTGAACGGGGGGTTAAAAAAAGAGAGTGAAAAAAAAAGAACTGGTCGAGTTCTTCAAGGGTTGTTGAGGGATCCCTCAGGGGGGTTATTAAGGGATGATTTAAAGGGTTCTTAAGGGATTCTTGAAGGGTTCTTAAGGGATTATTCAAGGGTTCTTAAGGGATTATTCAAGGGTTCTTAAGGGATTATTCAAGGTTCTTAAAGGATTCTTCAAGGGTTCTTAAGGGATTATTTAAGGGTTCTTAAGGGATTATTCAAGGTTCTTAAAGGATTCTTCAAGGGTTCTTAAGGGATTATTTAAGGGTTCTCGGGGATTCTTCAAGGGTTCTTGAGGGATTCTTTAAGTGTTCTTAAGGGATTATTCAAGGGTTCCAAAGAGATTCTTCAAGGGTTCTTAAGGGACTATTCAAAGGGTTCTTAATGGATTATTCAAGGGTTCCAAAGAGATTCTTTAAAGGTTCTTAAGGGATTATTTAAGGGTTCTCGGGGATTCTTTAAGGGTTCTTAAAGGATTATTTAAGGGTTCTCGGGGGATTCCTTAAGGGTTCTTAAGGGATTATTCAAGGGTTCTCGGGGATTCTTCAAGAGCTTTTGAGGGATTCCTCAGGGGTTCTTGAGGGCTGTTCAGGGGTTCTTTCGTTGTTCTTCAAGAGATGTTCAGAGGTTCTTCAGGCCTCTTTAGGCTATGTGCAAGTCTTATCGATTACTTTACACACACACATGCGTGTCTTTCTACGCATTTTATTTTTGTGGGTTCGACTCCCTCAGACAACGAGCGGAGGTCGCGGTTCGCCCAGAACTTGGCCTTATTAACCTACGAAACGGCTCCTCTCTCTCTCTCTCTCTCTCTCTCTCTCTCTCTCTCTCTCTCTCTCTCTCTCTCTCTCTCTCTCTCTCTCCTCGTCGTCGCATCCCAGTGGGATAATAGTGGGATTTACGACGTGCACGTCACTGGGGATAGGAGTTCGCCCCCCCCCCTCCATACGCGGGGTCTCGCCACCGTGGAAGCTGGAGGTGAGGGTTTGGCCTCGCCCTCCTTCAGGAGCGCCAGAACTCAGCGTCGACACACGAGAGGGGGGTCGTCTCTTGTGAGTTCTTGATGCCCTGAGAACAAAGCGTGTCATATTCTCTCTCTCTCTCTCTCTCTCTCTCTCTCTCTCTCTCTCTCTCTCTCTCTCTCTCTCTCTCTCTCTCTCTCTCTCAGGCCCGGCAGGCGGTGGTAAAAATGGGGCCCCCAGAAACCTTGGATGCGACTGTTGGTAGAACCAGTTTGGCCTGTCGCACCAGGTTTTTGAGAGAGTGTTTTCCAGCTGGGGCCCCGTTTTCTTCTTTTTTTTTTTTAGGGGGTTATATTCTGTTGTAAAGTTATATGACGGGAATATTCTAATGACGAGCTGTTGGGTGCAATTCACGTTTATTGTCCTCTTGCTCAACCAGCGAGTTCCCTCCACAGATGGGTAGTGTGTGTGTGTGTGTGTGGCTAGCAGGATAGCTAGTCCAGCAGATGGCTGGATAGGTTGTGCCTGTGGCTAGCAGGGTTGCTAGTTCACCAGATGGTTGGGTGGTCGTGTCCGTGGCTAGCAGGGTTGCTAGTTCCCCAGGTGGATGGGTGGTTGTGTGCGTGGCTAGCAGGGTTGCTAGTTCACCAGGTGGTTGGGTGGTCGTGTCCGTGGCTAGCAGGGTTGCTAGTTCACCAGGTGGTTGGGTGTCTGTGTGCGTGGCTAGCAGGGTTGCTAGTTCACCAGATGGTTGGGTGGTCATGTCCGTGGCTAGCAGGGTTGCTAGCTCACCAGATGGTTGGGTGTCTGTGTGCGTGGCTAGCAGGGTTGCTAGTTCACCAGGTGGTTGGGTGGCTGTGTCCGTGGCTAGCAGGGTTGCTAGTTCACCAGATGGTTGGGTGGCTGTGTCCGTGGCTAGCAGGGTTGCTAGTTCACCAGGTGGTTGGGTGGTCGTGTCCGTGGCTAGCAGGGTTGCTAGTTCACCAGGTGGTTGGGTGTCTGTGTGCGTGGCTAGCAGGGTTGCTAGTTCACCAGATGGTTGGGTGGTCATGTCCGTGGCTAGCAGGGTTGCTAGCTCACCAGATGGTTGGGTGTCTGTGTGCGTGGCTAGCAGGGTTGCTAGTTCACCAGGTGGTTGGGTGGCTGTGTCCGTGGCTAGCAGGGTTGCTAGTTCACCAGATGGTTGGGTGGCTGTGTCCGTGGCTAGCAGGGTTGCTAGTTCACCAGGTGGTTGGGTGGTCGTGTCCGTGGCTAGCAGGGTTGCTAGTTCACCAGATGGTTGGGTGTCTGTGTGCGTGGCTAGCAGGGTTGTTAGTTCACCAGGTGGTTGGGTGTCTGTGTGCGTGGCTAGCAGGGTTGCTAGTTCACCAGGTGGTTGGGTGGCTGTGCCTGTGGCTAGCAGGGTTGCTAGTTCACCAGATGGTTGGGTGTCTGTGTGCGTGGCTAGCAGGGTTGCTAGTTCACCAGGTGGTTGGGTGGCTGTGCTTGTGGCTAGCAGGGTTGCTAGTTCACCTGGTGGTTGGGTGGTTGTGCCTGTGGCTAGCAGGGTTGCTAGTTCACCAGATGGTTGGGTGGTCGTGTCCGTGGCTAGCAGGTTGCTAGTTCACCAGATGGTTGGGTGGTCGTGTCCGTGGCTAGCAGGTTGCTAGTTCACCTGGTGGTTGGGTGGTTGTGCCTGTGGCTAGCAGGGTTGCTAGTTCACCTGGTGGTTGGGTGGTTGTGCCTGTGGCTAGCAGGGTTGCTAGCTCACCAGATGGTTGGGTGTCTGTGTGCGTGGCTAGCAGGTTGCTAGTTCACCAGATGGTTGGGTGTCTGTGTGCGTGGCTAGCAGGTTGCTAGTTCACCTGGTGGTTGGGTGGTTGTGCCTGTGGCTAGCAGGGTTGCTAGTTCACCAGGTGGTTGGGTGTCTGTGTGCGTGGCTAGCAGGGTTGCTAGTTCACCAGGTGGTTGGGTGGCTGTGCTTGTGGCTAGCAGGGTTGCTAGTTCACCAGGTGGTTGGGTGGCTGTGCTTGTGGCTAGCAGGGTTGCTAGCTCACCAGATGGTTGGGTGTCTGTGTGCGTGGCTAGCAGGTTGCTAGTTCACCTGGTGGTTGGGTGGTTGTGCCTGTGGCTAGCAGGGTTGCTAGTTCACCAGGTGGTTGGGTGTCTGTGTGCGTGGCTAGCAGGTTGCTAGTTCACCTGGTGGTTGGGTGGTTGTGCCTGTGGCTAGCAGGGTTGCTAGTTCACCAGGTGGTTGGGTGGCTGTGCTTGTGGCTAGCAGGGTTGCTAGTTCACCTGGTGGTTGGGTGGTTGTGCCTGTGGCTAGCAGGGTTGCTAGTTCACCAGGTGGTTGGGTGTCTGTGTGCGTGGCTAGCAGGGTTGCTAGTTCACCAGATGGTTGGGTGTCTGTGTGCGTGGCTAGCAGGTTGCTAGTTCACCAGATGGTTGGGTGTCTGTGTGCGTGGCTAGCAGGTTGCTAGTTCACCAGATGGTTGGGTGGTCGTGTCCGTGCTAGCAGGGTTGCTAGTTCACCTGGTGGTTGGGTGGTTGTGCCTGTGGCTAGCAGGGTTGCTAGTTCACCAGGTGGTTGGGTGGCTGTGCTTGTGGCTAGCAGGGTTGCTAGTTCACCAGGTGGTTGGGTGTCTGTGTGCGTGGCTAGCAGGTTGCTAGTTCACCAGATGGTTGGGTGTCTGTGTGCGTGGCTAGCAGGGTTGCTAGTTCACCTGGTGGTTGGGTGGTTGTGCCTGTGGCTAGCAGGGTTGCTAGTTCACCAGGTGGTTGGGTGTCTGTGTGCGTGGCTAGCAGGTTGCTAGTTCACCAGATGGTTGGGTGTCTGTGTGCGTGGCTAGCAGGGTTGCTAGTTCACCTGGTGGTTGGGTGGTTGTGCCTGTGGCTAGCAGGGTTGCTAGTTCACCAGATGGTTGGGTGTCTGTGTGCGTGGCTAGCAGGTTGCTAGTTCACCAGATGGTTGGGTGTCTGTGTGCGTGGCTAGCAGGGTTGCTAGCTCACCAGATGGTTGGGTGTCTGTGTGCGTGGCTAGCAGGTTGCTAGTTCACCAGATGGTTGGGTGTCTGTGTGCGTGGCTAGCAGGGTTGCTAGTTCACCAGATGGTTGGGTGTCTGTGTGCGTGGCTAGCAGGGTTGCTAGCTCACCAGATGGTTGGGTGTCTGTGTGCGTGGCTAGCAGGTTGCTAGTTCACCAGATGGTTGGGTGTCTGTGTGCGTGGCTAGCAGGTTGCTAGTTCACCTGGTGGTTGGGTGGTTGTGCCTGTGGCTAGCAGGGTTGCTAGTTCACCAGATGGTTGGGTGTCTGTGTGCGTGGCTAGCAGGTTGCTAGTTCACCAGATGGTTGGGTGGTCGTGTCCGTGCTAGCAGGGTTGCTAGTTCCCCAGGTGGTTGGGTGTCTGTGTCCGTGGCTAGCAGGGTTGCTAGTTCACCAGGTGGTTGGGTGTCTGTGTGCGTGGCTAGCAGGGTTGCTAGTTCACCAGGTGGTTGGGTGGCTGTGCTTGTGGCTAGCAGGGTTGCTAGCTCACCAGATGGTTGGGTGTCTGTGTGCGTGGCTAGCAGGTTGCTAGTTCACCTGGTGGTTGGGTGGTTGTGCCTGTGGCTAGCAGGGTTGCTAGTTCACCAGATGGTTGGGTGTCTGTGTGCGTGGCTAGCAGGTTGCTAGTTCACCAGGTGGTTGGGTGTCTGTGTGCGTGGCTAGCAGGTTGCTAGTTCACCAGATGGTTGGGTGTCTGTGTGCGTGGCTAGCAGGTTGCTAGTTCACCAGATGGTTGGGTGTCTGTGTGCGTGGCTAGCAGGGTTGCTAGTTCACCAGGTGGTTGGGTGGCTGTGCTTGTGGCTAGCAGGGTTGCTAGTTCACCAGATGGTTGGGTGTCTGTGTGCGTGGCTAGCAGGTTGCTAGTTCACCAGGTGGTTGGGTGGGTCGTGGCAGAGGGAGAGGTTGCAGCAAGTGAGGTCGTGTGTGTGTGTGTGTGTGTGTCAACTGCTTTTGTGAACCCCTGCTGCACGGGGTTACGACCATTGACCCTGTTGGTACGACTCTTTGGGTCAGGTCAAAGGGCACGCCAACGTATCCAAGTGAGCGAGGGTTGTGCCGTCGTGTTTGAATGGGTCGAACGTGCCTTCTGTAATGTAACTTTTAAGTTTGGCTTTGTTTGAATGGGTCGAACGTGCCTTCTGTAATGTAACTTTAAGTTTGTCTTTGTTTGAATGGGTCGAACGTGCCTTCTGTAATGTAACTTTAAGTTTGTCTTTGTTTGAATGGGTCGAACGTGCCTTCTGTAATGTAACTTGAGTTTGTCTTTGTTTGAATGGGTCGAACGTGCCTTCTGTAATGTAACTTTAAGTGTCGTGTTTGTTTGAATGGGTCGAACGTGCCTTCTGTAATGTAACTTTAAGTTTCGTCTTTGTTTGAATGGGTCGAACGTGCCTTCTGTAATGTAACTTTTAAGTTTCGTCTTTGCGTCATCTGTACGATGTACGGAAACTGTATAGGCAGACTCCCTAGACCACAACGTCAATAACCTTCGTCGCTTTCGTATATTCCTTGTTCTAAGACGCCTACTAAAATCACGTCGCCCCCTGTATACCACATCGATCCGGTTTATTCTCTCATACACCCTTCTAACTCTCACGACTATTCTAGCCTAGATACCCCTTCCCGAGAGCTTCCCTCACTCCATCCTTCCATTGTCGAGGGGGTTTGTGCAGTGTAGAAAGCAGAGCGGGCGTGGTCGTCGGCCATGGGTGTGTTAAGTTCTCCCAGGCACAGCTCCTTCCCGTAGCGACCTGTTTACTGCTCTTTTTACAGTGGAGGTAATGACAGTGTGTGTGTGTGTGTGTGTGTGTGTGTATGTGTGTGTGTGCCACCCGGTAGTCTCAACCACAAGTCTCGAGCGTTGCTCAACACACCCAGTGTTGGTCAACTTTCCATTTCTCCTGTGTTTTACCGCCCCTCCTCCTCCTCCTCCTCCTCCTCCTCCTCCTCCCCCTTTTCCTCCTCCTCCTCTTCCCCATCCTCCTCCTCCTCCTCCTCCTCCTCCTCCTTTTCTTCTTCTTCTTCTTCTTCCTCTTCTTCTTCTTCTTCTTCTTCTTCTCGGTAGTTTACAGGATGTCTGCCATGTATCCTCTTACCATGTAGGATGTATATCCTGTACTGGGAGAATCTCTGTAGTCCATCCTACACAAGCCAAAATCTCTGTATGCTTTGTTAACAAATGGCTTGTGTGTATCCTACAGTCGCTGGCTTTTAACTTGTATTCTAGAGTAGTATTTGTCATCTAACTTGTATTCTGGTGTATTTGTCATCTAACTTGTATTCTAGTGTATTTGTCATCTAACTTGTATTCTAGTGTATTTGTCATCTAACTTGTATTCTAGTGTATTTGTCATCTAACTTGTATTCTAGTGTATTTATTATCTAACTTGTATTCCAGTGTATTTGGCATCTAACTTGTATTCTAGTGTATTTGTCATCTAACTTGTATTCTGGTGTATTTATCATCAAACTTGTATTCTGGTGTATTTATCATCTAACTTGTATTCTAGTGTATTTGTCATCTAACTTGTATTCTGGTGTATTTATCGTCTAACTTGTATTCTAGTGTATTTGTCATCTAACTTGTATTCTGGTGTATTTATCGTCTAACTTGTATTCTAGTGTATTTGTCATCTAACTTGTATTCTAGTGTATTATTTATCATCTAACTTGTGTGTTTGAAAGACTTGGCACCTCGCTTCTCCACCCTGTAGCCACCAATTCTCCCGTATCCTTCTGGTAAACAAAGTCTTTATTTTTATTTTATTTACTGTGTTTAGCGTCTCCCATACCGTCTTTTTTTTCGGCTTTTTCATGTCTTCCCTCTACCGTATATAACGAACCGGCTTCCTTATTGCGTCCTATGTCGGGCAGGACGACTCGTATTTTGCCGTACAATATCAGACACCATCCTTGTATTTTACCGTCTCTTATTTTGCCGTACAATATCGAACACCATCCTTGTATGTTACCGTCACCGGTACGTAATATGCAAATGGCTAGACCACCATCCGGGTTTTTTTTCTCTTCTTAGGGGGGGAAAAAAAAAAGAAGTGTTTTATACGGTTAATTAAAATATGTTAATTAGGCATTGTAAATTCCGGGAGCTGATGAGTTCCGCGCCTCTGCGCACCGGAGACAAATGTGGATTGCGAAAAGCCAGGAATACGTACATTCGCTTTCAGAGTGTCAGGTACACACACACATACACACACACACACACACACACACACACACACACACACACACACACACAGAGAGAGAGAGGGAGAGAGAGAGAGAGAGAGAGAGAGAGAGCATATTTGTCTGATTTGAGACCACTTCTTTTTCTCGTATTGAGTCTCGGGTCAACATAATGCGGAAAGAATACATTGCCCGGGGAAAGTTCAGTGTGGGACGGCAGAGTTGATTTCGCTTTGTCTAATAGCTTGGCGCCCGCCCCCCGTTCCCCCTTGTTCTCTTTGAGTTCCATCACGTGTAACCATATGGGACACCTCTCACTCTGTCCTGATGCTCGTGTACGGAGGAGGGGAGAAAAAAAAAAGAAATCATTTTGCTGGAATGTTGGTTTCGTAATGAGTAAAAGGGGGGGAGGGGAATTTTTGGACTGGGGTGAATATATGTTGGGAATGTTTGGTGGTCGGTTCCCTTCAGCTTGCTTGATGTTCACCGTTATGGCGATGGGTTCCACTCCTACACACACACACACACACACACGAGTTCGCTCTCCCTCTCCATTCCCATAGTCGTCCCGCGGTTCGTTTTCTCGCACCGAACCCATTTCGCCCCCTTCCCCCCCCTCTTAATATGGACCGGTGCGGGCAACATTGTGGACTGATGCGTTGAGCCGTAACTCAGGTATTTTTTTTTTTTCATCATCTATTGGTGGCCGAACGCAATTTCTACCCATATCTCTCGTAGATTCCACTCGTTTCCCCGGCTGGCCAGTCTCCAAAACCTCATTTCAGCCCTGTGGTGACAAATTAGACACGTTCGGGATGGCCATACCCTCCGCGCTCTGCTCAGGGAACCCCGTCGCGATGAACGGGGGGGGGGACCAAATTGCTTCCCCCAAAGCTGGGCCGCCGCGTGTTGGCAAGGCGTCGCGAAGTGTGAGTCGTGGTCGTGATCTGCGACTGCGGATTGTACATGGTGTGTACCGCCTGCCTGAGACTCTCTTAAAGAGTGGATGGCCTCCCTTCCGTTCTCTTTACTCTCCTGCCGTCACTTTCTCATTCCCCCTTCCCTGTCTAGTCTAGTCTAGTCTCTCTCTCTCTCTCTCTCTCTCTCTCTCTCTCTCTCTCTCTCTCTCTCTCTCTCTCTCTCTCTCTCTCTCAATCTCAATCTCTCTGTTCTGCGAATATTGTTGCTGCTATTGCGCTCGTGAGGATATACAGCGCCAGCTGCGCGCGTGTACACGCTGCATCCCTTGGTTTCCTAGTGGAAACCAACTAGACGAGGATTAACCGTTACATTTTTTCTTTACTTCGTATAAGAAGCTGTGGAATTGTCTCTTCTCCCTTCGTCCTTTCGTCCTTCCCTATAAACCTTTCTCCCTTTAACCGTCGGGTCTATACAAGCGCAAGAGGAGTTCAAAGTAATCTACTGAGCATTCTGTTCCCTAAGTTATAACCATAAGTGATATATATATATATATATATATATATATATATATATATATATATATATATATATATATATATATATATATATATATATATACTTCTGCCCATGCGAGCTGGGCTACTCTAAGAAAAGGAATTATCTTTAAAAAGTAATTTTGGGTTTCAGCAGGTTGATATTAAACATCTTTTTATGCGTCATAATTTTCTTGAGAGTTGAAAATATGAGCGCAATTTACTTGCCTCTCTCTCTAAAAGTTAGGTCTGCAGCATTACGTTCGCCGAAACTGTTGTGGAATGTTGTGAGAGCTGCGGTTGTGGGTTACATATGAGTTTTCTGAGCTTTTCACCGCACAGGGACCTGAACACTGCACATTTCAGAGAGAGGAGCAAGTCGTGAGGCTTCGGCACTGTTTCATACACGAATACCCTCATCACATTTGCCTTCTGTGCCTGGGGTCGTCGGGTGTATGTTTAAGGGAAAGCTGACGTCTCGTACTGAAGTTGTGGGTGGACGTGCGAAATTGAACAGTGTTTGGGGTAGGTTTACAATGTTCTGTTTTCTGTGTAAAGATTAGTTTGGGCTGAGGCATATTTTATCGGTTTGTTTGGGTTGGGTTGAATCTGTCCCCTCTCAGTGTTTGCATAGATTAGGGTGAGTTAGAGTATTCCCTTAGATTTCGCGGAGTGTAGATTTTCCTTTTAATATATACGTATGTTGGGTGATGGTAGATCTAGTCTTAACACCTATGTAAGTTAGGTTAAGTTAGATAATCGTCTCATTACTGTAGGTGAACTTAAGTCATATCTTCTCACTGTAGATGAGGTTAAGTTAGAATATTTCCACAGTGATGATGTAGGATAAGTTAGAGCATGTGCAACATTCTAGTAAATTAGGTAAAAGTGAGAATACATTCATTATTCCAGTAAAAATTAGCTCGAGATGATGTGATTATTACGCAAAAGTGCACTTGGGAACTTCTCGTGTTTCATTTCCCCGTGGACTCATAGGAATATATATATATATATATATATATATATATATATATATATTTTTTTTTTTTTTTTTTTTTTTTTTTTTATACTTTGTCGCTGTCTCCCGCGTTTGCGAGGTAGCGCAAGGAAACAGACGAAAGAAATGGCCCAACCCCCCCCCCATACACATGTACATACGTCCACACACGCAAATATACATACCTACACAGCTTTCCATGGTTTACCCCAGACGCTTCACATGCCTTGATTCAATCCACTGACAGCACGTCAACCCCTGTATACCACATCGCTCCAATTCACTCTATTCCTTGCCCTCCTTTCACCCTCCTGCATGTTCAGGCCCCGATCACACAAAATCTTTTTCACTCCATCTTTCCACCTCCAATTTGGTCTCCCTCTTCTCCTCGTTCCCTCCACCTCCGACACATATATCCTCTTGGTCAATCTTTCCTCACTCATTCTCTCCATGTGCCCAACCATTTCAAAACACCCTCTTCTGCTCTCTCAACCACGCTCTTTTTATTTCCACACATCTCTCTTACCCTTACGTTACTCACTCGCTCAAACCACCTCACACCACACATTGTCCTCAAACATCTCATTTCCAGCACATCCATCCTCCTGCGCACATCTCTATCCATAGCCCACGCCTCGCAACCATACAACATTGTTGGAACCACTATTCCTTCAAACATACCCATTTTTGCTTTCCGAGATATATATATATATATATATATAGATATATATATATATATATATATATATATATGATATCTCTTTCCGTGGATGAGATTGGGCGTCTTGTCTTCACCCCAGCATGTGTAGTCAACCTCGCTGTGGGAGACCAGACAGCAGAAGACCTCGCCTCTTGCTGCCGGCACCGAGGTTATGAAGACGTTCACCGGGGTCACAACGCCCGCACGCCCGGCCAGCCGGCCGCCCAGCCCCGTCCCTCGTCTACCGTGCATATCATTAACGCCCTACAGTGGCGCGTGGAGGTCAGGGCGTATTATGTAAAAGTCGGATGATGGTTCGTATATAAGAGAGGAGGGTTTTATAGGAGTCCCAGATTATATATATATATATATATATATATATATATATATATATATATATATATATATATATATATATATATATATATATGGTTGGTTTTTTTGGATTCCTAAACCAGGGATGAGCTGGACGTGTTTAGAGGGGTTTTTTACATTGGGTTTGAGTCGGTCCTTCTCTGGGGTTTTATTGTGTGTGAAGGGGGTTGTGTGTGGAGGTTTTATTGGTTGTGAGAAGGACGTGTTTGGAGGTTTTGTTGGGTGCGAGAGGGACGTGTGTGGAGGTTTTATCGGGTGCGAGAGGGACGTGTGTGGAGGTTTTATCGGGTGTGAGAAGGACGTGTTTGGAGGTTTTATCGGGTGTGAGAGGGACGTGTTTGGAGGTTTTATTGGTTGTGAGAAGGACGTGTTTGGAGGTTTTGTTGGGTGCGAGAGGGACGTGTGTGGAGGTTTTATCGGGTGTGAGAAGGACGTGTTTGGAGGTTTTATCGGGTGTGAGAGGGACGTGTTTGGAGGTTTTGTTGGGTGCGAGAGGGACGTGTTTGGAGGTTTTGTTGGGTGCGAGAAGGACGTGTTTGGAGGTTTTATCGGGTGTGAGAAGGACGTGTTTGGAGGTTTTGTCGGGTGTGAGAGGGACGTGTTTGGAGGTTTTATCGGGTGTGAGAGGGACGTGTTTGGAGGTTTTATTAGGTGCGAGAGGGACGTGTTTTTTTCGGGGGGGATCTTCATTGGGCCTGAGAGCTACATGCTTGGAGGGGTAAGTAAGATAACGTTGGCGTGTACCCATCACTCAGCGGGACTCCACCCCGCACAGCCCTAGGCAGGAACCTGAGATAAGAGATAGCGAGCGCCTTGCCGCCCCCAGGGGCCCGTGTGTAAGACATCATACTTCAGCCGCGTTTTCACCGCCCTCACACTCCACCTACCAGAACGCCTCGACGTTAGTTAGGGACATTAATTCCCCCCCCCTCCCTCACTTTTAGCCTCGGCGTTATTTTTCTTTTGGAAAAAAAATGATTCCGAGTGCAGGATGTTACTTGAGGCTAGGGTGGGTTGAGTGGGACCACTCCAGCTGTGTAGCCCTTCTGCAGCGGTGGGGGTTCCCGGTCCGTCTCCACACACCCCCTCTCCAGAATTACCCTCAGATTGTAATACGTCCTCCACCTCCTCTGCAGAATTACCCTCAGATTATAATACGTCCTCCACACCCTCTCCAGAAGTAATGATAGTAATGATAATAATGATAGTGATAGATAATAATGATGATAATAATGATAATAGTAATAATAATAATAATGATAATAGTAATAATAATAATAATAATAATAATAATAATAATAATAACAATGATAGTTATAATAATAATGATACTACTACTACCAATAATGATAATGATAATGATAATGGCGATAATAAGATAATGATAATGATAATTGGTTGAGGTTTTGTACTGCCCCCATGCCGTATTTGGAGCAGGACGACCAGACGTGTGCTGTACACATTTTCCTGGACGCAACGGTGGTAATAACATTTCTTTTTCGTTACAGAAGGACTGAGTCATTCACATGTGCGAGATTGGCTGACACGGCAAGTTTAACTAATTGTACAGGACGGTGGTACGGTCCTTGGGCACTACGTTACGATCCCTGAGCTGGACGGTGGTACGATCTCTGAGCTGGACGGTGTTACGATCCCTGAGCTGGACGGTGTTACGATCCCTGAGCTGGACGGTGTTACGATCCCTGAGCTGTAGGGTGTTGCGACATCTGAGGTGGACGGTGTTACGATATCTGAGCTGCACGGTGTTACGACATCTGAGGTGGACGGTGTTGCGATATCTGAGCTGGACGGTGTTACGACATCTGAGGTGGACGGTGTTACGATCCCTGAGCTGGACGGTGTTACGATCTCTGAGCTGGACGGTGTTACGATCCCTGAGTTGGACGGTGTTACGACATCTGAGGTGGACGGTGTTGCGATATCTGAGCTGGACGGTGTTACGACATCTGAGGTGGACGGTGTTGCGATATCTGAGCTGGACGATGTTACGACATCTGAGGTGGACGGTGTTGCGATATCTGAGCTGGACGGTGTTACGACATCTGAGGTGGACGGTGTTGCGATATCTGAGCTGGACGGTGTTACGACATCTGAGGTGGACGGTGTTGCGATATCTGAGCTGGACGGTGTTACGACATCTGAGGTGGACGGTGTTGCGATATCTGAGCTGGACGGTGTTACGACATCTGAGGTGGACGGTGTTACGATCCCTGAGCTGGACGGTGTTACGATCTCTGAGCTGGACGGTGTTACGATCCCTGAGTTGGACGGTGTTACGATCCCTGAGCTGGAGGGTGTTACGATCCCTGAGCTGGACGGTGTTACGATCCTTGAGTAAGGGGATACGATCCATGGGTTATGACGTCGCAGTCAAAAGCCACAGTACCATCCAAGAGTCGTACTGTCGTGCTCAAGGGTCGTACCGTCGTGTTCAAGCGTCGTGCCCTCGTGTTCAAGGGTCGTGCCCACGTGTTCAAGGGTCGTGCCCACGTGTTCCAAGGGTCGTGCCCTCGTGTTCAAGGGTCGTACCATCGTGTTCGAGTCATGCCGTCATGTTCAAGGGTCGTACCGTCGTGTTCAACGGTCGTACCGTCGTGTTCAAGGGTCGTACCGTCGTGTTCAAGGGTCGTACCGTCGTGTTCAAGGTCGTACCGTCGTGTTCAAGGGTCGTACCGTCGTGTTCAAGGGTCGCACCGTCGTGTTCAAGTGTCGTACCGCCGTGTTCGAGTCATACCGTCATGTTCAAGGGTCGTACCGTCGTGTTCAAGGGTCGTACCGTCCTGTTCAAGAGGTTAACAACCCATAGTTGTCTGCTGGTCTCATGGTGTTCTGTGTTTGTGAAGTGTCCAAAGCATGACGCAGTTCCTTCATGGAAAGAACATGGGTTCAGGTTGGCGATGATTTTAACGTAATTTAGCATAAACTCAAGGAATAAATTTTCGAAATCCATATCGACCTATCCCTGGGTGGAGGATGAACAGCGTGGGGGAACTGCGGGCCGACTGCCGCCTCTGGGATTCGAACCCATGCGGGGGCCCGACCCCTGTTGGTCCCTGCGTCCATCATGGGTGTTAGGTGGGTCGTCGGTTGCGCTAACCACTCCACTGCTGTTCGTCTCGTGAAGCGGAGCCGTTCGGTGTGTGAGATTGGATCACAGAGCTGGGCAGGGTAGGTGGAGGAGATTAGGTAGGGATTGGGTAAAGGGGAGGAGGTAGGTCAGGAGATTAGGGCAAGGTGGGGGAAAGTGGGATTGGGAGATTAGCTTCTTGGGGTCTCTTGAGCAAGAGGTGTAGGTTGGGTCGGCCTAATGACCTCACCTGCTGGAATGAAACACCTGCTTCTCATTACACTCTCCCCCTCCGTCATTTTTTTTCCCCCTTTGACTCGTACGCTATGGTGAGTGGTAAACACGCGCTCACGTGCGCTCGTACGTGCACTCCCGCCGCCCCTCCGGGGGCCAGATGAGGGTGGGCACCATGCATCACACCGGTGGTCATTGAACTATTTGATGATAATTGAGGACATGGTCTCCTAATTACGTAGTTAACCCTTATTGGTCATTGTTCCTCCAGGGTCCGTAGTGCACCGCCTTGGCTCGTTTTGTGTGTGTGTGTGTGTGTGTGTGTGTGTGTGTGTGTGTGTGTGTGTGTGTGTGTGTGTGTGTGTACTTGATACCGGATACATAAGGCATTAACCCTTAGGTCTATCCTATTTTTTTTTTCTTAATATATGAAGGGAACAAGAAGCCAGAATACGAAGGAATAATCCGCCAAATGGAATGGGTTTAAACTGATGAAACTTGGAAATGAGGAGAGAGGGAATTCTACCCACGTATACATGCATGTATGAAGCCATATATGTAGTGAGGGGCAGGTATGACGTATATATGTATATATATATATATATATATATATATATATATATATATATATATATATATATATATATATATATATATGATGAAGCCATGTATGCAGTGAGGGCAGGCGGAACGTATATATATGAAGAAGCCTTATATGCAGTGAGGGGCAGGCATGACTTACTTATATGAAGAATCCATATATGCAGTGAGGGCAGGTATGACTTATATATATGATGAAGCCATATATGCAGTGAGGGGCAGGTATGACTTATATATATGATGAAGCCATATATGCAGTGAGGGGCAGGTATGACTTACATATATGAAGAAGCCATATATGCAGTGAGGGGCAGGTGGTATGGTCTTATAACTTGTGGTGAACACCAGGAGAAGGTCTTCAAGAGTTTTGATTCGTGTCCATAACCTGACGTGGCCGGCCCTTAATGATGTCCCCTGACGGGCAGTCGGGTTAAGACCTCCATGCATTATCAACCAACCAACTGCATCAATAAATTTCTTAAAAGACGCAGTCGAAAAAGAAAAAAAAGAAATGAGTTGTCGATGATTGGGGGCGGGCTTAAACAGGAAGATGCACGCACGGCGGAAAGCCATGGGAGGTGTATCGGGCCCAACCCAAACCCACCATGGGAAGACCCACCTCGAGTGCAAGCGGTGTTGGGTCACGCACGCACATCCGAATGGCACTTTGCTTGCTGAGAGCATTTGATGCTTGCTGGGAACAAAGAGTGTGATGCGAGGGAGAGGCCGAGGCTGGGTGTGTGGGGTAGTGTTTGCACTGAGGTTACAAAGGTTTTCAGAACATGGAGGGATATTTTTTTTTTTCTTTCCCCTTCTCTGTTGTATTGAGGAGAGATTGTGGTTGCAGGGGGGTGGGGGTTTTTTGAATAGGGTCTGAAGAAGAGGTTGAGAGGTCTCATGAGGGCGTTCACGTCGCTACTGCAGTGTTAAAGACTTGCCAGAAAGGTGTTGAGAACTGTTTCTTAAAGGTTTGGGATGTTAGGAAGGGGGTCTACGATATGTATAAGGGGTTCAGGATCCTTTCGAGAGTTCCAGGATGTTTCTGGGGGGTTCAGGATGTTTATACAAGAAGCTTTTAAAGGGTTCGGTGATCTTAAAAGGGATTGAGGGAGCTTTAAAAGGGTTCAGGGTGCTTTCAAGGTGTTCAAGATGTTCACAAGGGTGTCCAAGATGTGTACAAGGGGGTTCAGGATGCCTCGGAGGGATACATGACGTATAGAAAAGTATAGAAAGATTCCTGTTAATGGATTCACTGCAAGAGAAGTGTTGAGAATGCTTTCATCAGCCTGGATACCCTTCGAAGTGGATAGGATGGTGACAGAAGAGGGATCAGATCTCCTGTAAAGGATTCAATGTTCCCTTAGCTTAGAAGATGCTTTTGCATGCTTGGTACGACTTGTATGGGGCATTTTGTAAAATTTGTATCCAAAATACAAGGGTATGTAAATAGTGATGTATTTTATTTTTTTTTTTTTTTACCTTTTTCGTAAAAGGATAGCGATCCATTCGTAAATATGGAGGTAAAATTTTTGAAACAAAGCTGTCTTGGAAAAAAAGGGCGAGGAAGAATTATTCATAAAGGATATAAAATTCACGGAAGGTCCATGTATTTTCCGGCAATAAAACGAGCGGAAAATCATTTCTGTCGAGGGGGTAAAAGGAAAATCCATTGTCCGTTTTCTGTTCGATATACAATGCAATATTTACAGGTTGCATGCGGAAGCACAGGGGGAAATAAATGCTCGGGAGATGGAGAGAACTGGCACTTTATAGGAAATAGGTAGTGTGTGTGTGTGTGTGTGTGTGTGTGTGTATGTTTGTGTGTGTGTGTGTGTGTGTGTGTGTGTGTGTGTGTGTGTGTGTGTGTGTGTGTGTCATTTACCGTTTTACATATACGTGTAGTGTGTGAGTTTTATGCGCTATCAGGGAGAGGGTCAACACTTCACGTTTTTACGATGGATTTTGGACTTTGCAATCTCACAGTTGCACACACTTGGCCCCGTGTGGTGGTATGTTATTATGGAAGTATTTCTCTCTCTTGATCCCATCTCACTCTTTCCTTCTTGAAGTCCTGTGTTTTTAAGTTAATGAATTAGATCCTCTTTGTCTCTCGAAGGATCAGTTTGTATCGATGTCGTCAAATATAGTCGAGAGAACTTCACACAAAGTCATGTCTCCCATGTTCTTTCACTCACCCCCCTCTACA
This sequence comes from Panulirus ornatus, assembly GCF_036320965.1. Classification (NCBI taxonomy): domain Eukaryota; kingdom Metazoa; phylum Arthropoda; class Malacostraca; order Decapoda; family Palinuridae; genus Panulirus; species Panulirus ornatus. Next base: position 33,577,904 of record NC_092269.1, read on the forward strand.
ACGTCTGACCCCCCGTTTTCTTATCCCAAGGTGTGACCCCGAGCAGTGTGTGTGTGTGTTGATGCTGGGTTGGTCCCCCCCGGAGTGACGCGTCCTTCACTCCCCCTCCCAGGTACAGTCAGCGTTACCCAGTGCTGGACTCTCTCTCTCTCTCTCTCTCTCTCTCTCTCTCTCTCTCTCTCTCTCTCTCTCTCTCTCTCTCTCTCTCTCTCCAACGGCGCCCCATCCCCTCCGAAGTTCAGTGACCAACGCGGACTCCTTATACCCTCCCCGCCTGCCTGCCTGCGAGCAAGCAAGCGGGCTTGAGGTGTCCTGATGCATGCCGTATGTTTGTATATATATATATATATATATATATATATATATATATATATATATATATATGGATTGAACCAGGGCATGTGAAGCGTCTGGGGTAAACCATGGAAAGTTGTGTGGGGCCTGGATGTGGAAAGGGAGCTGTGGTTTCGGTGCATTATTACATGACAGGTAGAGACTGAGTGTGAACGAATGGGGCCTTTGTTGTCTTTTCCTAGCGCTACCTCGCACACATGAGGGGGGAGGGGGTTGTTATTCCATGTGTGGCGAGGTGGCGATGGGAATGAATAAAGGCAGACAGTATGCATTATGTACATGTGTTTATATGTATATGTCTGTGTGTGTAGATATATGTATACGTTGAGATGTATAGGTATGTATAAAGCGGGAGACAGCTACAAAGCAAAATAAATAAATATATATATGATATATATATATATATATATATATATATATATATATATATATATATATATATATATATATATATTATGTATACATATTCTCGAGAATGTGGACGTCTGTGTCATTGAAGGCAATACCGGCGTTCATCATTGCCTCCTGAAAGCATTCCTTTGCGACGCTCCTGATGGCTCTTTTTTCTTCTGGTGATAGGGGTGGGGTTGAGGGGGGAGAGTTGGGGGGTTGGGGGCCGGCAGATGCTTCGTCATGCTCAGAGGGGCCTCACTTGTCCCCCCCCTTTCTCTCTCTCTCTCTCTCTCTCTCTCTCTCTCTCTCTCTCTCTCTCTCTCTCTCTCTCTCTCTCTCTCTTCTCTCTCTCTCTCTCATATGATCCCCTCCTCCTCGCCCCTCCCTCCTCATAATACCCTCCTCCTCCTCGCCCCTCCCTCCTCATGATCCCCTCCTCCTCCTCCTCGCCCCTCCCTCCTCATGATCCCGTCCTCCTCCTCCTCATGATCCCCTCCTCCTCCTCCTCCTCGCCCCTCCCTCCTCATGATACCCTCCTCCTCCTCCTCGCCCGTCCTTCCTCATGATCCCCTCCTCCTCCTCCTCGCCCGTCCTTCCTCATGATCCCCTCCTCCTCCGTCGTGATTCCTACTCCCCCCCCCCCTCTCATGATTCCCTGTAATTTCTACCCACGGGGATGTTGCTGATGGGCCGTCTTGTCCTCGTTTCAGGTCGACCCCCTCCCCCTCCCCCCCGTCCCTCATCACTTTTGCATTCGCGAGGGTTTATATTTCGCCATTAAGTTGTGCCCGCCTTAGGGGGATGGGAGAGGTGGGGGGGGGGGGACGGGCGTCTGGGGGGGTTATATTATAGGATGTCACAGTTGTGGATACACCGTGTGTGTGTGTGTGTGTGTGTGTGTGTGTGTGTGTGTGTGTGTGTGTGTGTGTGTGTCCCTGTTTTGAGTGAGGGATGTAGCACACTGTGAACCTATATAGCAGATGCTAGAATGTGTGTTAGTGGCGCGGATTTTGATCCGTCGAGCAGGAGGAACTAAAAGGAATAAATTGGTTTTGCATCCGTGGCTTTAAATGATTAGAGAGAGAGAGAGAGAGAGAGAGAGAGAGAGAGAGAGAGAGAGAGAGAGAGAGAGAGAGAGAGAGAACAGGGAATATCTACTCGCAAGTCACACTGAAATCTGGGTTGCCTTAAGGTTGGGGTTGAAGACGACGTAGGCGAGCCGTGCTCAGTCAGGTGCCAGGGATTTTTTGGGGGGCAGCAGCAGTAGCGCTACCCCTGCTACAGGAGGGCAGGCAGGTCCTCACGACGGAGAGGGCGAAAATCTACATCTGTAACTAGGAGATGGGGATTACGTTCCCAGGCGTTGCGTACTTGGTCGTTTTGGGACGACTGCGCATCAGCGAACAGTGGTTAACGTAAAGGGTCCTTCTAGGTTCTTAACGATTGATTGCTCGCCCGAGATCTCATTATTTTGAGGAACGATTACGGTAAGGTACGTGGGTGTCAGGTACAGCCTGTACGTGGGGATCAGGTGCGGCGTGTACGTGGGGGTCCGGTAGTCTGTACGTGGGGGTCCGGTACAGCCTGTACGTGGTGATCAGGTACAGCGTGTACGTGGTGATCAGGTACAGCGTGTACGTGGTGGTGGTCAGCAAGGCTTACTTCCCACCTTCCTGGAGAAGAGGCGAGGAGGGAGAAGGGTTGCTTTTGACTCGACCTCACGGTAACCAGGAGGCAGGTGGAGAGCACAGGTGAGGTCACTTGTCTTGTTACATCCCTCACGGGCCTATGTTCGAGCTCCGGACGGGGCAGCCTGTTCCCTGGTGTTCATCCTCACACACACACACACACACACACACACACACACACACACACACACACACATAAGCTGAGGTTCTCCCAACGAGGAAGCTGGAGGCGAAGGATTTACCCACTCCTGTCCCACCTCGTCCAGGTCGCGGGCAGGCGATGGGTAATGTGGTTACGTCAAGGTTACCGGAGGAGGTGAACCCACCCACATGTACTCTCTCAAACCCATATCTCCCTCTAAAGATGTCGTCCACGTCTGCTACAGAGTGCGCGCTCCCCCTTCTTGTCGCGTCCCGATGATTGGAAACAACATCTCGATGGCTCATAAACCCACGGGTTTTCGTCCCACTGTCATCGATTCTAGCGTTCATCTCTCATCCAGATCCACCTCTCACTTCCCCCCGGTGATGCATCGTGTTGGTGAGCTCCCGCTGTCTGGGTCTGGGTGTGTGTGTGTGTGTGGGTGTGTGTTTGTGTACCCCCTGCCGTGTGTGGTCAGGGCAGATACCCCTCAGCAGGTCGGAGACGTAATAGTGGATATCCTACCGCTAACTTTGAGGGGACTGGTCGTGTGGAAGTGCGCGCCTCTCTCTCTCCCTCTCCCTTCCACAGCTGGGCTGTGGGAACGTTCCTGTATCACGTCTTTTTTTTTTTCTCTCTCTCTCTCCCTGCTTCTGTAATGGTCTTCTGTGCCAACACGGGGTAGTATATTCTCACGGTCTTATATTCCCATCAGGAGTTGGCTTAATGTGAACACCATTGTCCCTGAACAGTGGGAGTTAGCTTAATATGAGCACCACTGTCCCTGAACAGTATCTTTTTTAGGATGGGGTGGGGAAAAAAAAGAAAAGATGTTGGGCTCACTGGAAATCCAGAGACCATGATAAGGCCAAGGGAGTTTAAGTCATCACAATTCAAAGCTTTATTCTCAAGGGAGAGAAGGGGACGCTGTTCATAACACGGCGAGGTGCCTGCAGTTACCAATATTACCAGTTGTAGCCCCCTGGATTCACGTGTAGACTTTAATGAACGTATTGTTCTGTGCACATTATCTCCCGACTTTTAACCACCCCCCATCGGTGCAATTTTAAGAACCTGACAGCTGGTATTGGTCGTATTCATATATACACAAAGGGAAGGTTGATTTGCTTTGCCCTTTTCTGCTGGAGGACCAGTCGTAAGTGAGGGGATGGTGGATAGGCTCGGCTATTGTCTCAAATTACCCCAAAGAATGGGATAGGGTTGGATAGGTAAGGGGATAGTGTGGTTGCCGCCCCGAGCACACAGTAGCGCTGGCCATGGTGTGAGATGAAGGGGTTGTTTTCACTCAGTAATACACATAGTGGGTTTACCCCCCCTCACCAAGTGGTTTGAATTACCGCCCCCTCCTCCTCCTTGAGCACGATGGTACGACCCTTGACCACGATTGTTTGACCTTTGGGTATGACGTGGCTGGCATCATAATTTTCTTTCCTTAACCCCCCCACCCCCCACTGTCGAGGTCACAGGTCAAAGGCTATACACAGACCATCCTACCCAGGGATCGTATCCTGTGTGTGTGTGTGTGTGTGTGTGTGTGTGTGTGTGTAAGAGTTCCACAGTGTACTCAGAAGGATGAATATCAGCTGGAGATTTAAGTTGCTCAGGCCTCTCTCTCTCTCTCTCTCTCTCTCTCTCTCTCTCTCTCTCTCTCTCTCTCTCTCTCTCTCTCTCTCTCTCTCTCTCTCTGCCCCAGATAGAGACAGCGGAAGACCCGAGTGTTAGTGGTGGTGGGCCGGCCTTCTTGTTCCCCCCTTCTCCTCCGCGCCGCACAGGTCATATCGGTGGGCCAAGTCGCCAGGTAGGCGGGAGGCTCCTGTTTCACAACAATGGCGCGTCTCCGTAAGTTTCAAATTAAGCTGCATTTTTTTCCCTCCCTTTCCTTGGTGGCTTCTCGCTCACGCGAGCTGAGGAGGCATTCATACCCGCGCGCGCCTTAAAGGTATAACTTTCCTTTAGGAGCCTGGGTAACCACAGTGCGCCGAGCGGCGTTTAAATGCGAATATGTGTATACACAATGGGAGGTTAAGAGGTGGTATACACACGCTGCTCGCTCGGTGGTGGGAGGAGGAGGAGGAAGGAGGAGGAGGGATAGAACAAAACACGGAAATCTATTCCCCTCCCCCGCGTAAACAATGGCGAAGCTCACGGCTGCCGGGCGCATGATTAAGGGTTTTGAGAGAGGCTTGGCTGCAGGCTGGAGGGAAAGTGTTCATGGTAATTATTACTGCAGGAGAAACACGTTATTTGCAAGGTGGTGGTTCTTCTGGTGTCTCGTTGCAACATTACCTTTATCCGTCAGAGAAACCCAGGTTAATTGTATTCATGCAGCGAGTATATGTTAAAAACATTTCGCAGGGAGTCTGTTACATATTCCTAAATATACTTCTACCGTCGCATCACTGCATCGAATCCACTCTCCAAAATGGACCATTGCGGCGATGTGGTATGGAGTCGTAATACAGAGTTTGGGATGTGCGTGAATAAGAATTTTCTACGTTAACATACACAGTAGTCCGTTTTGCTTGGGGCTCACCGGAAAGGCCAACAGAATTAGAATTGTGTGAATGCTAGTAGCTACGCGTCATCGAAAATGACAAGTATGGAATAATGTTATAATTGGTAATTATACCGTTGACAATGGGACTATGATAATAATTATAATTATAGTAATAGTAATAATAATGATAATAATAATGATAATAATAATAATAATAGTAATAATAATAATAATGATAATGATAATGATAATAATGATAATAATAATAATAATGATAATAAAACTAGTATGTAATAATAATGATAATGATAATAATAATGATAATGATAGTAATAAAACTAGTATATAATAATGATGATAATAATGATTGAAAGAAGTGATCAGGCAATAATATTAATAATAGTAATGATAATGATGATAATGATAGTAATAAAACTAGTATATAATGATAATGATAATGATAATTGAAAGAGAAGTCATCAGTCAATAAACATAAAAACAAATTAATATGATAAAAAAGAAATCATATGATCAGTAAATTTTCCTAACTCAGTCCTTGCCTTGGTAAATAAAGTTTCACAATACCTTCCCTTAAACAAAGCCTCCTCTTCCCGAATCCCGTTTTCTTTCTCAATGACGCCACCTGCTGCTGGAGCTTTCATGCTTAAGCAACTGTTTGATGATTAGAATTATGTATAATTTTCTTAACTGACAATTATCTGATTATATTTATTAATAATTCAGCAAGGCAATTTTATGTGAATTACAGCAGCATGGGGGGGAAGGGGGAGGAGGATTATTAGCAAAGTTGAATATATATATTTTTTTGTGTAACCCTGCGAAATTGTTTTCTGAGAGAGAGAGAGAGAGAGAGAGAGAGAGAGAGAGAGAGAGAGAGAGAGAGAGAGAGAGAGAGTCAGAGTTTTCCAAGACTAGCTTCCTGTGTTTCCCCAGCACTCCATCTCGTGTTGGTTGGACAAACACGAGCGGATCATCTGCATACGTGAGCAGCCTAGGAGCCAGCCACTTCTCTCTTACCGTCGTCGACCTCCTCCTCCCCCCCCTCCCGTTTTCTTCTTGCCAAGTTTCTTATTTTCTTTTTAAGGTGCTGGATTCTCCCCCCCCCCCTCCCAATTCTTTTCCCTTCTCTTTTTTTGTATTCTTTTTTTTTTTTCTGATATTACTTTTATCTATCATCTGTGTTCCTCTCCTAATACATCTCTTTCCCTTCCTTTTCCTTTTTTTCCTCTCTTCTCCACCACCGTGCTGTTTCATTGTCTTCCCTCCCACACTCCCTTTCCCACTTCCTCTTCCGGTATCCTCTCTCTCTTTCTCTCTCTCTCTCTCTCTCTCTCTCTCTCTCTCTCTCTCTCTCTCTCTCTCTCTCTCTCTCAGATAGAGATTGACTGATGGCATTTACTGTTGTGGAATCACCGTGGTGAAATATAATTATAATAAGCCCATTTGCCGATGTGAATTATTATTATTATTATTATTATTATTATTATTATTATTTTCTTTCTTTTAATATCCCTTTTTCGATCACACTGTTCTTGTGTGCGTGTTATGTGGCCGTGTCCTGGATATTTCTCCTAATGCATACCATGTATATCGAAGATTGCCTGACCCCTTTGCTGGAGAAGCAAGACATTCAGTTTTGTATGGCAATAATATGTATTCCTTCGACAGTTTATATGGTAATGATACGTATGCCTTCGACAGTTTATATGGTAATAATATGTATTCCCTCAACAGTTTAATGCGGGATTACATTACCGCAGTTTATATATATATTTTTTTTGCTCTACTATATTTTGTTGTATATTCATCGTAGTTATTGATCACTTTGGTGTATTTGTATGCATTGCAATTACTGATTACTCTGATGTACATTTATCGCAGTCTGATTATTTTGGTGTACATTTATCTTAGTCATTGATTACTTTAGTGTACATTTATCTTAGTCACTGATTACTTTGGTGTACATTTATCGCAGTCATTGATTACTTTAGTGTACATTTATCGCAGTCATTGATTACTTTAGTGTACATTTATCGCAGTCATTGATAACTTTAGTGTACATTTATCGCAGTCATTGATTACTTTAGTGTACATTTATTGCAGTCATTGATTACTTTAGTGTACATTTATCGCAGTCATTGATTACTTTAGTGTACATTTATCGCAGAAATTGATTACTCTTGAACGAGGAAACATTTATCGTTGTGGCTGACGCGAACAGCGGGCATCATCTTAATGACTTTGAATAACCACCTCATTCTCATGCATCATTGTCTTCTGGTGTGTTGAAAGTGACTGCACCACTCACACACACACACACACACACACACACACACACACACACACACACACACACACACACACACACACACTTCCCTCTCCCCCATTACCTCCCTCACCTCACCCACCTCCCTCCCTTTTAACTTGTAATCCCCCTTGCTCTTCGCTTCCTCCTATCATTATCTAGCCATTCACCTTCCCCCGCGATATCCAAATAGTTCATGACTCCCCGCTGTTTACAAAGTTAGTGGGCACTTTAGCGGGGAGGTGGAGGAGGAGGAGGAGGAGGGAGCGAGCGAAGACATGGGAGGGAGGGAGGGTAAACCGTTTTCTCTCCTTTATCGTCCTCAGGAGTTCGCGCTGCGTATTTATGTGGTCAGTTGGAGTTTTGGTTTTGCTGAAGGTGTGTTAAAGGAAGTATTCACTCTTTCTTGGATATATATATATATATATATATATATATATATATATATATATATATATATATATATATATATATATATATTTCATTATTATTATTATTATTATTTTGATTTGTCGCTGTCTCCCGCGTTAGCGAGGTAGCGCAAGGAAACACGAAAGAATGGCCCAACCCACCCACATACTTATGTATATACATACACTTCCACACACGCAAATATACATACCTATACATCTCAACGTATACATATGTATACACACACAAATACATATATACACATATGTACACAATTCATACTGTCTGCCATTATTCATTTCCATAGTCCGTTTTCTATGGTGGGGCGATGTGTATGGTAACGTCCCATTTATGCTTCTCGCGTGGTAAGGGGTCATAAAAGTTATATTTTATCTGTGGCGCCCGACTTGGCCTAAGCGAAACATATCCCAATTAAGCCATCTAGGATGAAAGGTGGACTAGGTGTGTGAGGAGAGGAGAGAGCGGGGAGGGAGGGAGGATGGATGCAGCTAGGGTTAATTTGAATTCCTTGTGGTGTTTTCTAGAAACGGCATCTTAAAGATAGAGAGTTAATAGGAAGAGGATGAAAGGCGTAACAGAACTTCAGAGTATTCATGTTGTGAGGGAGGTATTATAACGGTCAATCCTTGTATGGCTGGTCTTCACACACACAAAAAAAAAACCGTCGGAAGCTCCAGCCTCCGGGGCCTCAGGTCTTAGAAGCTGGATTACACCTAGACAGCTTATTACGATGGTTGGCCGTGATTATACTTGTAGAACAGGGGGAGGGAGGCAACATACTGGGAGTCGTCAACAGGATGGTGGTTGAGAGGAAGTGATAACAGGAGAGCTTGATAAAGATTCCATTCTAGCTCGGAGACATGAGGAAGATGATACATCCCCCAGAGGTATGAGCAGGACTCCATGATCGGGGCGAATGAGGCCCCTGTGTATATATATGTATGTACAAGCTGTTCGCCAGGGAATTTATTGAGGCACTTATACAGCGTCCCTTGCTTGCTTGCAGGAAGCAGGTTATGTCGTGATTATGTGGGTGTTTCTAAGAGAGAGTGGAGGATATGGTAACGCCAGAGATGTTAATGTTGTTTTCAGGGGTGAATTGTAATGTTTAGAAATTTAATGACAGGGAACGGCGGGGAGAGACGTGGTTCGATTGCACCGTTAGATATAACCAAGTTATTGGTTCCCCCGCGTTCGTGATTGAGAGAGGGAAATATATGTTCGGTACGAGAAAAAGATCGAGCATCAGAGTGAGGGTGTGTGTAGGTGGAGCGGAATCATCTGCATGAAAGCGAATTGGCTCGGAGGTTGAGGATAGACGGGTGTTGCTCGAGAGTCGAATGAGGATGGGCCATGGGACGTGACCCTGAGGGACCCCACTTTTGATCCGGGTCTTTCAAGAGGATGTCGCTCGTTCCATCATCGCCACCACCGCCGCTGTGGCCGCGACCGGATGGAGAACTGAGCATTAGGGGAGAGAGAGAGAGAGAGAGAGAGAGAGAGAGAGAGAGAGAGAGAGAGAGAGAGAGAGAGAGTCTAAGTTTAAAGAGGAGAGACTCGCGACGTAGCTTGGCTGATGCTGTCAGTATGTTGAGGAACTTAACACTTGAGGTGCATCGAAATCCCCGAGAGACGGAAGCGTTCGGATACAAGATGTCATCTATGCTTGATGGCAAGACGAGTGTTGTAGATAAGGTGCATCAGTACGTCTCATGCATTGTCGAATTGAGGTTACGAAGGACGTGCAGGAGATTATCATGTCACCAATACCCGATCACACAGCAGAATGTTTACTAAGCGTTGAATTACTATTACCAGTTTGACTGAGGCTGGTTGTGGGTACATTCATGTTTGACTGACACCGTCTCGTAAGGGGTCTGATTCTGTGATGAATGTTTTTCGTATGTGTCGAGAGGCTTTCTAAATCGAAAAGGTGAGTATTAAGAAGAATAATGAAGTCATACAATGCTTTTATGTATAGATAGTAAAAATTATATATATATATATATTTACCTGACATTCTTTTTATTGCGGATGCTCTTCTAAATTAAGATTTTTTCTCTCTTTCTACGTGAAAGTTCCTTGTTTCATGTACATATTTTATTTATGTAATGATATATTTTCATTTTGTGAAAGGGGAAAAGTTTAAACTGGATGTCAGTGCCGGAAGCGTGACATGTGACCTTACTCTCATTACTTGCGGTTTAACCGACCCAAACATTACCCTTAACGTTGGGGGTCTGTTATTGTTGTTCTACAGCTGTGCTGAACGCCGCGCAGATCGCACAACCTATGGGCGTTAATACCCATGCATTATGGCTGTTCTGGTCGTCTTCCTGTGTATCACGCCGAGTTTGTGGGAGACGTAATTAGGTCCTGAATAGTTAAGAGGGAGGTTTGAATGTAGCTTAGTTGAACACCAGCCTGTGGTTATTCATGGAGGGTTGTGGAAACTGGAGGTGAGCTGTGACGAAATTTCCAGTCTGCGAGACTTGGAGTTTTCGCGTTTGGCTCTGAGATGTCAGCCGGCCAGCATAAGTCTTTACGAGGGTCAGGTCAAAGGCAGCCTGACCCCCCAAGAAGGGTCAAGGGTCGTAACGTCGTGATCATGGTTCGTATGCTGAAGGATCATGCCATCAGGTTTAAGGTAGTGTTATTGTCGTCCTGAAGGGTCGTACCATCATGCTCAACGGTCGTGCTCCAGGTGTCGTTCCGTGGTCGCTCAAGGGTCATTATGTCGTCCTCAAGGGTCGTTCCGTCATGCTTCATGGTCGTGCTCAAGGGCCGATGCCATTAGGCACAAGGGTCGTACAGTCGTGTTCAGATGGTCGCACCATCGTGCACAGTGGTCGTTCTGTCGTTCTCAACGGTTCGCACTGTCGTGCTCAGGGGTTTGCACTGTCGTGCTCAGATGTTCGCACTGTCGTGCTCAGGGGTTCACACTGTCGTGCTCAGGGGTTCACACTGTCGTACTCAGGGGTTCGCACTGTCGTGCTCAGGGGTTCGCGCTGTCGTGCTCAGGGGTTCGCACCGTTGTCGTCGTGTTTTAAGAGGGACCAACAACATGATTTTGAGGGGACCGCGGATCTGAAAGTGTACCGTTGGGGGAGGAATCAACTTTTGGCCCTTCATCAGAAAGTTATTACGCGCACCAGGGGAGTCCCTCCTCCCCTCTCACACACACACACACACACACACACACACACACACACACGAGAGAGAGAGAGAGAGAGAGAGAGAGAGAGAGAGAGAGAGAGAGAGAGAGAGAGAGAGAGAGAGAGGCGGCCCCTCCAGGTAGTCGTGACAAGAGGGGGAAGGCAAGGCAGGCAGGTAGGTAGGCAGGTAGGCAGACCCAGGAACGCTTTGCGTCGACGGCAGCCTAGAAAAACTGTACCGGACGGACGCCTCCCCGCAAGGCGTATGGCGTCGGGTCTTTGATCTCTCTCTCTCTCTCCTCTCTCTCTCTCTCTCTCTCTCTCTCTCTCTCTCTCTCTCTCTCTCTCTCTCTTGGTGTGTAGCCGACCATCAATATAATTATGGAATCTCTGTTTACTTTTACTCCCCCAAATATGTACTCCCCGAATGATCTTTATCTTAATGTAATTTCTCTCAGTATATAATTCTCAGGGAGGCGAAGAGAGCTGGGAGGCCGTGATTCTGAGTCGGGTGGGAATTTATTGGGAAAAAATCATTTGACCCCGCGATTATGTTGGCTCAGTCTCCCACACAAAAGGTACATGATGGAGGCAAAAAAAAGAAAAAAAAAGAGCCATCAGCTTGGCTACAATAGGCAAAGGAACACACACACACACACACACACACACACACACACACACACACACACACACACACACACACACACACACGAGATGGGTTTGGAGAACTGGTTTGTAGAGGAAGAAGAAAGCAAAACTGAAGATGGAAATCCGGCGTACACCATGTTTGCAGATGATGCCGAAGTTATGGCCGGAATTGAACGGGGGAGTGGGTGGGGGGGGAGGTTGAGAGAGAGAGAGAGAGAGAGAGAGAGAGAGAGAGAGAGAGAGAGAGAGAGAGAGAGAGAGAGAGAGAGAGAGTTATTTTTGAGCGAAAACGTAATGAAGATGGGGAGGGGAGAGAGAGAAAAAAAAAGAATCGCCTGAGCTTGTCTTTGAATTACATTAAAGGTATTAGTGATTTAAACCAGTTCTGTGTATGGGCTGCCCCGTGGTGTAGAGGTTAGCGTTGCTGACCGTGACGCATTCACGGGCCGTGCCCAGGAGTCGGGCGCATAGGTTCGAATCTCGGTGGCTGCCGTCGGCCCACAGTCAACCCAGCTGTTCATCCACTCCTAGGGGCTTAGTCGATAATAGGGGTACCTGGATCAGGCTAGGGTATATATATATATATATATATATATATATATATATATATATATATATATATATATATATCGTTAATGGGATGGCTATAATAAGGGCCTTGAGCTGCCCGTGCCGTCTCAGCTAACTTTAAAGAAGATAGAAAGTTAACTAAAGATAGAAAGTTAACTGCCGAGCTGTGGATAACGTAATCGTAATATACACATGTGGATAGACAGGTAAGCCTGTCCGTCTGCATCAATAGACCTCTTCCACTCTTACTTCCACCCACGTCCTCCACATGAAGTGGATCAGTGAGCCGAGAACATGCATCGCCTCAGTCCACTCTCTCGCGCGGTGTTAAAAGTGAACAAGAGTGAACAGAGGCTTTTTGTTCACGGGTTCAGGTGCTGCTTACGATCTTCTGAGTTTTGTGAACCCTGAACATTAATTAGCTGTGATCTGTCAAGTCAAGGCTGATATCTGTGTCTACGCCACCACACACCACACCTCAGCTGCACCCAGTTAGAAAAAAATTTCTGGGTTCATTATCTCGACACACACACACACACACACACACACACACACACACACACACACACACACACATACACACACACACGTTATTGTACCTCCATCCCTTCTAACAGTTTCCTTATACCATGTATGTATGTATGTTTCCTCAGTTCTCCTGATTACACGTCTTCCACGCACGTATGGATGCGTGTGTGTGTGTGTGTGTGTGT
>NC_092269.1:33595842-33618342 GCF_036320965.1 Panulirus ornatus
CGGGGGTACATCTCACTGACTACGGTGTGAAGGAATTATCCTCAGTATTTCGTTATCGTTGGAGCTCTCTATTCGTAGTAGGTGTCCTGAGCAAGAATGAGTTCTGGTTTCCGTATTATGGTCTGGGTGAAGGAATCGCGTGTATCATTCAGCTATTGAGGCCAATTCCATGATTCATTGTGAAAGAATCGTGTGTACTGTCCAGTTATTCTGGCCCCGATGTATGGTTAGATGTCCATTGTTATGATACACCATTTGATTCGCTTGATTCTGTAGTGGTTAGGTTAGGTTAGGTTAGGTTAGGAACACTGTAAGTATTAATCATTTCATGAATACTGTATTAGCAGACGTTGCTGTTGTATTTTTTAAAGTGGTTCAAGACCCGTGAGACGCATTTGTTGTATTGTAGTGAATACATTTGGGTTTACACTGGATTGCTTTGTGTGTGTGTGTGTGTGTGTGAGAGAGAGAGAGGTGTCTACGTATTGTACCGTGGTATCCCGGGGTCGTGGGTGACCGAAGCGTTTCATCAGCAGGAGGTTCACCATACCATTTTGGACTGCCGTAGATCACTCGATATACCTGAGGTGGATTGTAATTCCGAGGCGGAACGGCGCGGGTGGAGGAGGAGGAGTGGGTGTGTGTGTCGAACCCTGGGCGGTGAGCACTGGTGTTCCTCCTCTCACAGATGGTATCTGTAGGCCCCACGTCGTCTCGCCGACCCCTGCCCAGTGGGAACGTACGTACGTTCTGTGTTGGAGGGGTGTTGGGGATGGGGTCAGCAGTGTGGGAGGAGCAGTGGCTCCTCCTGCTGCTGCTGCTGATGCTCGCCTCTCTGCTGTGTGGTGCAGGCCTTTGAGAAGGGCGGATGCCAGCCCTTAAGCAGGACTGACCGACCCCTTGAAATACGACGGTGCGACGCATCGCTTGGGCGTGATAATACGACGGTGCGACGCGTCGCTTGGGTGTGATAATACGACAGTGTGATGCGTCGCTTGGGTGTGATAATGCGATGGTGCGACGCGTCGTAAGGGTGTGATAATACGACGGTGCGACGCGTCGCTTGGGTGTGATAATACGACGGTGCGATAATCTGGGCCTATTTCTTGACCTGGGTTTTCGGGTGGGGTGAGAGGCTGAGTTTGGACCGAAGGATCTTAAAATATCGTCCTCGAGGATTGTACCGTCCTCCTCGGAAGTGCCGTACGCTCCTACTCGAGGGTCCAAAGCTCCACAAAGGGGTCGTCCATTCCTGCCCGAGTTGTCGTGCCGTACGGTCGTCGTAGGGTCGTAGGCGTCGTGTTCAGGGGAGGGGATGGGGGGTCACTAGTAGCGATGCCTCTCTTACGATAAGCCACTAATGATGCGTTGACGACCGACCCACCCCCACCTTTCCCCGGTAGAAGGGTCAGATACACACACACACACACACACACACACACACACACACACACACACTTTAACAATACGAGAGCGTATCTGTGATAGATAGCAATGCACACCTATGATCAGCACGTAGTATTTTGGAGACGAGTTGGGGTTGCTGGATTCTTGATCTTGTGCTAACTTGTAACACCTCATTATCAGATACCTTTGTTCGTTTTTTTTACCCCCCCTCTCGTTAGATATAAAGATACATCGATTGGCTGTCAGTCCCGGTGTGAGGCGTGTCGTTGAGATAAGAGATTAAGGGGAGTTTGTTTTCATAACTTGTGATAATTGGTGCACTCGTTTTAAAGGAGTTAGGATAATGTCTGTGGTGACTATCTTTTACCTCTTGATATACGTCGTTGGTTGCCATTGATTTGAGGGGGGATATATATATATATATATATATATATATATATATATATATATATATATATATATATATATATATATATATATATATATTCCTATGACTCCACGGGGAAAATGAATGAGACACGATAAGTTCCCAAGTGCACTTTCGTGTAATAATCACATCATCAGTGCTTGAGGTCCTTGTGAAGGTCGGATCTTTGCAGATGCGTTGACGTGCGTTTCACGCATGTGTGTGTGTGTGTGTGTGTGTGTGTGTGTGTGTGTGTGTGTGTGTGTGTGTGTGTGTGTGTGCGCCTGTGTGTGTGTGTGTGTGTGTGTGTGTGTGTGTGTGTGTGTGTGCGCCTGTGTGTGTGTGTGTGTGTGTGTGTGGCGTTCTGATGAACAGTACCCTGTTCTACAGGTGTTCGGGAGGAGGAGTGGCCACCGTCTTCGAAAAAAGAGGGAGGTTCGATCCATTGTGGTTGAACCCCCCCCTCCCCGTTTTTTTTTTGAGCACGACGGTACGAGGATGTTTGAGGACTGATTCTCATGTCATGCACTGAGGTTAGGTCTCTCAAGTGGTCATGCGGGGTCCAGGCATGCTCGATATGTCGTAGATTGTGCATGATATGAGACGGTCAGGCGACCATGAGATTACGGGTCATACTCAAATGGTCCTCTCCTCGTGAGGTCACGGTCATGAGGTCATGGTGTCATGCTCAGGTGGTCATGCTGACATGAGGTCACAGGTCATGCTGGCATGAGGTCACAGGTCATGCTCAGACGGCCATGCTGACATGAGGTCACAGGTTATGCTAACATGAGGTTGTGGGTCATGATACCATGAGGTCACAGGTCATGCTCAGACGGCCATGCTGACATGAGGTCACAGGTTATGCTAACATGAGGTTGTGGGTCATGATACCATGAGGTCATAGGTCATGCTTAGATGCTCATGGTGACATGAGGTCACAGATCATACTCATATGTTTACGTCATAAAACCTGCAGGTTTAGAAAAGTTACCCTCTTGAGGGTAGTTGGGGAAGGGGCAA
The DNA here is from genome assembly GCF_036320965.1 of Panulirus ornatus. Taxonomy (NCBI): domain Eukaryota; kingdom Metazoa; phylum Arthropoda; class Malacostraca; order Decapoda; family Palinuridae; genus Panulirus; species Panulirus ornatus. Next base: position 33,598,679 of record NC_092269.1, read on the forward strand.
ACAAGGGAAGTTGGCTGTCTGAGGGAGATAGAAACAGCTCAATTTCTCGTTCCATCGGTGAATTGGCTCTTCATTATTATTATTATTTTTTTTTTTTTGTCTTTACACCCCTTTGAAAATGCTAGCGGTTAACCACATCCCCGAATGGCGGTGGTTAGCCGTGCTAACTACCGCCCGTAGCGAGGGGCTATTGGTCGGTCGGTCGTGTGGGTGGGTGGGAGGTGTAGTTGTGTGATTTAGGGAACGGGGGGATGGTCGATCGTGGTCGTCGATACGGGCCACCGCCACCTCTTTTGTGCGCCAGACGCGGCCCCCATTCAGCCGTACACCTGTTCGTGTCGTTTATTACGGCGGATGAGGATGGGTTACCTGGACACCTTATAATCGTGGGGTGAGGGAGGGTGCAGCAACGTTTAAGTCTATATGGCTGTGTTCAGGATAGGAATGAACTGGGAGTGAAACATGACAATTTAAGCCGAGGGAGTGGGAACCGAACCCACCCCCTCCCTGTCGACACTGCCAACCATATCCTCCTCCTCCTCCTCCTCCTCCTCTTCGCTCGCCCATCCTCAACCCAACACCCGAGGAGGATCTAACTCGTGTCCAGGATTGGTATAGAGACTCGGAGCGCTGCTCCTCCCCCGTCGCCCCAACCACGGAGGGGTCGCCCCGTGAGTCAGGTCTAGTTAGGGCGTAGAGAGACGTGTTGTGTGTGTGTGTGTGTGTGTGTGTGTGTGTGTGTGTGTGTACAGGCAGGTGATGATGGAGTGTAGGTAAGTTATGAAGGCGTGTGACTGTACGACCCTTGAGCACGACGATACGACTCTTTCCCTTTACCTTGTGTGTGTGCTATGTCGTCCCCCTTATGTACACACACACACACACACACACACAAGCCTTAGTCAGGTCCCCATGTATCGACCAGCTTCGAGGGGAGGATGAACACCAGGGATGGTGTTGGGCCGACCCCCGCGCCCAGGATTGGAACCCATGTGGGTCCCATCTCACAACCCCATTTTTTATTATAGTGTAATTTCCCTCTGTGTTTCCCATATTTGCTGCCACACTTTCGCCACGTCTCTCCCCCTCCCACCACTTCCCCAGTGCTGCTTTCCCACATCCAGTGGTGCCACCACCACAGTACCACACCCAGGACTCTCCCACCACCGTAGCACCACACCCAGGACTCTCCCCCGCGCCTCTCCCATCCATTCTCTCCACCCTCCACCTCGCTGCACCTTCCCAACACCTGTGTGGGCCCGGCGCCTCCTCACCCTGGCGCGCTCCTCCTCCCTCCCTCTCGGTCTCCCAGAGCGTTATATACGACCCGATAACACCATCTGTGGACGACCCTCTCCCCTCTCTCGCGGTGTCGTGGGTGGGTATTCTGACCCCGGAGGCCCGCTCCCCACTGCCTCCTCCCGGGCGAAAGGGAAATTGAAGTTGAAATTGAAAGACCGGTGTGTGATGAGGTGTGGAAGCACCATTGTTTTTCGCAGTTGAGTGAGAGGATCGGCTCCCAAGGCGTGAGCATCGCAGGTATATATATATATATATATATATATATATATATATATATATATATATATATATATATACTGCAGTAAGGTCTCAGTGATGTGCGTGATCCGTCATTTCCTGATAACCACGAGGAAAATGAAACACGGTTAGTCACAAGTGCACTTTCGTGTGATAGCATCTTGAGAAGTTGTAATTACACTTAGAAAGTCGCTTGGTAGGAAATGTGTTTCATTTATCTTCGTGGTTACCTGCACACACACACACACACACACACACACACACACACACACACACACACACACACACAGGCCGTCGTAGTCAGGGGCCGTAGTAACGCCGTGCTCAATTGAGGGTTTAAAGATAAACTGGTTTCAAAAAACAGGACTGCTTCAGTGGGGCTCATATGATGGGCGTGCTTGTGGCCAGGCACTGTTACCTTTTGTCTGCAAGTCTCGGGGTGATGAGGTGAAAGAACAAGTGAAAGGAATTCCTCCGCTGGTATCCATGTACCTCCCCCAAGTTGGCTGGAGACGAAGGCATGAATACTCCTCCTCATGATCGATGAGTGGAGGGAGGGACGAGTTTTAGCAGCATACTGTCGACAGGGTCTCTTGGAGGGGTTTCCTGGATGTGCCTTGGCTAAAGGAGCGGGTCGTAGGAGTTGATGGGAGGGGGTTCTTGGAGGTGCCTCGACTCGGGTGACGGGGTGGTAGGATTTGAAGGCTTTGGGACGGGTTTGGTTTGGGAGGGCTCCTAGGGAGTGTTATGACTAGAGGGACGGATTTGTAGGAGTTGACGGAAGGGGTCCCTGTGTGTGTTTTGACCAGAGGGACGGGTTGTAGGAGTTGTTGGCTTTGGGAATCGCCCGTTGTAGGGGTTCTTGGACGTGTTTTGAGGAGAGGGACGAGTTGCAGGAGGTGGGAGGACTTGGCTGGGATTTAGTCAGGACGGGGTTCTTGGGAATGCTGCGACGAAAGAGAGAGGGAAAAAGAGAAGAGGGAGGGATTGAGAGCCATTGGTCCTGTGGTGCAGACCCGCGGGTGCTCCATCCTCACTCAGCTTTAGGTGTCTGTTTTTGCGTGTGCCGTGCGTCAGGCGCGGGTGATAGACCTACCTAAAACGGAAAGGGTTCATTTGCCTCGCTCTGTTCGTCGAGATATTCCCGATAACTATATATATATATATATATATATATATATATATATATATATATATATATATATATATATATATATATATGCGGGGATGGAGTCGCGCACAGGTAGGGTTCTATGTATTGAATGTTCTACCCATATACGACTTATTTATTTGATATTTTATGTGGTATTTTTGATGTGATATTTTGTCATTTTTGTTCTATAATTCTTATATACTCCTTTTTTTTTTTTTTTTTACTTTGAATTGAGCTTCTAGCCATAAAGAATTTTATTTTGTATCATGGATACAATTTGACCACAAAGATCTTGTCTTATCTTATCTTAAACTTCTGTTTACTGGATGCTGTCCACGTTCACCATCTTTGTCCCATTCAGCCAACCTCGACTTCAGGCAACACCCACTTCAGGCAACCCCCACTTCAGGCGTCCAACACTTCAGCCAACCCCCACTTCAGCCAGCCACCAATTCTGCCCACCCCAGTACAGCCAACCACCAGTTCACTCAACCCTTACTTCAGCCAACCCCCACTTCAGCCAACCACCACTTCAGGCATCCCCCACTTCAGCCAACCCCCACTTCAGCCAACCCCCGACTTCAGCCAACCCCCACTTCAGCCAACCCCCACTTCAGCCAACCCCCACTTCAGCCAACCCCCACTTCAGGCAACCCCCACTTCAGCCAACCCCCACTTCAGCCAACCCCCACTTCAGCCAACCCCCTCTTCAGGCACCCAACACTTCAGCCAACCCCCACTTCAGGCAACCACCACTTCAGCCAACCCCTAAAACAGGCAACCACCACTTCAGCCAGCCTCCTCTCGTGCTCTGAAAGCAGCTCTGGACGTCTTTCCCAACGGGTTTCCTCGCTTAATTTCGTGTTAATGACCTGTGGTCGCTCTGTCCCAGCATCCCTCGGAGAGTTGGTCTCCCAGTCTGCGTCACGCCCTTCCTCCCCTGGCTCTCCTGTCTCCCATCGCGGGGGGGGAAAAAGTTTGAAGCCATTCTTCGTCTGTTTCTCCTGGCGCTCCTGGTGGCGATCCCGAATATTCGTAAATAAAAGATATGTGTATTTGGAAGTACCGTAAATATTTTTGAATATATATATATATATATATATATATATATATATTTCACTGAGTCTCTCTCTCTCTCTCTCTCTCTCTCTCTCTCTCTCTCTCTCTCTCTCTCTCTCTCTCTCTCTCTCTCGGGGAGAGGACCTCTGCTTAGATAGCCTTTTCTTCTACAGCTTTTAAGTGGGCCTTTTTTTTTTTCTCTCAGTTCTTTTAAGTAGCGTTAAGGCCAGACCACCTCGCTTGGACCTTTGGATCTGTGCAGAATGTGTAACTCTCTCTCTCTCTCTCTCTCTCTCTCTCTCTCTCTCTCTCTCTCTCTCTCTCTCTCTCTCTCTCTCTCTCTCTCTCTCTCTCCCGGCAGTATAAACAGGTTGCTTTCAAGAAACCGGTCGTATGCCAGCTGTGAATGGTTTCAACTTTCTCAGGGCGGGCGTTGATGGTTTCTCCTGGCCCGGGTTCGGGTTTCTTCGTGGTCTTCCTCCCCCTCTCACCCGCATCGTGTCACCCACTTGAAACCCACCGACCCCCACCCCCCTTTTTTTTTTTCAACTGCTTGTTCTCTTCTGTAACAAGCCGGTGGCTCGTTCCTCCAAGCGAAACTCAAAAAATTTTACTTTTTTTTCCCTTCGATTTTAAGTCGGGTCCCGTGGTGAGACGCTGTCATTTGTGGGCCTTGGAATCGCCGTGTTTTGCGGGATGAAAAAAAAAAAACAACTTCGCTGATGAGGAGGGGGAGCGATTTCATACGTGTCCAGGGTTCTGCTCACGGTAGGAGGCCTGAAATGAGGCATAGAAAATGGGTTAAGGGGACGGTGAAGTAAGGAAGATGTATAGTGGTCTAAAAGTTTTTAGAGGGCGTGGAAAGCCAGTCTTTTGAAAACTATCGGGTCGTGGCTGTTGAGGGAAGACATGTGGGGAGGTCAAGAGTGCCAAAGCTTAGCGGCGTAGGAGAAGAAACAGACGAGGAAGCACATGGGCAAGTTTGCAAGGCCAATCGCTCAGCTCACGGGGATGGATGCTGTGTGGTCCATACGAGTTCATTTATGCGTCCGGAGAGAGATGTGATGGTCGGAGTGCGAAAAGGCATGGCATTAAGGGGCATAGGGTTAGTAAGAGGAGCATGCCTCGACCAGGATTCGAACCTGTGAGATCGACCCTGGGCGTCACGGCCGGGAATGCGAAGCGCTACACCACGGGAGACCATATGATGACGGGATGATGGAGAACGTAGGTGAGGAAAGGGGTTGGCGCTCCGATGCGATCCTTGAGTCAAGGCGATGCGACCCCCTCGAACACAGTGAGCAGATAACGACAGAGTAAACACGTCCATGAAGAGATCACGGGTCGAGCTTTGCGTATGATAGCCCGGCCTTTGACCCGACCCTTAGAGAAGGTCAGGTCGCTATACCCTAAGGTCGTACTTTCGTGCTTGAAGGACCACATCATCATCCTCAAGAATCGTGCCTTCGTACTCATGTTTCGTACCGTCGTGCTTAAGGGGTGTACAGTTGTGGTCACAAAAGTCATACTTGGGTCGTTCTGTCGTGCTTCAGGGGTCGTTCTGTCATGTCCAGAGTGTTTGGTTGAGGCTTTATAGCCAGGGGAGCGGTATAGCCAGCTCGCCATTCCACCAGGGGAGCGGTATAGCTAGCTTCTCATTCCACCAGGGGAGCAGTATAGCCAGCTCGTCATTCCACCAGGAGTGTTGGTATAGAGGCCGGAGAGGAGATGGCCCTGCCCTGGCGTGTGGTGGGTACACAACCGGCTGCAGCGGAGGAGCCGACCTTCGTGAGGGTGTCGCGTCCTCCTCGTGCCAGGCCTTACGTGGCTCGTGTTCATACAGTGAGGAGGAGGAGGAGGAGGAAGGTGCCATCGGGACAAGTGTTCAGTGGTTGAAGATGCTGACTCTCTCTCTCTCTCTCTCTCTCTCTCTCTCTCTCTCTCTCTCTCTCTCTCTCTCTCTCTCTCTCTCTCTCGTTGTGTTGGTCGCCATGCACGACACGCAGGAGCTTCGTGGGTCGTATCCTTTGTCCCTTGTCCCCACGAATTACACACACACACACACACACACACACACACACACACACACACACACACACACACACACACACACACATATACACATTGGGTGTGTGTGTGTGTGTGTGTGTGGATAAATGTGTAACTACATGCATGGTAATGAGGTGAATAGATTCTGTGCGGGGTTCACTCCTGTGGATCATGGAAAACCTCGTTCGATATGAATAGAACGGACAGCACATATGTGTGTGTTTATATTAGAGAGAGAGAGAGAGAGAGAGAGAGAGAGAGAGAGAGAGAGTGGAAGCTTCAAAGACAGATGACTCTGTGTGTGTGTGTGTGTCTGCCTCCATAAGGGAGAGGTTCCATTAATATTTGGGCGTTGACGTAGCGACATTGGTGATGACAGAAACGGTATACCGTCGTAAAAAAAATGAGAAAAAAAGAGAACACGATAAATGATGAATTGTAAGAAAGGACGCTAAGGAGCCTGCTCCTCCTGCTGCTGCTGGTGCTTCGATTGAAACCCCCGCTGGCCATATCGAGAGAGAGAGAGAGAGAGAGAGAGAGAGAGAGAGAGAGAGAGAGAGAGAGAGAGACGATTTTCTCCTCGAGTTTTTTTTTTTGAGAACGTTCATTTGTAACGTCTTCGAACCTCACCTCACCTCACCTCACCTCACCTCACCTCATCCCACCTCACCTCACCTCACCTCATCTCATCCCACCTCACCCCACCCCACCCCACCCCACCCCACCCCACCCCACCCCACCTCACCTCACCTCACCCCACATCATCCCACCCCACCTCACCCTACCTCACCTCACCCCGCCTCATCCCACCTCACCTCACCTCACCCCACCTCATCTCACCTCGCCTCACCTCACCTCACCTCAAGGTCATTTAAACGGTACTGCAATTAGCCTTCAGTCGAGCTGGAGGAGGAGGAGGAGGAGGAGGAGGAGGAGGGAGAGATAAGTGAAGACAGGTGTGGGTTCGAAGCTTGGGTGTGGGAGGGAGGGAGGGAGGGGAGGGTTTCTAACCTACACGCAAGGACGGAGGTGGAATCTTGATTGACCACGAAGGTCGGGGGGTGATTGCTGGACGCGTCGGGTCGAACAAGGGGAGGACAAGTTAGGTTAGTAAGTGAGGAGGGGAGGGAGGGGATGGAGATGGTGTGTGTGGGAGGGGTACCTTCGTAGGACAAGAGGAACTGACGAAGGGACCAAATTGTTCTCGGGGTCTCCTGGGCGGGACGGCAAGGACACTGAAGGCGAGTGGACAAATTGCTCACGTGTCAGGTGGACGCCCCCGCCTGCGCAGGCCCGAAGACGATATCGCTTGGACTCACTTCTGCCGCAGAGAAAATGGTGGAGGAAATGATTGAAATGCTGTATGCCTTCCACTGGCATTAAGGAGGATATATATATATATATATATATATATATATATATATATATATATATATATATATATATATATATATATATATATATATATTTGGAAAGTTTTGGAAAGAGGGGCAAGTATGAAGTCTGTTGGGGATGAGAGAGCCTGGGAAGTGAGTCAGTTGTTGTTCGCTGATGATACAGCGCTGGTGGCTGATTCATGTGAGAAACTGCAGAAGCTGGTGACTGAGTTTGGAAAAGTGTGTGGAAGAAGAAAGTTAAGAGTAAATGTGAATAAGAGCAAGGTTATTAGGTACAGTAGGGTTGAGGGTCAAGTCAATTGGGAGGTGAGTTTGAATGGAGAAAAACTGGAGGAAGTGAAGTGTTTTAGATATCTGGGAGTGGATCTGGCAGCGGATGGAACCATGGAAGCGGAAGTGGATCATAGGGTGGGGGAGGGGGCGAAAATCCTGGGGGGCCTTGAAGAATGTGTGGAAGTCGAGAACATTATCTCGGAAAGCAAAAATGGGTATGTTTGAAGGAATAGTGGTTCCAACAATGTTGTATGGTTGCGAGGCGTGGGCTATGGATAGAGTTGTGCGCAGGAGGATGGATGTGCTGGAAATGAGATGTTTGAGGACAATGTGTGGTGTGAGGTGGTTTGATCGAGTGAGTAACGTAAGGGTAAGAGAGATGTGTGGTAATAAAAAGAGCGTGGTTGAGAGAGCAGAAGAGGGTGTTTTGAAGTGGTTTGGGCACATGGAGAGGATGAGTGAGGAGAGATTGACCAAGAAGATATATGTGTCGGAGGTGGAGGGAACAAGGAGAAGAGGGAGACCAAATTGGATCCAAGGTGGAAGGATGGAGTGAAAAGGATTTTGTGTGATCGGGGCCGGAGCATGCAGGAGGGTGAAAGGAGGGCAAGGAATAGAGTGAATTGGAGCGATGTGGTATACCGGGGTTGACGTGCTGTCAGTGGATTGAATCGGGGCATGTGAAGCGTCTGGGGTAAACCATGGAAAGCTGTGTAGGTATGTATATTTGCGTGTGTGGACGTATGTATATACATGTGTATGGGGGGGGGGTTGGGCCATTTCTTTCGTCTGTTTCCTTGCGCTACCTCGCAAACGCGGGAGACAGCGACAAAGTATAATAAATATAAATAAAAAATATATATATATATATATATATATATATATATATATATAAAATATATATATATATATATATATATATATATATATATATATATATATATATATATATCCCTGGGGATAGGGGAGAAAGAATACTTCCCACGTATTCCCTGCGTGTCGTAGAAGGCGACTAAAAGGGAAGGGAGCGGGGGGCTGGAAATCCTCCCCTCTCGTTTTTTTTTTTTAATTTTCCAAAAGAAGGAACAGAGAAGGGGGCCAGGTTAGGGTACTCCCTCAAAGGCCCAGTCCTCTGTTCTTAACGCTACCTCGCTATCGCGGGAAATAGCGAATAGTATAAATATATATATATATATATATATATATATATATATATATATATATATATATATATATATATATATATATATATATATATATATATATACACATAAATATATACGAACAAAGTGCATAGGAACGCGCACGTTCATAGACCATACAAACCTCCAACAGCCAGGATCGAACCCGGGACCCCAGTGCAACAGGGCGATCATAGCCTAGCGGTAGCGCTCCCGCCTGTTGCACAAGGGTCTCGGGTTCGATCCTGGCTGTTGGAGGTTTGTATGGTATAGGGAAAGGATCAAAATTTTGCGCGTGATCAAGTATATTCCTATGAGTCCACGGGGAAAATGAAACACGATAAGTTCCCAAGTGCACTTTCGTGTAATAATCACATCAGGGGAGACACAAGAGAGAAATATAACAGTCAGTTGATATACAACGAAGAGACGTAGATAGGACGCCATTTGATAAACATTTTATTTATTTTAGAGCATTTGATAAATCGATTATACATATATTTCAAGTAATTATTATCCAGTGCGGCCCGAGTGGATTTTAATATCACACCGTTTATTGTCCCATTTGAATAATTTGCTCTTTTGTTTTCCGTAATATTACCATTAAACGTATTCGAAATAGGTTTTGGCAGCGTATATGGTGCTCAACTGAATATCATCACTACCGTAATAAGGGCAAAAAATCTTTGCAAATATTTCCAAAGTACAAATTGTTTTTAAACTAATTAAAAATTTATGATCCATAAAGACACTAACATGTTCATTATATATATATATATATATATATATATATATATATATATATATATATATATATATATATATATATATATAAACGATGAGTTCCCAAGTGCACTTTCGTGGAATAATCACATCATCAGGGGAGACACAAGAGAGAAATATAAGTCAGTTGATATACGTCGAAGGGACGAAACTAGGACGCCATTTGATCGCCGTTTCCGGCTTTAGCGAGGTAGAGCCAGGGACAGAACTTGGGCAGGCTTTGAGAACACGATCGCCAAACAAACTGGTGTCGTTTGTGGAGATGGCTGTCCAGGTTACGTCAGTAGATGGTTAGGTCGAGACATTTAACGATAGACATGAGGTTACCTCGCTTTACACACGGAATAGGATGATACAGTCTATATGTGAAGCGAGGTTAGTTGTTTACCAGTACTGTAGGTCGCCAGCTGCGTTGTGAAGTGTGTGTACTTTACATTTAAGTGTGTACTTTACATTTAAGTGTGTGTACTTTACATAAGTGTGTGCTTCACATTTAAGTGTGTGTACTTTACATGTGAGTGTGTGTGTTTTAGATTTGAGTGTGTACTTTACATTTGAGTGTTTACTTTTCATTTAAGTGTGTGTACTTTACATTTAAGTGTGTGTACTTTACGTTTGAGTGTGTACTTTACATTTACGTGTGTGTACTTTACATTTGTGTGTGTACTTCTCATTTAAGTGTGTGTACTTTACATTTAAGTGTGTATTTTACATTTGAGTTTTCACGTTACATTTGAGTGTGTATTTTACATTTGTGTGTGTGTACTTTACATTTAAGTGTGTGTACTTTACATTTAAGAGTTTGCACTTTACATAAGTGTGTTTACATTTATGTGTGTGCACTTTACATTTAAGAGTGCGTGCTTTACATAAGTGTGTGTGTGCTTCACATTTAAGAGTGTGTACTTTACATTTAAGAGTGCGTGCTTTACATAAGTGTGTGTGTGCTTCACATTTAAGAGCGTGTACTTTACATTTAAGTTGGTGTGTTGTGCTGGATGATGAACGCTTTAGCTTGTAAGACAGATTATCTACATTTTTATTAAATTTACCCAATAGTTCCTGTGTACGTCTGGGTACGTTTTCTTCCCTGGAGAGTTTGGGCAGCGTACATATATATGTATGTATGTATATATGTATGTATGTATGCCCGTGTATGTTTGAAGTCGTTCCGTGTGTGTGTGTGTTTATGTAAGTATCATTTACGCCACGTGTCTTTGTTATCTCGCCTCATTCTATCAATGTCTTTCCTCAGTCCGGCCATTTGTGTACATGGCCTTTTCCAGTGGGGGTCCATACGGGCAGTGGCGGTTCCCTTCGCCACCTCCCCCTCAAGAGAGAGAGACACACCTGCATAAAGCATTAAGTTTCCCCCTGGGGGAGACACCGACCCACTTGCCCCTCTCTCTCTCTCTGGGGTTGCGTGCCCCGGCGTAATTAGGCGAGGTAAGTTATCTCACACAATTGAGTGTAGGATCGCCATTATAACTATCGTTGATGGGGATCATCATCCCTCTGGCAGCGGCCCGCCGCCCGTGTTGCCGAAGGCTCCCATTATTATTTTAATTCTTAAATACTTTTAAACCCCATTTTCTCAACGCATATCCTCTCCTTACGAGAGTAAGTCACTTTACTCCACTCCTCGCGCTAGTAAAGAAGCCATTTCGATCGTCAGGTAAGAGATTGGAGGGGTGGTTTTGATAGAAAACAAGGAGGGGGGGGAAAAATATATATGTATGTGGAAACGTGTGTCATGCGTGTCATCAGTTAGCGCGGCCTGCGGGCAAGAAGGGCGTGATCCCAATGGCAGCTGGAGGGGCGGGCGCGCCCCGGACGGCGGGCGGAAGAGGCGCGTTCGAACCGACCCAACGGCGCCTCAAGCCCGACTCTTTAATTTCAAAGTCGAAACGCGAGTATAATTTTCACATTTCTTTTTTTTTTTTTAAATGAATCGTGGCGTTTTGAGGGTATAATACCCTGTCAAGGCCCAGTGGCGGTTCAACTGTTTATAGCTATTTAAGTCATCAGTATCGTATAGATAGGTAGATAAATCTGTAGATAGATAGATCTATAGTTAGATAGATAGATATAGACAGGTAGATAGATAGTTGAATAGATAGACAGATAGATAGGTAGGTAGATCTATAGATAGATAGACAGACAGGTAGATAGGTAGTTAAATAGATAGGTAGACAGATAGGTAGATAGATAGATAGATACACCTGAATTATAGTTTAATTAGCATCTACTTTACATTCATGTTCGGTGGGGATTTGGGCATGATAACTAGTAATAGATGGTAACCACCGAGTCCAGAGACGTAACGGCTGCAAGATGACCACGGAACGATGTGGTTTGTGTTCGAATTACCGGACGTAACTGGTACTGGGGTAAGTGGTGATGTGTCGCTCATTTTGTATGGATTTGGTTGGCGCATGTGACTGAAGATTACGGATTTAATCCCCATGGGAAAGCGATCATGCGCTGGCCCATGGTTTATTTTGGATTATTAGTATTTTTAATTCCACCCACGTGGAGACATATATATATTATAAGGTCAAAATGATTGGCTTTTCGTTCGGACTTTGCAAGTGAGTTCTCTCTCTCTCTCTCTCTCTCTCTCTCTCTCTCTCTCTCTCTCTCTCTCTCTCTCTCTCTCTCTCTCTCTACCAGACCTCTTCAACTTGCGAGGTGCCTGTAATGTATACGTTGTTAGGTTTATAAATACAGCTTTGAGATGAGGGCGTGACTGTAGCGCACGAATGGCAGCGCGTGTGCAGTACCAGCCAGTCCATGTATTAAGTCTTTTCCCGAAGGCTCGGTTGACTCTCTCTCTCTCTTTTTTTTTGACGCTACGACGCCAAGGCGGGAAGAAGAGGAGCAGCGGCAGCAGGAGAGAGAGAGAGAGAGAGAGAGAGAGAGAGAGAGAGAGAGAGAGAGAGAGAGAGAGAGAGAGAGAGAGAGTATATGACTTTCCTTCGACTACTCTTCCTTCGTCAGACATAACCAACTTTCCCCCGTCTGCTTGTAATACCTCTCCGTTCCTCCCCCTGCCCTCCCCCTCCCCCTCTTTCCATCCATCCATCCTCCCCGTCTCCCACCACGCTAGTCACTCAACCCACATAGGGTCGAGTCGGTGTGAGGGACCGTTCGTGCCGAACTGGCCATTCTCCGCTCCCGATGGTCTCTGCCGCGGGAGGGAGGGAGGGAGTGGAGTTCAAGGGGGTTGGGTCTTACGACAACGAAGAGTGTGGAGGTCAGGAGATGAAGCGGGTCGTATGCCGTGATGGCAATGCCCCGCGCTGGATTGGGTAACGTATTGGCGTGGGTGGTGTTACCAGTGTGTGTGTGTGTGTGTGTGTGTGTTCAGATGGGCAGGGGGGAGGAGGGGCGGTTTCCCTTCCTCCGTCATAAGGACCCCCTATCACCACCACGTTATCGGGAGGTGAGGGTGGGTTGTGTTGTGTCTTACCTGGGTCGTGTGTGGATGAAGTACCGGGTGGTGGTGAGGTTGGGTAAGGAGGTGTGGTGTCGTCTGAGCTGTGGTGGTGGCGATCGCGTCATTACTGCAGGGGAGGGAGAGACACAGAGATGAATGAATGACAGACAACGAGACGGGTGATTTTTCTTCTCCCACGTAGCAGGAGGTGAGGGACGTGGAGTGCCTGTATAACGAAAGGATGGGCATCACAAACAGTGTCGGTCCAAGTACAGTTCCTTAGGGCAGCCGCTTTTTTTTTTTTTTCTGGTTGTAGAGGCATTTAAAGATGCGTTATTTAAAACGAAGGCAGCCGACTTTTTTTAGCTGTAGAGGCATTTAAAGATGCGTTATTTAAAACGAAGGCAGCCGACTTTTTTTTGGTTGTAGAGGCATTTAAAGATGCGTTATTAAAAACGAAGGCAGCCGATTTTTTTTTTAAGCTGTAGAGGCATTCAAAGATGCGTTATTGAAAACGAAGGCAGCCGACTTCTTTTTTTTAGCTGTAGAGGCATTTAAAGATGCGTTATTTAAAACGAGACTTGTAGTGATCATTATGATAGAACTTTTATGGGGATGAAGGCTCGCCACTGCAGCTAGAGACTGAAAAAAGAAAAATGCTTCTTATTTACCCATTTAACGCGGAAGAAGCACCTGCGTTGTATGATGGTTTAAGGCAACGTGTGCGTAATGCTCGTACGGTGGTTAGACGTTTCATTATCGTACATAACGCTTGAGAAACCCGCTGTTCTGTGAGGTGGGTATAGACAAGGTTGTTATATACACAGAGAGCTACAGCGATGTCCCCCTCCTTTGTTTAGACTCGAGAAGGAGCCTGCAGTGGCTCTTGTGTTCCATATACCCTCGAGCCAAGGGCCAACTACCACCCAGGGCTAATGGCTCGCTCGAGGGAAGGGCCAACTACCACCCACGGCTAATGGCTCGTTCGAGGGAAGGGCCAACTACCACCCACGGTTAATGGATCGTTTCCCCGGGCTATAACCACCGTCCATTTCATACGTCGGCTGAGTGGGATGTCGAAGTTGAACACTCTATATAGAGACCATTGTGGCCGAGGATCGAACTCCGGGTCATCCATTCGAAGCCGCTTGGATGTAGCGTCGAATCGACTTAACAGTTTCAGTCGTTTGTAACCATAAATTGTTTAGGTAGAACTCTTGTCCAGTGGGTGTGGACTGGGACCCATTTATTGACGACAGGGTCGCTTTGAACACCGCCTGACCCTTTGCTTTTCCTTCACTGGTGAGTAGAAAAACGCACGTCAGTGTTCGAAAAACGCACATCAGTGTTAAAAAGGTCTAGGGTGTACAGAAGACAGATTACTGTGTGTGTTATGGAAAGACCAACTCTTAGAACCGCATGATAGATGGGGGGAGACCTCATACTAGCTCAGAAACACACGTGTTTACTTGTATTAGGAAATGTTTAAGACCTTGCGATGGGTAAAGGGAGAAATATGGAATGGAAGGCGTGAAGCAGGGAAGTATATGGGTTATGGATGAACGCCAAGTTGACCCATGATGGCGTTGATGGAGGCACCATATATCCTGTACTGGTCCTGTCGACGACCAGTCTGTTCTTCCTGGTCCTATCGGGGACCAGTCCGTTCCACCTGGTCCCGTCGGGGACCAGGTCGTTCCACCTGGTCCTGTCGGCGACCAGTCCGTTCCACTTGGTTCACGACCCAACCCCTATCGAGCTCGATTAGACCTTAACGTGGGGTGAAAGGTGTTCTGTTGGCGAGGCAGCGGTGCCTCTCCGGCCGGGCTCCTGCCCGTCCGGTTGAAGTGAGCAGCCGAGGGAAGGTACGTCGTCTGCTCGTAGGTCCTTCAGCTTCACCGTGCCCGGCCGGCTGCCGGCTGTCGGATCTCATTACGATCTCCAGAGGCGACGCGGGACGGTCCACCTGGCCGTTCCACGAATACACGCGTGATTGTCGGATAACCGGCGTCCTTTTACGACCCGCCCCGCCCCGCCCCGCCCCGTTCTTGTTGCGAAGGTGGGTGGCGATGGTGGCGGCCGGTTTATCTGAAATCATCTGTAGTCGCGTGAAAACTTACCATGAAGAAGTGGCCTCTCCGTCTTCCCGTTTGGGGGGAGGAGGAGACATCAGATGATGTCAGAGGGAGTTTTCGCCTCGACCAATCAGATGGGAATCTTTCCCCTCAATAGTCTGTTGTTGTTGAGAACTTTGACGTGTCTTATTAACCGAAGTATGAGTTGTGTTTTCTCCGTTTTTTTGTTTTGTAACAAGTGATTTGCATCAGGCAATTTCCTTCTGATGTCCCTCATCCGGTCCTCGTGCTGCATCTCTTTGTAATCGTACATATACTCTTTCCACTTCATTTCTCCCGAAGGTGTCATTGTCGATAGATGGATCGTACCCTGAACTATTAACACTTGATGTGGTTACCCAAGGGCTTCTTCGTCTTACCCGTATTACCCAAGGGCATCGTCTTGCCCCTCCTAACCTTATCTGATTCTCACGTATTAGTGATATTCCCCCACAGTTACCCCCAGAGCGTACGAAGTCGTACGCAGGTAACATGAATTAAAGCTACCTCACTGGTCTGCCCAACATGTCTCATATATATATATTCCTGCATGCCAACCTAATGTCAGTTCCTTTTGTTTAGATATTACCATTCATCTGTGGCCACACAGCCCCCTCTCGCTTGCTGCCTTACCCACCTTGTTTGTGTTTCTCGTGTTATGTCCTCGCCTTACTTATTTGATCGGTGCTATGGTCTTCTGGCCCTGGTTGAACCCCATGCGACCTCATGTAGTCGACTCCAAGAGGTAGGTACGCGAACACCATCGTTGGAACGCTGTTCTGCGTGACGGTAATGCCTCTGGCAATACTTTAAGCTCCTCGTCTGGTTCCCAGTCCGTTTGATCTGTCCGTGTGTGTCTCTCCGACGCCTCATTCACCCCATCTGGACTCCAGTTTTAAGGGTGGTGGGTTAACGTCCTCCATCATAGTTTTATTGGCTGTATGTTCTCACTCGCAAGGCATGGGGATATATCTCTCCCGCTACTTTAGTATGGAGTAAGAGTTCAGGTTCGTTCGCGGGGAGGTCAAGCGGTGTCAATAGCCCTCATGGCAGTTCTGGTGGTCGTCTCTCTCTCTCTCTCTCTCTCTCTCTCTCTCTCTCTCTCTTTCTCTCTCTCTCTCTCTCTCTCTCTCTCTCTCTCTCTCTCTCTCTCTCTCTCTCTCTCTCTCTCTCTCTCTCTCTCTGCGCTCTTCAGCATTTGGACATGCTGGTCAACAACACGAGAATTGTTTACGTTTTGGGATGCAACTGCTTATATTGATATTTGGTTTTTTTTTTGGATAATGTGATGAAGAGATCTGAAAGCTTGTTGTGTCTTGAGGAGAGAATGGGTCAGTGTATAGATACGATGATACCGGGATAACGTTACAGCAAGTGATTTTATTCATTACGAAGTATTCTCAATACCTTTTCTGATACCCGGATCATGTTACGACAAATTATTTTACTCATTACGAAGTATTCTCAATACCTTTTTCTGGTCTTCGGGTGCGGCTTGTTTATGGATGGGGGAGACGGTGGTAACTTTGTCTTGTGGAATTCGATTACGTTATTCGAAGCCCAAGTGACTCTCAGCGTTGATCTTGCCGGTGAAGAAGGGCCTGGTTACCAGTAGCCCCCGGCGGTAGGGTAAAGGAACCAGACTGACCTCTGCATACCTGGGACGCCACACTCGTTGCCAGCCCACACACCACCCCCCACACACCAAAGATCGAACCGGTGCCCTGGGATTATAGACGCGGCGGTGTTGGCCCCCAACGCCACGGTATGTGAATAAGATGGATGAGTTCAGTGACGATACATGACGAAGAGGGAGGTCATGTGTTTCTTCCAGCTTGTGGCATACGAGTTTCATCGTCTTCAGGTACGCCTGTGTATATATGAGTGCGTGTGAGTAGAGAAAAATAGTAGGTCATATGATTATAAAAAAAAAAACATAAAAAAGAATGAGGAAACCCCTTTCCTGAATACTTCTTAATTATGGTTTCGATAATTATCTGGGGGGCGAGCTGGGCAGGTATATGGCCAGGTAGAGAAAGGTGGCTCCTTTGGGGTGGATGTTTACTGCTCAGTTAACCCACTCGCAGGTAGCCAGCCAGGACGCAACCCCAGACAAGTGTGGCACGTCTGTGAGATAGTCTCACGCACGTAGACACACACACACACACAACCCCATGGAGGTTTATACCCATTAAGGTAAACTTAGGCACGTAGCCCGACTCTACCCAGTTGAGGTAAAGTTGTGTGGTAACCATTTTCATTAGGGTAAACTCACTCAGATGGCCCGACGAAATCTCACTGAGGTAAAGTAATGAGGTAACCTCAGCTCTCTGACTTCGAGTGACTCGCTCAGGTAACCTGATGGAAACCCACTGGAGTGAGACTGTAAAGTAACCTCATTTCCTATAAGCAACCTCATTAAGGTAACGTCATATCTATCTATCTATCTATCTATCTATCTATCTATATATATATATATATATATCTCCCTGTGTTCTATCTTAGGATAAGTGTTAAGGAGACCAGTAGTACACGAAGAGATATAAAAATTCCATTCAGGTTTATGAATAAGGTAGTTTTCAGCAAGCTGTTCACATTTTACGTAGACCAAAATTACAATGTGCCTCTCAAGTTCGGTCACCGCACCTAAAGTAGAACAAAGAGCTGATAGAGAAGGTCCGGAGGAGTGAACAGAAATGGCACCAAGGGTTAGGACCGCTGAGCCGTGCCGCAGACGTGCGTGCGTGGCCCGTGCTGCCGACGTGCGTGCGTGACCCGTGCCGGAGACGTGCGTGCGTGCGTGACCCGTGCCGCAGACGGGCGTGCGTGCGTGACCCGTGCTGCAGACGTGCGTGCGTAGCCCGTGAGGCACAAGGGATCATGGGGCATCATCATCACCACCATCTGCCCCCAGACGAGGTCACCCCAAACCCCGGGGGACTTTCTCCCTCTGGCGTCAAGGGTGGGCGTGTGTGTAGGGCAGAGAGAGAGAGAGAGAGAGAGAGAGAGAGAGAGAGAGAGAGAGAGAGAGACCCGCTTCAGGGAGTGTAGGTAGGGACCTTTGCGTCCGTATGATGATGATGATGATAGTAATATTTCAAAGTATAATAATAATGATAATAATGATAATAATGATAATGATAATGATGATAATAATGATAATAATAATAATAATAATAATAATAATAATAATAATAATAATAATAGTAATGATAATAATAATAATAATAATAGTAATGATAATAATAATAATAATAATAGTAATGATAATAATAATAATAATAATAGTAATGATAATAATAATAGTAATGATAATAATAATAATAATAATAGTAATGATAATAATAATAAGAGGTAGAAAAGTGATGGTAGATGTGATATTGAATTTTCTGCAAAGGCAGAAATTTTATGGAGATCACACACACAGCAGTAAACAGCTGGACCGTATAAGGGGAGTGAGGTTGTTGTTATAGTGTCCACAACTAGGGTTGGGATGGAGTTGTTCTCCTAGTGGTCGTCCCGAGCTAGGATGGGCTCGATGCGGCGGTTGTGGTGTCGAACTGCAACTCGGGGAAGGGGGGATCACAGTTGACCGGAGTTGACGATGGCGAGAGAGTGGTGCCGTGGCTTCTCCTCTCCCAGAATTGTCGGGGTGTTGGTTTGGAGAGAGAGGTCGGTAGGGACTGAGAGAGATGTTCTGGGATGATGCTTTCCCACATCTCTTTCAGTAGCTCCTGCTGTGTGGTGGTGGATAGGGAGGGATGCCAGGTGAGGGGAGAGGGGAAGGGATAGGTGAGTGTGGGAAGAATGGGTGACGTGTAGACCCCTCTTTGGTCTCAGGTGGAAGTAAGTCCATTGATTTTTGAGCGAGTGGGGAATGTGGAGACGATAGCTTGGTGGATTTCGTGACGGCACGAACGTCTTCCTTCCATCTTAGTTCGTCGTCTTGTGACGCCCAGGACGCTGGGTGGACTGAACCTCCTGGGGGACGGCTGCCGGGCGGCGCGGTACAGAGAGACGCTTGGGGGATTTGGTGGAGGAAAGGGTTGTAAGTCAGGCCCACGTGCATGACTTCAGTTCTTCTTTTGATGTGAGTGTTGGCGATTTGATCATGAGACATTTTGTCATCGGCTGACGCACTGCCATCGAGCAGGTGCAGCCCAGAGGGTGATTCACGTATAAGGAAAAGGAAGGGGACCCCCTTCGCGTCCTGTGGGACGCCACGGGCGAGGAACTGGTACTTGGGGATGGCCCCTGGATAGCTCACGGCCTAGCAATGCTCCCTGTTTGTTTGTGTGCTGAGGAGTGGAGGGCGTGGCATGTTTCTGAAGGTGTGTAGGGGCGTGGCATATGCCTGGTGGAGTGTAGAGGTGTGGCATGTGTCTGGAGGTGTGTGGGGGCGTGGCATATGTCTGGAGGAGTGTAGGGGCGTGGTATACGTCTGGGGGAGTGTAGGGGCGTGACATGTATGTGAGGGCGTGGCATGTGTCTGGAGATGTGTTGGGGCGTGGCATGTGTCTGGAGGTATGTCGGGGCGTGGCATATGTCTGGGGGAATGTAGGGGCGTGGCATGAGCCTAACGGTGTGTGAGACGTCATAAAAGCATGGCAGGGTGTAGGGGCGTGGCACGAGCCTTGGGGAATATAGGGAGGGCGAGGCACGAGCCCCAGGGAGTGT
>NC_092269.1:33623342-33703342 GCF_036320965.1 Panulirus ornatus
GTGTCAAAAAATGGGGTGAATGGGAGCTATCCCCTTCCCTTGTCTACTTCCCCTCCCCTCTCTGCGTCCCTCCCTCGTCTCCTTCACCTCCTCCCCTTCCTCTTCTGTCTCCTCCTCCTCCTCCTCCTCCTCCTCCTCCCCCTCCCCTTCCCACCACCTTCCATACCCCACCCCATCTCTTCCCTTATTCCTCCCACCCTCTCCCATGACTCCCCCACCCATCCCTCCCCGTGTCCGTCTTCCTCTACCCCCCTTCCCTCCCCAACTCCCCTTTCCCTCCGCACCAGTGACGGCAGGGGGGAGGGGGATATTGCCAGGGTCCAGCAACAGTCTTGCTTCCCGTCACGTTGAACCGTAACGCGTCACATGATTGCGTGTGTGTGTGTTAATGAATGAACTGTTAGTGAGCGCGAGGGCACGACACTTCAGCACGAGGGTACGACCCTTGAGCACGAGGGTGTGACCCAGGGTTTAATGGCCTGGTCTGTGACCTGACCCCGTAATTGGCAGGTCAGAGACAAGGCCATTTTAACCAAGGCTCGTACGGTCGTGTTCAGGGATCGTAACGTTGCGTTGTCGGGTCGTACCGTCGTGTTCAAAGGATCGTAACGTTGCGTTGTAGGGTCGTAACGTCGTGTTCAAAGGATCGTAACGTTGCGTTGTCGGGCCGTATAGTCGTGTTCAAGGGATCGTAACGTTGCGTTGTCGGGTCGTAACGTCGTGTTCAAAGGATCGTAACGTTGCGTTGTAGGGTCGTAACGTCGTGTTCGAAGGATCGTAACGTTGCGTTGTAGGGTCGTAACGTCGTGTTCAAAGGTCGTAACGTTGCGTTGTCGGATCGTAACGTCGTGTTCAAAAGGTCGTAACGTTGCGTTGTAGGGTCGTAACGTCGTGTTCAAGGGGGTCGTACTGGCGTGCTCAAGGGTCGTACTGCCGTTATCAAGGGGTTCAAACCCCCTACCCCCTTCCATTTTCCTGCTCCTAAACCCCAAATTTACGAGGTTCCTTAGAAACCCGGCGAAGATGTGGTTTAATTTTAGTGTATATGTTTAACAAACTCGTTTTTAGAGGTGAAACCCAGCTACGTGAGGTTTTGAACCCCTGGATCACGAGGTTGAACTCCTGGGTCACGGGGTTGAACCTCTTGTACACATGGTTTACCACATGTTTAATCCCCTTACACATATGTATAAAGGTTTAACGCTTTATGCATGTACAAGGTTTAACCCCTTATATGTGAGGTTTAACCCTATACAAAGGGGTTTAAACCCCATATACACGGGGAATAAGCCTTCACACAAGGGGATCGAACCCCTTGCATGAGGCGACATCATGCAAACGCTAAACCAACTCACCTTCCATACGACGCTAAACCTTCGTCCTCCCGGGGTTTATCCCCTCGTGCCCCACAATACTGGTTTATTTCCTAAGGCCGATGTATGCAGAGGGGAGGAGGGACTTTTAAAGTTTCCGCCTGGACCACTTTTTTTTCCCCCAGGTGTGTCGTGTCCCACAAGGTTGTGCTTGTAGCGATGGCTTGTAAACAGCCCTTGACGCCTTGGTGCTCGAGGGATTTACCTCTGGCCGGCCCTTGTAGCCTTGGCGTCCACCCAAAGGGCTTTCTTTCCCCTCCCTCCCCAAATCCATCCTCTCACCAAGCCCTCGACACCTCCTTCATGACATATAACCACCCTCATATAAAACACGTAGGTCCCTCTGCATGACAGATAACCCCCCACACATGTACCAAGCATGTAATCCCTCCCATGTAAGACGTAATCCCCTTTCTCTCTCTCTCTCTCTCTCTCTCTCTCTCTCTCTCTCTCTCTCTCTCTCTCTCTCTCTCTCTCTCTCTCTCTCTCTCATTCTCTCTCTCTCGTTCCTCACCCAGTCCCTCCCTAACCCCGCCCCCCCTCCCTTCCTTAAGCCCGACACAGAGAGAGAGAGAGAGAGAGAGAGAGAGAGAGAGAGAGAGAGAGAGAGAGAGAGAGAGGAGGGAAGGAGGGAGAGGTAGGTAGGTGGGGGGGGGGGGGGCAAGAGGTGCAACTGGTTTTCCTGAGGTTATTAAAGAAGGCTGGAGCTGTGTCGGCTGTGTGTGACAGATGATCTCTGTAAGAGGAGCGCAGGGGGGTTTGGTGTTAAATGTTTTGGAAGTCTTGGGTGTTTGGAGGTCTTGGGTGTTTGGAGGTGTTAAATATTTTGGAGGTCTTGGGTGTTTGGAGGTCTTGGGTGCTTGGAGGTCTTGGGTGTTTTATTTTTCGTGTTTGTCTTCGTATTCACAACAGTTTCTGGGGTGAACAGACTGAACGGTTCATCCCCATGATCAGGGGGGGTGGAGATCCACTCCATGCTCAGGGGTGAGGAGATAACCCCCCCTTAATCAGGGGAGGATCTCCCTCGTGATCAGGGGTTAAGGAGGGGAAGACCCCTCCCATGATCAGGGTTGAAGACCATCTTCGTCAGGGGGTGGCCAGCGACGCCCAATTCAGGTCCCGTTTTTGAGCCGAGACATTTACACACACACACACACACACACACACACACACACACACACAGACACAGACACACACACACGCGCGCGCGCGCGCGCGTATTGGGAGGATGTACTCCAGGACCTGGGATACAGAGTAGTAGTTCTGTAACAGATTTTGTGACATGTACAGCGAGGGCTTAGGAAGGTGCTTACCAGCAGAAGGGAATGAAGAGAGAGAGAGAGAGAGAGAGAGAGAGAGAGAGAGAGAGAGAGAGAGAGAGAGAGAGAGAGAGGAGAGAATAACAAAAGGCGTATGGAAGGGACACAATATGGGAGAGATATGGGGAGAGGCAGAAGTCAAGGTTGTATTCGGAGCGCACGAGGGAAAGATAAGCGAGGTATGAAAGCAACGCCATTGATAAAGGAAATTCCTAAACCAATTAGTAAAGGTGTGATGTACCGGCGAACAGCAGAGGATCACATGATGAGATTAGAGAGGCCATAAAGGAAAAGATATTGAATATTCTAAGCTAATCTTCTTCCAGAGGGTCTCCCGAATTCTTGTTGCTACTAGCCAGGGTTGCGGGAAGTGCCTTAGAAAATACTGTCGTGAATTTACCAGAAGTTTGAACGGCCGTGCACCAGATGGCATCTCGCTGTCTGTAACCCATAGAATATGCGATCAGACCTTCGGCAGTCCAGTAGTGATTCAGACGAGGGCAGTGTTCCGGGGAATCTGGAGACTCAGTGTCGTGCCAATGTATGAGAAAGGCGATAGAGAAGTTGGCCCTCCACTGCAGACCAGTATTGTCTTTGCGATCGTGGCCTGTAAGATGCTAGAGATGACGATCAACAAGTTAGAATAGTTTTGAGTGGCTCGAGCCATTTAGGCGAAAACACGCGAAGGGAGATAGAGAACAGATCTTGCATGACGAATCTATTGGACTTGTATGGAAGAGTGAGCAAGATCTTGGAATAGAAAGGGGAGACAAGTTGGTTTATTGTGCATTGTTGTGCTGCCAGGTGGCCCCTTTGATGCCATACCCAACCGAAGATTGATTACGTACCAAGACATTAAGGCCCCTGGATGTCCAAGGTAGGAAGGCTACGTGAATGGATTGACACCCACACAAGTGGGAGGGAACAGGAGGATACACGTCGGAGGAACCATCTCCAACTGGGCGAGGTTGTCAAGTGGAGTTCCACAGGGGTAAGTCTTCGGTGCCGCTGGTGTTTCTGGTCAGGATGAACGAGACATCAAATGACGCAGAATTGTCCCCTGTTGTGTCAACGAGACATACCAGAATTAATGAAGGAAGTGAGGGGTACCAGTGAGTACGAAATATGAAGGACCCCCTTAAGAAAAAATGCAGCATCGATGAGATGAATGATTTCAGAGAAGTTTTGAAACCCAGCTAATGTCATGATGCATTTGGTCGGTGGATTGTTTAGAAGGGGCGATGTACAACGTCGTACCTTCGACCCCAAGATACTGCACGTCTGGCAGCCTCGCATCAGGGACCACAGAGGATTGCTTGAAAGGCACGCGAGCAAGTGTGGCGCCAAATTTGAGGAGAATGAGTTGTGGTAGAGAGAGGAGGTAAGTCCCTCCCCCCACCCCGATGTGCTCGATTTAGAAGAGGGAAAGATAAGCGGAGACGCAAGAGCCTTGTGTGAACAACTTGGTGGCCATGACAGGCTTAATATAAACAGTGGTCGTAAGTCAGAGGAGATTGTGAGAGCAAGAGCTGGGATATATATATATATATATATATATATATATATATATATATATATATATATATATATATATATATATATATATATATATATGTACAGGGGAACACGAGAGAATGATTTCTTCAACAGCAGCAGCAGTGTTGTTGTTGTTGTGGACACATGGAACGAACCAGGCGGCGAGGAAAAGAAAAGATGAGGGAATTGTATGTAACTATATAGAAAAACTCAGAATCCTATGTATGATTACGATAGAGAGAGAGACAAGAGATGTGGGCGGGGGGGGGGGGCACCCCACTAGTGTAAGAGGCTCCCTCGTCGTGTATACGAATAGAGAGCTCTCTCTCTCTCTCTCTCTCTCTCTCTCTCTCTCTCTCTCTCTCTCTCTCTCTCTCTCTCTCTCTCTCTCTCTCACAGCTTATGGACCCTGTGTGTGTATCTGTTTTACCGAAGGGTCGGGGGTCCTCCTCCTCCTCCTTCCCCCACCTGAGGGCCGGTCAGGGACAAATTAGGGCCGGGTGGTCAAGAGGCGGCGCCTCGGGGCAGGATTTCGCCCCCACCCACCTGTTAGGGGCAAGTATAGGGATCTGTTGGGGCGAGTGTAAGGTCTAGGGAGCGGCGGGGGAGGAGGAGGAGGAGGAAGGGTGGGAAAATGTGTAGATAGACAGAGTCTGATGAGGGAGATAAATAGATAAAGATAGCCTGGATAGACGAAGATAGTCTGGATTGATAAAGATAAAGATGGTCTGGGTAGGTATAGAGTTTCGTGATGTCACCCTGCGATTGTAACGTTACGTCATACGTTAAGACATGTCGTCATGACTGTACCGTTACGTCATACGTTAAAACATGGTCGTGAGCGTAACGGTGCGTAAGTGGCCCTCCTGCTGTAGTCAGGGTCGTTCCCGTAGCGTCTTAGGGCGGGAGAAGCATTAAGCGTATGTATCCCCGCCCGGAGGGTCGACTTGAACGGATGGTTGTGTTGTGGTGCTGGAGATGACCGGGGATAAGCTGGGGAAGGGGCCATGGGTGATGGTCAGCTGCCTGAAGGGGTCATATGTGGTGGTCAGCTGCCTGAAGGGGTCATATGTGGTGGTCAGCTGCCTGAAGGGGTCATATGTAGTGGTCAGCTGCCTGAAGGGGCTGTGGGTGATGGTTAGCTGCCAGAAGGGGCTATGGGTAGTGGCTAGCTGCCTAAAGGGGCTATGGGTAGTGGTGAGCTGCCTGAAGGGGCTGTGGGTAGTGGTCGGCTGCCTGAAGGGGCCATGGTTGGTAGCCAGCTGCCTGATGGGGGCCATTGGAGACCATCTACCTGATGGGGGACATTGGCGGTGGCCAGCTGCCTGAAAGGGCCCTAGGTGATGGCCATCTGGTTGAAGGGACCATTCGTTATGGCCAGCTCCCTACTGGAGCCACAGATGGCCGGCTAACTAACCACCGGGGCCATAGATGGCCATTTTGACAGCCCTTTCCAACAGTTTTCGTGATCAACAAAAATTCTGTTGTTGTACTTGAGGGGAGCTGGTGCTCATTACTCTCTCTCTCTCTCTCTCTCTCTCTCTCTCTCTCTCTCTCTCTCTCTCTCTCTACGTCTCTCTTTTTTTTCATGTTTTCATTTTTGACATTTTTTTTTGTACCGTAGCGTCGTGCCGTCATGGAGGACGAGGGATTTTGGGGGAGGAAGGTTCATTAAGAAAGGGGGTTGTGTATGCAAATAATTTCCAATTTTCCCGAACGTGTTTTTCTGGAGACGTTACACAGGTTCCAATGAATTTGAGTCAGGATTTTTTATTTAACTTAGTTTTTTATTTTTCGTAAATATTAGATTAAGACAACACTTACTTCGTTTAAGAGTAAGGTAAGACAGGAGCTGACTTGATTGAAGATGTGGAGGAGAAAAAAAAAATGCCTTAGCTTGACCCAGAACGCCGTTTTCTGTAGGGATTGATCCACGACGCCCGTTTTCTATAGCGACTGACCCAGAATGCCGTTTTCTCTAGCGACTGACCCAGAGCGCCGTTTTCTGTGGAGAGTGATCCACAACGCCGTTTTCTGTAACGACTGACCCAGGACGCCGTTTTCTGTAGAGACTGACCCAGAACGCCGTTTTCCGTGGAGACTGATCCACAACGCCGTTTTCTGGAGCGACTGACCCAGAATGCCGTTTTTCTGTAGCGACTGACTTCGTAATTTGGCTCGTCTGTGTCTAACTGACTCGCTGAAAGTTTCGAAAAAGATAGGACAGATAAACAAAAAAAAAAGGGACAACTTAAAAAATCACTTTAAGGTGATCAAAAATGAAAAAAAGACATTTTTAGGGGTAAAAGAATGAAACAAAGACCATTTTAGGGATAAAAGAATGAATAAAAGACACTTTTTGGTGATAAAAGAGTGAGTAAAAGATACTTTCAGGGATGAAAAATGAATAAAAGACACTTTTAGGGATAGAAGACTGAATAAAAGACACTTTTAAGGATAAAAGAATAGTTGAAAGACACCTTTAGGGATAAAAGAATGAATGAAAGACACTTTTAGGGATAAAAGAACGAAGTTAAGACACTTTTAGGGGATACAAGAATGAAAAAAGGCACTTTTAGGGATAAAAGAATGAATGAAAGACAATTTTAGGGGATAAAAGAACGAAGTTAAGACACTTTTAGGGGATACAAGAACGAAATAAAGACACTTTTAGGGATAAAAGAATGAATGAAAGACAATTTTAGGGGATAAAAGAACGAAATAAAGACACTTTTAGGGATAAAAGAATGAATAAAAGACAATTTTAGTGATAAAAGAATGAATGAAAGACACTTTTAGGGATAAGAGAATGAATGAAAGCCAATTCTAGGGATATTCTGTATTCTGTAGGCGTCTGAGACTAGCGTCAAAGGATGGCACAATCTACCTGTACAAATGATGGCCAAGGAGCTGCACTTACCACAGCACAGTTGTGTGTTTTGCAGACCCTGGCCTTACCTATACTTCTCGCGGATTTGCATAAATCCACGACCCATTTGGATTAATCATAATTCGTCTCTTTAGAATACTGTATTTTGGTGTATATATGTAATTGAGTATAGGACGTGTTAAGTATATATGTGGGACAGTATAGGACGTGTTAAGTATATAAGTTGGACAGTATAGGACGTGATAAGTATATAAGTTGGACAGTATAGGACGTGTTAAGTATATATGTGGGACAGTATAGGACGTGTTAAGTATATAAGTTGGACAGTATAGGACGTGATAAGTATATAAGTTGGACAGTATAGGACGTGTTAAGTATATATGTGGGACAGTATAGGGCGTGTTAAGTATATATGTGGGACAGTATAGGACGTGTTAAGTATATTTAGGACAGTAAGAGCTCAGTGGATCATAGAGTGTTCACTGGTGCTTTCAGGCAGAGATTTATGCTTGCAGAGGCAACACGCACAATCACACACACACACACACACACACACACACACACACACACACACACACACACACACACACACACACACTCCACCTTGCATGGTGCTGGCGCGAGTAAATTGCATCTTGATGGTGACCAACACGCACACCTGATTCTGTTACGAGATAAACTGAAGGTGTTAGATTACGGGACGAGATACAGGAAATGACACCCCCCCACAACCCCACACCACACACACACACACACACACACACACACACACACCACACACACACACACACCCCTATTTTTTTTTTTTGCAAGGTTGACGAAGGGAATTTTTTTTTTTTTTATTTTGTGCGAAGTGGATATTTGTTGTCGATAACTTTGTGCTTTGATTGTTCTAAACACACACACACACACACACACACACACACACACACACACACACACACACACACACATGTGGTTAATTCGCATACACCAGCAAGTGACATACTATAAGCATTCGCTACCACACAATTACCACCACTGCCACCACCACTACCACCACCTCAGCCACTTTCCTCCTGCCGTCCCTCCACCATCACCACCACATCCTCTCTCCACCTCACCACTCCTCCACCACTCCCTCCCTTCCTCCCTCCCTCCCTCACTACCTCTCAGCCACTTTCCTCCTGCCGCCCCTCCTCCACCACCACCACCACATCCTCCCTCCGCTCTCTCCACCTCACCACTCCTCCACCACTCCCACCCTCCCTCGCTTCCACCATCACTGACTCTTTCTCTCCCTGGCTGTTCTCACGTACACACAATATTTACAGCCTCGCCCCGCAACCCTCGTCGCTGTATCAGCGTTTTCCTTACCTTGAAGTCATGCCAGATTTAAGCCACCCTCCCTCCCTCCCTCCCTCGTCAAGATATCGGTGTATGAGAGAGAGAGAGAGAGAGAGAGAGAGAGAGAGAGAGAGAGAGAGAGAGAGAGAGAGAGAGAGAGAGGTTATTATATATGCAAGATTCCAAGGGGAGGTTTTTACACTCGGTGTTGCCCCCATTTCTCTTAGCCTTGTACACATGTACCATGTTTCTGCTCGTGTGTGTGTGTTATTTACACACACACACACACACACACACACACACACACACACACACACACACACACACACCGCAGCCCAAGCCAGTTACTCTACCCATTTACCGGCCACCCTCCCGCGGCGGGCAAAGTATGAACAGCTGGGGATTGGCTGTGGGCCAAGTGCCGCATCCAGATTTCGAACTCACGCCAGCCGGATTCTGGGCGGGCCCTTTGCCCACTTGTGGTCTGTCGCGCCAACCGCTACACTACACGGCCGTGTGTGTGTGTGTGTCCCTTGTGTATGTTTCTGTGTACGTGTGTCTGTGTGTACGAGTACATTTTCCATGGTATGTGTACTGCATTTGGAAGAATAAACAAACCCTCTTATTTTTTGTTTGTTTGTTTGCTCGCTCCCGGTCGGTTAGCATTCTTCATGTTCGAGTGATTTACATTTAAAAACTATTAACCATTCGTAAGGCATCATTACCCCAATACCTGTTTTCTGTATCGTGTATACACAAGCTTCCAGTCCGGGCAGATGAAGTGTCCCTGATTCACACACACACATACACTCTCACACAGAGTATGTTGATTCCTGATTGAATGTGTATATATATATATATATATATATATATATATATATATATATATATATATATATATATATATATATTTATATATATATATATATATATATATATATATATATATATATATATATATATATATATATATATATATGTGTGTGTGTGTGTGTGTTTCTTTCTTTCATACTATTCGCCATTTCCCGCGAGAGCGAGGTAGCGTTAAGAACAGAGGACTGGGCCTTTGAGGGAATATCCTCACCTGGCCTCCTTCTCTGTTCCTTCTTTTGGAAAAAAAAAGAAAAAAAAAAGAGAGGGGAGGATTTCCAGGGCCCCCCCCGCTCCCTTCCCTTTCAGTCGCCTTCTACGACACGCAGGGAATACGTCGGAAGTATTCTTTCTCCCCTATCCCCAGGGATAATATATATATATATATATATATATATATATATATATATATATATATATATATATATATATATATATATATATATATATATATATATAGCCTGAATAATTTGCATAGATTAATGTTGACTGTGTGAAGCATCGTCTTATTTTAAGTCGTTTATAAAGACAAATATACTTTAATTTCTTATTTGTCTATCTTTATCATAATCTGATTAATGTTAAGGCCATGCTAATCACTCTATTGTCAAAATGTTATGATTAATGTTAAGGCCATATTAATCATTTTCTTGTCTAATTTTCATACTTTCTTGTCTAATTTTCATACTGTCTTGTCTAATTTTCATACTGTCTTGTCTAATTTTCATACTTTCTTGTCTAATTTTCATACTTTCTTGTCTAATTTTCATACTTTCTTGTCTAATTTTCATACTTTCTTGTATTCCATAATTCTTTTCTTAGTGGCTCTTTTTTTTTTTTTTGGCATCGGTAATTCTCTGTTGGGTCAAGTATGTTTTCCGAAGTAAAACAAGTCAGCCGATTTTAATGGGACGTGGCTGGTGTCGCCGATATCCGATACGCGGGCAGTATCGGAGGTCTTGAGGAGGGGTAGCACAGAAGTGGAGTATCGGCTTCCGAAGAAAAAAAAGAAAAGGAGAAATTTGCCTCCAATGATGGTCTTTCCAGACATTTCTGGTTGGCCTGTGGACATACATACTTGGTCGCCGTTTCCCGCGTTAGCGCCAGGAGCGGAGTAAGAATTAAGACCCTCATTCGCTCGCATTCATTCTCAAGCTGTCATGTGTAATGGTCCTAAACCACGGCCCTCCTAATTCGTACATACGTGTCCTTGGATTTCCTCCGGCTGCTGAATATACCCTGGGATAGTCCATTGACGGCACGTCGCCCCCCGTATACCACATCGATCCGTTTCGTTCTATCTCTCGCACGCCTTTCTATCTATATCTATCTGTCTATCTATCTATCTATCTATCAATCAGCCTATATTTATCTATATCTATCTATCTATCTATCTATCTATCTATTTATCTATCTGTCTGTTTGTTTTTTTCCAAAGAAGGGACGGAGAGGGGGGCCAGGTGGGGATGTTCCCTCAGAGGCCCAGTCCTTTGTTCTTAACGCTCCCTCGGTGATGCGGGAAATGGCGAATAGTTTGAAAGAAAGAATATATATATATATATATATATATATAGCAGCTGTCTATACAGCTATGTACATTATAGCACATTGGTCATGAGTAGTTTCGCGTTACCGCGCGATCCAGCCTCTCTCCTCTACGCTTGGCGTATCGCGGCGCGGTACGCACGGCTCATGAATCATGTCTCCATTATTCTGATTGAATTTATTGTGTGCGATAGAGCGCCCCGGGCCCCGAGCGCCGCAGCACCACGCCTTATACTTCCCGCTTCTGCCACCGGGTTACGTATGGGTGGGGGGTATTAATGCGCCTTTTCCCACAAGGTTCAGCCCGTCGTGTGCACGACGCCCCTGGGGTTGGAGGAGGAGGAGGAGGAGGAGGGTAACTTTATGTACCGCGTGTGACAGAGGACGCTGTCATCTTCTTCTGTCCAGTTGCGATGGAGGGGGGTCGTCTTCTGTCCATGTGACAGAGGACATTGTCATCTTCTTCTGTCCAGTTGCGATGGAGGGGGATCGTCTTCTGTCCATGTGACAGAGGACATCATCTTCTGTTCTGTGCGATGGAGGGGTTCGTCTTCTGTCCGTGTGACAGAGGACATCTTCTTCTGTCCAGTGCGATGGAGGGGGTCGTCTTCTGTCCGTGTGACAGGACATCTTCTGTCCAGTGCGATGGAGGGGGTCGTCTTCTGTCCATGTGATAGGACATCTTCTGTCCAGTGCGATGGAGGGGGTCGTCGTCTGTCCATGTGACAGAGGACATCATCTTCTGTCCTGTGCGATGGAGGGGGTCGTCTTCTGTCCGTGTGACAGAGGACATCTTCTGTCCAGTGCGATGGAGGGGGTCGTCTTCTGTCCATGTGATAGGACATCTTCTGTCCAGTGCGATGGAGGGGGTCGTCGTCTGTCCATGTGACAGAGGACATCTTCTGTGCAGTGTGATGGAGGGGGTCGTCGTCTGTCCATATGACAGAGGACATCTGTCCAGTGCGATGGAGGGCTTCGTCGTCTGTCCATGTGACAGAGGACATTGTCCTCCTCATCTGTCCAGTGCGACAGAGGGAATCGTCTTCTGTCCATATGACAGAGAACATCGTCATCATCTTCTGTCCAGTGCGATGGAGGAGGTCGTCTTCTGTCCATGTGATAGGACGTCCTCTTCTGTCCATGTGATAGACAACACCATCTTCTGTCCAGGTGACTGAGGGCATCATCCTCTTCTGTCCATGTGACAGAGGACATCGTCATCATCATTTGTCCAGTGCGATGGAGGGCCTCGTCCTCGTCTGTCCATGTGATAGACAACACCATCTTCTGTCCATGTGACAGGCGACATCATCCTCTTCTGTCCATGTGATAGACTACACCATCTTCTGTCCAAGTGACAGAGGGCATCATCTTGTCCTTTATTAAGTTATTTTTTTTTTTTTCATTGTGTCTTCGGTGTATATGGGCTTAGTACAACCCTCCCGTTTTCTGTTGGTGCGTTTTTATGCCAGTTACCGCATACAACCACCCGTATTCTGTTTTCTGATGGATGCTGAAGGAAAATATAGGACCCACCCTTCTTTCATCGGGCTTTCAGGAGCACCATCACCACCTCAGGGATCCCATCAGGTCCGCGGGTGTTCTTAGACCGGTCCCCAGCCCCTGAAGTACGGTTGAAGGGTACCCTCCTCCCTCCCTTTCCCTCTCCCTCCCTCTGGCTAACATCAGAGGGCCCATGTTTACGGAGCTCGGGGGGGCCACTAACACTCCTTAGCCTAAGGCCTTTCATGCATGGGGGCCCCTCTCTCTCACACTGTGAACCCGCGTAGATAGGCTGAGAAATTGTGTGTGTGTGTGTGTGTGTGTGTGTGTGTGTGTGTGTGTGTGTGTGTTTTCATGACCAGGTGTCAACCCACACATGTCCAGACGAATCTGCCAGAGTTCCAGGGGTCGTCAGCCAATTATTCATTATTATTATTATTATTATTATTATTATTATTATTATTATTATTATTATTATTATTATTATTATTATTTCCCACATCGAAGTGCTGTATCGGAGGTACGATTGCTTGGGCAGGCGTCGACTTGGGTGGAAGTCTAGGTGGAGCTTGGAGGAAGGTTCACCTGGGGTGGAAGTCAAGGTGGAGCTCGGTTGCAGGTTCACCTGGGGTGGAGGTTAAGGTGGAGCCTGGCGACCGATTCACCTGGGGTGGAAGTCAAGGTGGAGCTTGGCGACCGGTTCACCTGGGGTGGAAGTCATGGTGGAGCCTGGCGACCGGTTCACCTGGGGTGGAAGTCAAGGTGGAGCCTGGCAACCGGTTCACATGGGGTGGAAGTCAAGGTGGAGCCTGGCAACCGGTTCACATGGGGTGGAGCATGATTGATGGTCAGGGGGGGTCAGCTGCTTAGCTTGGAGCCGTAGTGGGGGGGGGGGGGGAGGAGACGTGTGTGTGTGTGTGTGTGTGTGTGTGTGTGTGTGTGTGTGTGTGTGTGTGTGTGTCATAAGGCATCATTTATTGTTGGCAGAGAACAAAGATATATATTATCCTGGATGGGATTGTGTGAGGGGTGTGGATTACACCAGGTGTAGGAGGGGGTGAGGATTACATGAGGTGTGTGTGTGTGTGAATTGTGAGGATTACATGAGATACGTGAGGATTACGTCAGGCGTGTTGTGAGGGGTGGGGATTACGTGAGGTGGGTGAGGGATGAGGATTACATGAGGTGTGTGTGAGGGGTGAGGATTACATGGGCTACGTGAGGATTACATGAGGTGTGTGTGAGGGGTGAGGATTACATGGGCTACGTGAGGATTACATGAGGTGTGTGTGAGGGGTGAGGATTACATGAGAGACGTGAGGATTACATGAGGTGTGTGTGAGGGGTGAGGATTACATGAGAGACGTGAGGATTACATGAGGTGTGTGTGAGGGGTGAGGATTACATGAGAGACGTGAGGATTACATGAGGTGTGTGTGAGGGGTGAGGATTACATGAGAGACGTGAGGATTACATGAGGTGTGTGTGAGGGGTGAGGATTACATGGTCTACGTGAGGATTACTTGAGGTGTGTGTGAGGGGTGAGGATTACATGGTCTACGTGAGGATTACATGAGGTGTGTGTGAGGGGTGAGGATTACATGAGAGACGTGAGGATTACATGAGGTGTGTGTGAGGGGTGAGGATTACATGAGAGACGTGAGGATTACATGAGGTGTGTGTGAGGGGGTGAGGATTACATGAGAGACGTGAGGATTACTTGAGGTGTGTGTGAGGGGTGAGGATTACATGAGAGACGTGAGGATTACATGAGGTGTGTGTGAGGGGTGAGGATTACATGAGAGACGTGAGGATTACATGAGGTGTGTGTGAGGGGTGAGGATTACATGAGAGACGTGAGGATTACATGAGGTGTGTGTGAGGGGTGAGGATTACATGAGAGACGTGAGGATTACTTGAGGTGTGTGTGAGGGGTGAGGATTACATGAGAGATGTGAGGATTACATGAGGTGTGTGTGAGGTGTGAGGATTACAGGAGACACGTTAGGATTACATGAGGTGTGTAAGGGGTGAGGATTACATGAGAGATGTGAGGATTACATGAGGTGTGTGTGAGGGGTGAGGATTACATGAGACACGTTAGGATTACATGAGGTGCGTGTGAGGGGTGAGGATTACATGAGAGACGTGAGGATTACATGAGGTGTGTGTGAGGGGTAGGATTACATGAGAGACGTGAGGATTACATGAGGTGTGTGTGAGGGGTGAGGATTACATGAGAGACGTGAGGATTACATGAGGTGTGTGTGAGGGGTGAGGATTACATGAGATACGTGAGGATTACATGAGGTGTGTGTGAGGGGTGAGGATTACATGAGAGACGTGAGGATTACATGAGGTGTGTGTGAGGGATGAGGATTACATGAGAGACGTGGGGATTACATGAGGTGCGTGTGAGGGGTGAGGATTACATGAGAGACGTGAGGATTACATGAGGTGTGTGTGAGGGGTGAGGATTACATGAGAGACGTGAGGATTACATGAGGTGTGTGTGAGGGGTGAGGATTACATTAGACGTGAGAGTAAACAATTAAAGGTCATTTGGGGGTAAGGGTAGTTATTAAGCGCGATATCGCCTCGTGTACATAACTGGTGATTGGGAAGGGCACGTAGTGGGAACTGAAGTGGTGTGGAACAGGTTTGTGGAGGAGGTATGTGGAAGCCAGAGTCACCTGAAGTGTGATATTGTTTACAGGGTGGGTTCTTGTTTGCAGGGTGTGGTCTTGTTTGCCGAGTGTGATCTTGTTTACTGATTGTGATCTTGTTCACAGGGTGTGATCTTGTTTACAGGGTGTCGTCTTGTTTACAGGGTGTCGTCTTGTTTACTGGGTGTGATCTTGTTCACAGGGCTTGGTCTTGTTTACAGGGTGTCGTCTTGTTTACAGGGTGTCGTCTTGTTTACAGGGTGTCGTCTTGTTTACAGGGTGTGATCTTGTTTACAGGGTGTCGTCTTGTTTACAGGGTGTCGTCTTGTTTACAGGGTGTGATCTTGTTTACAGGGTGTCGTCTTGTTTACAGGGTGTCGTCTTGTTTACAGGGTGTCGTCTTATTTACAGGGTGTGGTCTTGTTTACAGGGTGTGGTCTTATTTACAGGGTGTGATCTTGTTTACACGGGTGTGATCTTGTTTACTGGACTGTGATCTTGTTTACTGACTGTGATCTTGTTTACCGGGTTTGAGCTTTGTCCCTTCTGTGACGCTTTACATGCAAAAAGGAAAAAAAAAATTCGCTGGT
Organism: Panulirus ornatus; assembly: GCF_036320965.1. Classification (NCBI taxonomy): domain Eukaryota; kingdom Metazoa; phylum Arthropoda; class Malacostraca; order Decapoda; family Palinuridae; genus Panulirus; species Panulirus ornatus. The sequence continues at coordinate 33,638,961 of NC_092269.1, forward strand.
GCACACATCATGCTGATGCCCTCCCCTCCTCCCAGACATAAGGTGAATACCATCTTCCCGGACAGTAGATGGGTGGAGTTAGACGAGATGACCAGGATTGAGGATCGCACGGAAGGACACAAGTCAGTGTTCACAAGTGTAGAGGAGCCTCCCTCCCATGAGAGAGAGGCAGACCTCCCTCCTCCTCCTCCTCCTTCTCTTCTTCCTCTTCCTCTTCCTCTTCTCCTCTTCCTCCTTCTTCTCCTCTTCCTCCTTCTCCTCCTCCTCTTCTTCTTCTTCTTCTCCTTCTCCTCTTCCTTCTCCTCTTCTTCCTTCTCCTCCTCCTCTTCCTCCTCCTCCCCCCTTCCTCCTCCTCTTCTTTCCTCCTCCTCCTCCTCCTCCTCCTCCTCCTCCTCCCCCCCCCTTCCTCCTCCTCCTCTTCCTCCTCCTCCTCCTCCTCCTCCTCCTCCTCCTCCTTCTCCTCCTCCTCCCCCTTCCTCCTCCTCCTTCCCTTCCTCCTCCTCCCCCCTTCCTCCTCCTCCTCCTCCTCCTTCCCCCCCCTTCCTCCTACTCTTCCTCCTCCTCCTCCTCCTCCTCCTCCCTTCCTCCTCCTCCTCCTCCCGTGCCGTACAGAATGGTTGATACCTCACACCAACGCGTAATGTACACACCTCCGCCAGCACCAGAGCAGTGTGAAGGTATCATGTTAATTCCCGTAGAGTACCTACGTGCAGGTGAATCAGGAAGTAAACGTGTGCGATTCCTTTGCCCTGTCTGTCGTTTCTCTCAAGACTTTGGCCCCTTATCACTGTGGGATGCCTTCCGTGATGTAGATATTTGACCCTCGGGTTTTTGAAAGGTTATTTCTGATTGTTTATCATAACATATACGTCTTGTTAATACTCGTGAAATGTATGAAGGTCGACATTGATATATTAAGCAGGATATTTCCAAGTATTTCTGCATCGTATGGTCAATATATTAGTAATTCTACGCTCAGTACTTAGCTTTGAATATTGTCTGAATATCCACATAAAATCCAGTACTTGACTCTCTCTCTCTCTCTCTCTCTCTCTCTCTCTCTCTCTCTCTCTCACACACACACACACACACACACACACACACACACACACACACAACAGTGAGTACCTAAATGAGGAACTTATGATTGGTGTGTGTGTGTGTGTGTGTGTGTGTGTGTGTGTACCATCATCTGCATTTCTCGCACACTGCCATTAGCGTTGGGACACGTCGTCTCTTACATTTCCTCTTAGTTCTGGACGCTCTGGTGATGGATCTTTATTTACTTCGGTCCTGAGTCCTTACGTCGAGCGCATTATACGTCTTACTCGCGTACATCCCAGATGGTCATTAATGTCCTAACTTCAACCAGACGTTGAGCATTAAGTTGCTGCCTCGTTGGGCAACTTTGAAGATTCAGACAGCGTTGGAAGTCGCATTTGTTCCGCTGTCGATCGTTACTGAACGCCAGTAAACCCCCCCCTCAAGGAGCACCCCCTTCCCCCTCGAGGAGCACCCCCTCGAGGGGCATCTAGACGTGAAAACATCAAGTAATTTATCTCCAGTCTGACCACCGGGGTGGAGGGTGATCTGAGCAAGCATCGTGTAGTGTAGTGTGTGTGTGTGTGTGTGTGTGCGCGGGGTCAGTAATGGGTACTTGAGCGGGAGCCTCTTTGTCTTTCCCAGAGAGGTTTGGACAGGGAAGGGAAAGGCTGCTTTCCTGATACAGTTCGGGAGGGGATCATCTGCCGTTACCTGCCGCCTCTTTGTGCGTCCTTTGGAAGGTGGGAGCAGCGGGAGGAGGTGCTCCTCCTCCTCCTCCTCCGCCCCGTGTCCACCACCTCACTCTTTTCCTTCACGACTTCCTCCATCTGTTCCCTCGTCGTGCCTTTGTTTCTCCAGCCACCTGTTCCTCTGCCTACTCCTGTTCCAGCACCTCCTGCGTCTTTCCCCGCCATCTGTTCTGCTGCTCCTCCTGTTCCAGCACTTCAACTCCCGCGTCTCTCCCGCGACCTGTTCCAGCGCATCCAGGGTCTCTTCAGGCCACCTGTTCCTCTACCCACCTGTTCCAGCGCCTCCTGTGTCTTTTGTTCCTGTGCTCCTGTTCCAGCACCTCTTGCGTCTCTCTCGCCACGTTCCTCTGCTCCTCCTGTTCCAGTACATCCTTGGTGTCTCCCGTCTCTTGTTCTCGTGTTCCTCCTGTTCCAGTACCTCCTGCGTCTCACCCCAGCCTCCTGTTCCAACGCCTCCTGCGTCTCTCCAGCCTCCTGTTCCCAGTGCTCCTTCTGTTCCCGTGCCTCCTCCTGTTCCCGTGCCTCCTCCTGTTCCCGTGCTCCTCCTGTTCCAGCGGCTCCTGCGTCTCTCCCACCACCTGTTCCCGTGCCCTGGTCGTCCAGCGCCTGGGGCGCGTGTCGTCACACCGGGCAGCAACTTGTTCTCCACCCCGTCCCATTTCCTCCTGCCATCCTTCATGTCCTTTTTGTATTGTCTTACCCCCAGGCAGGTGACCTGTCTTCATCCCCGCCGCTCCTCCCTCCCTCACCTTAGGATCAGTCCTCCACCTCCTCCTCCTCTCCTGCCTGATCATGACCGCATCCTGCCCTCTTCCAGGACCACAGACGTAACGTCTTCTGCCTTTGCCTACAATTTCTCGCTTCCCTCCTCCTCCTCCTGTGCTCAGAAACCCTCCCCTGGAGTCCCTTCACCCAACACACCCCTCCCTCACAGAGTCTGTCTGTATGTGTGTGTCTGTCTGGCTGTGCCGCGGTCTTTGTGCTCACCTGAGGCAAGAGTTCGTGTTCCTCCTCCTCCTCCTCCTCACTCCTCCACCACCACCACCACCGCCGCCGCCCCGCCGCCCCACCCCTCCCTCCCTCCCTCCCTCCTGCATCCTCCTGGTCTGCCTGGCCAGCCAGACCAGAGGGCGTGAGGCAGGTACCAGCAGCAGCAGCAGCAGCAGGAGCGAGACAGTCACTCAGTGTACGTTCGGATGCGTCGGAGACAGGACGTTGGAACGCTCTCCTCCGCTGACGCTGAGAGAGGGAGAGAGCTGGGTCTCGTGGTGGCTAGCGCTTCTCGACTACACCTGTGAACATCTCGGGAGTGTTGTGGTGTATAGTGCGTGACCCCCGTGTGGTGACCTCAAGCCACGGTCACTAGCCCTGAGGCTGGGGGAGGAGAATTTCGTAAAGTGATTCTAGTAAACAGGATATTGAAGTGAACCTCCCCATTTTGGAAAAAAAAAAAAGAGAGAGAGAAAATAAGATTCCCCCTCCGATGACTGACTGCGCCCTCCGTTACCAACGCCCCCTGCGGTATAGTTCGACCACTTGTCGTCGTATTCAGAGATGTGAGAAGGCGAGAGGGATCGTGAGTTAGGTGTAGAAACATAAAGAAGTAACCGAGTGTGGGTTGTCCATGTATAATTTCCTCCTCCGCCGACCGTAAGAGATCAACCAACCACCCTCCCCCTCTCTTCTTCCCTCCCTCCCCCTCAAAACCCTGTTGCTGCTTGCCTCAACAAACATCGCGTCGACTGCCACGAGGTCTTCCTGCCCCCCCCCGGTAAGTGTTGTGTTGTCCGTGAAGTGTTGTGAGTGTTGTGTTGTGTTGCCTCTCACCTGTGCGGAGCCAGCCCCCCACCTGGAGGGGGAGGAGGTGACCTGGCGTGCGTGCGTGCGTGCGTGCGTGCGCGGTGATGCTGGTGAGGTTGGCGTGGTGTTTCCTGGTGTGGGTGATCATGATGCCGGGTGATGCTCGCTTTGGTGCTGGTGCTTGTTAGCAGTGGGGATTGTGGTGGTGCTTGTTAACAGTGGGGATTGTGGTGGTGCTTGTTAGCAGTGGGGATTGTGGTGGTGCTTGTTAGCAGTGGGGATTGTGGTGGTGCTTGTTAGCAGTGGGGATTGTGGTGGTGCTTGTTAGCAGTGGGGATTGTGGTGGTGCTTGTTAACAGTGGGGATTGTGGTGGTGCTTGTTAGCAGTGGGGATTGTGGTGGTGCTTGTTAGCAGTGGGGATTGTGGTGGTGCTTGTTAGCAGTGGGGATTGTGGTGGTGCTTGTTAGCAGTGGGGATTGTGGTGGTGGGGCCTGTTAGCAGTGGGGATTGTGGTGGTGCTTGTTAGCAGTGGGGATTGTGGTGGTGCTTGTTAACAGTGGGGATTGTGGTGGTGCTTGTTAGCAGTGGGGATTGTGGTGGTGGGGCCTGTTAGCAGTGGGGATTGTGGTGGTGCTTGTTAGCAGTGGGGATTGTGGTGGTGCTTGTTAACAGTGGGGATTGTGGTGGTGGTGTTGGGGCTTGTTAGCAGTGGGGATTGTGGTGGTGCTTGTTAACAGTGGTGTTGTTGGTGGTGGTGGTGGGGCTTGTTAGCAGTGGGGATTGTGGTGGTGCTTGTTAGCAGTGGGGATTGTGGTGGTGCTTGTTAACAGTGGGGATTGTGGTGGTGGTGTTGGGGCTTGTTAGCAGTGGGGATTGTGGTGGTGCTTGTTAGCAGTGGGGATTGTGGTGGTGCTTGTTAACAGTGGGGATTGTGGTGGTGCTTGTTAGCAGTGGGGATTGTGGTGGTGCTTGTTAGCAGTGGGGATTGGTGGTGGTGCTTGTTAGCTTGGTGGTGGTGCTCGTTAGCGGTGGGGATTGTGGTGGTGCTTGTTAGCTTGGTGGTGGTGCTCGTTAGCAGTGGGGATTGTGGTGGTGCTTGGTAGCAGTAGGGATTGTGGTGGTGCGTTAGTAGTGGTGTTTGGTAGTGGTGCTTGTTAGCAGTGGTGATTGGTGGTGGTGCTTGTTAACAGTGGTGCTAGTGCTTGTAGCAGTAGTGTCGGTGGTAGTGCCGCTTGTAGCAGTGGGAGTGCCCGGTGCGGTTGATGCTCGCGGCAGTGGTGGTAGTGCTCGTCGCGGCAGTGGTGGTAGTGTTCGCTCGCGGCAGTGGTGGTGGTAGTGCTCGCGGCAGTGGTGGTAGTGCTCGCGGCAGTGGTGGTAGTGCTCGTCGCGGCAGTGGTGGTAGTGGTGCTCGCGGCAGTGGTGGTCGCCTCCTTAGTCTGCCTGCACCTGCTGTTGATGTGGGCCGTCAGGTGTTCGTGTGGTGCTTGTACTGCTTGTGAGCTCCGTCGTGTGTTGCTTCGTGTTGCCTCCGTGTGTTCCTTGGTGTGTGTGTGTGTGTGTGTGTGTGTGTGTGTGTGTGTGTGTGTGCGAAAGAGATAACAGAGGATTCCTTGTTTATTTGTTTGTTTGTTTGTCAACACGTCTTTTGTTAGATTCTCCTTAACGTGCGTCGATTCCTTGAATGTCCCCGACCCGTGTTGATCATATCCTCCGTGGTGTAATGTGATCCCATGAGCGAGGGTCTCGAGGCCTCTCTCTCTCTCTCTATTTTATCCGTGCGTCTGAATCTACTCGTCGGGTAAGGTTAATTACATGTCTCATCTGTATGATAATTCAACCCCCTCCCCCGGTGCACCACACGTGCTCCGTAGGCGCCCTTTTCGCGGGGGGTGTGTGGTCGTGGTGTCTTCACTGATAAGAGAGATTAAGATGTGGACTGATAAGGAAAAAAGAAAAAGAAGTCTTCAACTGGGACTTCCTTCCTCTCCCTTCCCCGAGTCATCGGAGGAGGCGTTCAGTTCGAGGGATCCAAGTCGATCTAGAACACACCGCCCTCCCCTTCACCCCCCTTCCTCCTTCCAGTCGTGGCTGTAGTCTCTCTCTCTCTCTCTCTCTCTCTCTCTCTCTCTCTCTCTCTCTCTCTCTCTCTCTCTCTCTCTCTCTCTCTCTCTCTCTCTCTGTCTCTCTCCCTCCATGGCTGGCTCTGGATCGAGAGACGGGACGCAAGCTACCCATTCCCTCGTGCCAGTGGCGCTGCTCGGCCTGGGTAGCGTTGCACACGGGGGGTGTGTGGGGGAGAGAGAGAGAGAGAGAGAGAGAGAGAGAGAGAGAGAGGTTTGCCACCATCCTCCCCCCCTTTCCCCCCCCCCCTTCCTTTAAAGGAAAAAAAGCTCCTCCTGTGTAAAATGTAATCTCAAAGGAGTGTAAATACAAAGGAGAGTGTGTAAACCCTCCGCATAGTGTACTAACACGGGACAGTTAACCCCCCCCCCCCCGTGCACAAAAGAGTCCACACAGTTAGATACCGAGATGAGGTGGAGGCAGTGAGGTGTGGAAGGTGGAGTGTGAGTGGGTATGGAACGAGTGGAAGGAATGGACGGATAAGTTCCGTGGTCCCGTGTGTGTGTGTGTCTGTGTGTCTGTGTGTGTGTGTGTGTGTGTGTGTGTGTAGTATTGGCAGCATTGTTAACATAAAGATCAGTGTGCCAGCTGTGTATACAAGTCTGTATGTACGTGGAATTTAAATTGGTTAAAACCTGTTTAAGCATACATGCTCTGTATATATATATATATATATATATATATATATATATATATATATATATATATATATATATATATATATATTTTTTTTTTTATGAGTCCTCGAGGAAGATGAAACACGATATATATATATATATATATATATATATATATATATATATATATATATATATATATATATATATATATATATATGTATGTATGTATGTATGTATGTATGTATGTATGTGTGTGTGTGTGTGTGGTTCTTCTTGGTCTTATTCTTCTTCTTCTTCTTCTTCTTCTTATTATTATTATTATTATTATTATTGTTATTATTATTATTGTTATTATTATTATTATTATTATTATTATTATTATTATTGTTAGTATTATTTATACACTGGCCATGATTCATCCACGGGAACACCAGAATGTAAGGCAAGGCAGTCAGCCCCCACCCAACCCAGGTGCTCATCGCAACGGGATGGATCAGTCAATGACGAATGGGTACGTGGCATAGGCTGGTGTACGTGTGTGTGTGTGTGTGTGTGTGTGTGTGTGTGTGTGTGTGTACTTACGCATAGGAATAGACTTGATACATATACAAGGTTAGAGAACGGGACACACACACACACACACACACACACACACACACACACACACACACACACACACACACAGAGCCAGAGATAAGGAGGCCAAGTGTCTGTCTGCTGGCGAATACTCGAAGTGTCTTCCAGTTTATTTTAATGTGGAGATTCTAAAGACGCAGGCCAGCTCCTCAACACTGTGAAGACAGTGTGGGAATACGCGCTTCTGAGGCTCGGCCACGGCGCCTTAGAGAGGGAAAGTGCGCCAGGGTGTGACAACGAAGGTGTTGACAGGAATATTTGAGTACTTCTGCAGGAGAAGAAGGCTGGCTGGAGGAGACCTTGTATGTGCCTACAGCAGAGAGAGAGGGGAGGAGTGAGAGGAAGGGCGAACGAAGGTGATGACATGAATATGTGAGTACTTCTGCAGGAGAAGAAGGCTAGCTGGAGGAGACCTTGTATGCGCCTACAGCAGAGAGGGAGGGGAGGAGTGAGAGGAAGGGCGAACTGAGAACAACTGTTCAGATTTGAACAGCTAAATTGATGACCCCTAGACAGTTGATAGGTCATCGGAAGATACGAGGTTTGTGAACAGCCAAATTGATGACCCCTAGACAGTTGATAGGTCATCGGAAGATACGAGGTTTGTGAACAGCCAAATTGATGACCCTAGGCAATTAATATGATGACCCAGGCAGTTAATAGGTCTAAAGAATATATGAGGATTGAACAGCCAAGTTGATGACCCAGGTAATTAATAGGTTTATACAAGATATGAGGATTGAACAGCGAAATTGATGACCCTAGGCAATTAATAGGTTTACAGAAGATATGTGGATTGAACAGCCAAATTGATGACCCAGGTAATTAATAGGTTTATACAAGATATGAGGATTGAACAGCGAAATTGATGACCCTAGACAGTTGATAGGTCATCAGAAGATACGAGGATTGAACAGCCAAATTGATGACCCAGTCAATGGAAAGGTCTTGAAATTATTGATGTAGATAACTGCTTCTGTAGTGCTGTATGAGTGGTGGTTGGACAGATAAGACTTAATGAAAGGATGATATCATTGCTGATGTTATACGCCAGTTTGAAAGGTTGTATGATGGGAGAGATGATGTTCAGGAGATGGGTGAGGCAACGAGTGTAAGACTCTCCATACAGCGGAAATAGTCACACACACACACACACACACACACACACACACACACACACACACACACACACACACACACACACACACTCACTCACTCACTCACTCACACACACACACATCCACACACACACTAACTTAGATGTAATGATAGAGATATCGCACGATATTGGCGTACAAGAGGCTGCGATATATAAATCAGATGTTTGGCGTATGAACCACAAGTGTGAACGGAAATTATATCACGGTTCTGGATTGACGATAAGAATTGTGACAATGGTAAGCCAGGCTCAGGCCTCAGTGCAGACGTGTGCGTGGGTATATGTGACTTTACAGAAGCAGTGGTGCGAGTGCTTAACACACATACACAGACACACACACACACTCACACATACACAATAACAACATTGAAGGTTAAAAGAGGTGGTTGTTCTTGTTTTATGTTTTTATTTTCTCTGTTATATAGTTGTTGTTTAAAAGATTAACTGCAGTGGCCTCTCTCTCTCTCTCTCTCTCTCTCTCTCTCTCTCTCTCTCTCTCTCTCTCTCTCTCTCTCTCTCTCTCTCTCTCTCTCTCTCTCTCTCTTACACACACACACACACACACACACACACACACACACACACACACACTCGGCCATCAGAGATATCTCGCTGTATAAATTAGAATTTAATTTGAATCGATAGATAGAGTCGAGGGCGAACCTCAGCCGCTCGAAATCTTGAAGTGCGACCATGATCGAATGGATGAATAGGATATACTGCCATCCCAGAGAGTATATACACCCGCCCACCCCCACGCTGTATGTTGAATGGTGGGGGTGTGTGTGTGGTGTGTGTGTGTGTGTGTGTGTGTGTGTGTGTGTGTGTGTGTGTGTGTAAGAGGGGCGTCGTTACGAATGTGTGAATGTTGTGGGGGGGAGGGGTGTAAGATGTGTAACCCGAGTGGCAGATGGTGTGATGTTTGCTGGTACCAGCTGATTGTGTGTGTGTGTGTGTGTGTGTGTGTGTGTGTGTGTGTGTGTGTTGTGGTTCTTTTTATTGTTTTTTCTACGTTTATGTGTATCTGTTGCGTTGGTTTATGTCGTTTTAATGTGCCTCTGTGTTGTGTGTATATGCTTTGTGTGTGTGTGTGTGTGTGTGTCTGTGTGTCTGTGTGTGTCTGTGTAGATTTGTGCATTCATGTGTCTTTGTAAGTATATGAGAGAGAGAGAGAGAGAGAGAGAGAGAGAGAGAGAGAGAGAGAGAGAGAGAGAGAGAGAGAGAGAGAGAGAGAGTTGCCAGCGAGTGAATCTCTTTGAAGTGTGTATGACGTTAAGGGGAAATTATGATGGATCCGATGTGTGCGAGATGAGGCGAGGTTACTCTGTCGGCAGTACAAGGGGCCAGAGCTAATACTGCTTGGGTCAAATGATACGTTTCCATCTATTACGGGTGATGGCATATGACCCCTTAGATTAGTATATCATCCTCGGTGTGATTTGATTTCTCCTGGTGTGTATCTGTTGCGTTGGTTTATGTCGTTTTAATGTGCTTCTGTGTTGTGTGTATATGCTTTGTGTACTAATATATATATATATATATATATATATATATATATATATATATATATATATATATATATATATATATATATATATGTTTTGAAATGGTTTGGGCACATGGAGAGAATGAGTGAGGAGAGATTGACCAAGAGGATATATGTGTCGGAGGTGGAGGGAACGAGGAGAAGAGGGAGACCAAATTGGAGGTGGAAAGATGGAGTGAAAAAGATTTTGTGTGATCGGGGCCTGAACATGCAGGAGGGTGAAAGGAGGGCAAGAAATAGAGTGAATTGGAGTCATGTGGTATACAGGGGTTGACGTGCTGTCAGTGGATTGAAGCAAGGCATGTGAAGCGTCTGGGGTAAACCATGGAAAGCTGTGTAGGTATGTATATTTGCGTGTGTGGACGTGTGCATGTACATGTGTATGGGGGGGGGGGGTTGGGCCATTTCTTTCGTCTGTTTCCTTGCGCTACCTCGCAAACGCGGGAGACAGCGACAAAGTATAAAAAAAAAAAAAAAAAAAAAAAAAAAAATATATATATATATATATATATATATATATATATTGGTATGAGTCCACGGGGAAATGAAACACACAATAAGTTCCCAAGTGCACTTTCGTGTAATAATCACATCATCAGGGTAGATACAAGAAAGACATATAACAGTCAGTTGATATACAACAAAGAGATGTTGCTCTGATGAGAGCTGACTCTTTGGTGAAGTAAGAATGTAAACTCATGATATATGTACCATCTCGTGTCCTTTGTATTCACAAGATGAAAGCACATGTGAAAATACTTACATTTTAAGTATGAGTCGGATCCACTTACGTTCGTCGTGTGTGAGGCCCAGCAAGCAAGGAAAGTATAAGTGCCGGGTCCACTTCAGTTCGTCGTGTGTGAGGCCCAGCAAGCAAGGAAAGTATAAGTGCCGGGTCCACTTCATTTCGTAGTGTGTAAGGCCCAGCAAGCAAGGAAAGTATAAGTGCCGGGTCCACTTCAGTTCGTCGTGTGTGAGGCTCAGCAAGCAAGGAAGGGAAGTTATAATCAGAAGCGTCACTGGCGGACGTATGTATTATTGGCCAGTGTGTCTCGCGTTAGTTGCGGGCGACGATCAACAGGTGGCGGGCTCGTGCGTGCCCAGTGTCGCGTCTAGGGTCATATTTACTTGGCGGACCTCCCGTGGCTTGGGGGCAACTCTCCGGGGGGGAGAGACCCTTGATCAGTGTGAGATTTGAGCGCCGGGAAAGGCGTCGTCACCCCCACTCCCTTCCCATGACATGTTCCTGGTGCTGGCTCGTGGTCTGAGGGGGCAGCCAAGACAGATGGAGCTGTGGCTACGAGTCCGTTGTTTTCCTAGGACAACACAGCTGGAGCTGTGACCTGGACTCCGTTGTTCCTATGGCCAACACAGCTGGAGGTGTGACCTGGACTCCGTTGTTCTTATGGACAACACAGCTGGAGCTGTGACCTGGACTCCGTTGTTCATAGGACGTTGCCGTTTTATCCTCACGCCCACTCCCGTCATGTACGAAGCTGTGTGTGTGTGTGTTCAGTCTATTTCCTGGCTACCGCAGAAGGAGTACTAAACTTATTTCCAAAGCTTCTGAAATTAGATTAGGTGTGTGATGCCTACACTTGTGTTGTGGGCAAAATACAGCATTACCTGGGACGTGTGTGTTGCTTATGATAACATCATTTCATAAAGTAGAGGAAAGATGTATTTTGATTTTGATACGTAAAAGGACATATTTTTTTCACTTCTCGAGTCTTTTATGGGACCAGAGTGAACCCAGCGGGTCTGTTGAGAGTGGTTAGGGAAAGGGTAGAGGTAGAGGGAGGAGAAGGAGGAGGAGGAGGTCTGTTTTATAACCATTCTTATTCAAGACGAAGACCACCTTGAGGGGAGGAGGAGGAGGAGGAGGTTGAGGGTGGGTTATACGTGTCGTGTTGGTCTCTGACCAGTACGCGTGGTGGTCCGAGCTGATCCCAGACTTGTCGACAGCGACCAGCGGTGGATAGGTGGGGTCTATACAGGCCCCCTTACTCCCTTCTGACCACGATGCCTGGTTCTAGCAGGCCACGCTGGCCTGCTGACGAGCAATTCACGGACCTTAACCTAACCTGACGAGCGTGTCCTCCGTTCACCTGATCGTAATCCGACTCAGGGATTAACCCCGATCACTCCCCCAGTGGTCGCCTCGGCCCCCAGTTGCGTAAATGAGGGCTCCCCTGGGAAGGGGCGGCGGGGGGTGGGTGGGGTGGAACCAGCTGTTGCTGCTGCCCCCCGCCCCTCCTCTCTCTCTCTCTCTCTCTCTCTCTCTCTCTCTCTCTCTCTCTCTCTCTCTCTCTCACTCACTCACTTTCCTTTGTTTTCACGTCTTGGTTTGGTCTGTTTGGTAATGTGGGTAGGGTGGAAGAGGAGGGCAAGGTTCATAGTCTCGGTGTTGTCTTCATGAAACTCTCTCTCTCTCTCTCTCTCTCTCTCTCTCTCTCTCTCTCTCTCTCTCTCTCTCTCTCTCTCTCTATGCAATCATGGCTCTTTAGGGTCATGGTCTGTCTGTGTGGCTGCATCTGTCGGGCTGTGTATTTGTCTGTGTACGTTCGTCTATGTGTGTATTTGTCTGTGTACGTTCGTCTTTGTGTATTCGTTTGTGTACGTTCGTCTTTGTGTGTATTCGTCTGTGTACGTTCGTCTTTGTGTGTGTTCGTCTGTGTACGTTCGTCTTTGTGTGTATTTGTCTGTGTACGTTCGTCTTTGTGTGTCTTCGTCTGTGTAAGTTCGTCTTTGTGTGTATTCGTCCGTGTAGATTCGTCTTTGTGTGTATTCATCTGTGTACGTATTCATCTGTGTACGTTCGTCTTCGTGTGTTTGTGCGTGTGTCTGTCTGTCTCTGTCTTGTCCATCCCTTTTCTGTATCTGTCTTTGTCTGTCTGTGTTTGTTTGTTCACGTATTATCGTGTGTGTGCCTCGTTGTGTGTGTGTGTTTGTTAATGGTGGACTTGGTTGATGCGTAATGCTTGTGCATGTGTTTGTGGGCACACCCAAGTGTGTGTGTGTGTGTGTCACCCAAGTGTGTGTGTGTGTGTCACCCAAGTGTGTGTGTGTGTGTGTGTGTGTGTGTGTGTGTGTGTGTGTGTGTGTGTGTGTTCCCCTGGCTACCACGCCCTTGTGAGTCGAGAGATGTTCACTGTAGTGACTCATAGGCAGCCCACATATTCATAGCGTTTTTTTTTTTTTCTCTTTTTTTTTTTGAGCATAAGTGACCAGGCGACCTTATACAGGTCCAGGTGACCAGCAGCCAGCAATCACACGTTTTATTAAAGTGATATATTTTTTTGTTTTTGGTTTCCCTTATTTTATCGATTGTTTATGTGTATGTTCAGTGTCTTAGCTTCAACATGTATTTTCCTGTGGTTTTATGAAGTGATTTAGGTTCTCTTAATGTATCGTTCATCTCGCACACGTTTTATTAAAGTGATATATTTTTTTGTTTTTGGTTTCCCTTATTTTATCGATTGTTTATGTGTATGTTCAGTGTCTTAGCTTCAACGTGTATTTTCCTGTGGTTTTATGAAGTGATTAAGGTTTTCTTAATGTATCGTTCATCTCGCACACGTTTTATTAAAGTGATATATTTATTTGTTTTGGTTTCCCTTATTTTATCGATTGTTTATGTGTATGTTCAGTGTCTTAGCTTCAACGTGTATTTTCCTGTGGTTTTATGAAGTTATTAAGGTTTTCTTAATGTATCGTTCATCTCCTCTGTCGTAATATTGTTGGGTTTTTTGTGTCTCAGTGATTTGTAATGTTCCCGAATGATTCGATCGTACGTTCGGTGTCAATTTTTTTTTTTCTCTTTTTTTACGTTTATGTTAAGATAATTTTTTTCTTGTTCGTTTTCACGTCCGTGTTTTGTTTGTTTGTTTGTATCTCCTCCCGCCCAGGATACGACGTAACTTTGGTCGAGACGATTATTTTCCCGATAGAGGTCGTTAGAGAGGGAAAGGGATGGTGGGGGGTGGGGGGGTGTTGTTTGATGCGCACGGCGCGGTGAATAAAAGTGTCGAGATAACAGTCCAACTTGGGCGCAGTGAGAGATAGATAGATAGATAGATAGATAGAGAGAGAGAGAGAGAGAGAGAGAGAGAGAGAGAGAGAGAGAGAGAGAGAGAGAGAGAGTAACAAGCGGTTCGCAGGTCTGAATTTGTCCGATTTCTGTGTACGATTTGAAAAAGATATATATATATATATATATATATATATATATATATATATATATATATATATATATATATATATATATATATATGAATATAACAGTCAGTTGATATACATCGAAGAGACGAAGCTAGGACGCCATTAGGTAAACATGTGATTGTCTACCCTGATGATGTGATTATTACACGAAAGTGCACTTGGGAACTTTTCCTGTTTCATTTTCCCCGTGGACTCATAGGAATATATACATATATATGATATCTTTAGGTCTGTAAACTCCCTCAGATAACTGAGCTTAAATTTTAGTTCGTACTTTTAGTTCCTAAAAAAACTTGTCTTACACGATGTTTATTGCTGTGAAATTTACCCATTTATCTCGTTGGCTATTGTTAAAGTAATTACGTGTGTATTCAATAATTAGTATTGTGATTTCAGAATTGATAAGACCTGTGTGTTGATAACGTTCGTGTATTTGTACGAGATATGATTGCCCATTGGTGTGTGGAATTGATAAGACGTATCTTGCATGTGTACTGTGCAGTTGGGAGAAGATACGGCTGTAGTGAGTGGTGCATGACGTGTGTGGAGGTGTGCAGTGAGTGATGCATGACGTGTGTGTGGGGGTGCAGTGAGTGATGCATGACGTGTGTGTGGGGGTGCAGTGAGTGTTGCATGACGTGTGTGGGGTGGTAGTGCAGTGAGTGGTGTATGACGTGTGTGGAGGGTGCAGTGAGTGGTGCATGACGTGTAGGGGTGCAGTGAGTGGTGCATGACGTGTGTGGGGTGGTGGTGCAGCAGTGAGTGATGCATGACGTGTGTGGGGTGGTGGTGCAGTGAGTGATGCATGACGTGTGTGGGGTGGTGGTGCAGTGAGTGATGCATGACGTGTGTGGGGTGGTGGTGCAGTGAGTGATGCATGACGTGTGTGAGGGGTGCAGTGAGTGATGCATGACTTGGTTGGGGGTGCAGTGAGTGGTGCATGACATGTGTGGGGGGTGCAGTGAGTGGTGCATGACGTGTGTGGGGGATGCAGTGAATGACGGAGGAGGAGGGGGCGGTGTGGTTGTGCAAGAAAGAGACCCCCTTCCCCCTGTGGGAGGAAACAACCACCTCACCCCCCCAGGGGAGAGCACCACATAACCACCAGGTCAGGAAGTGATCGTTCACTCTTCATGACGATGGTTTGGTCTTTATCGTCCCCCCCCCTCTCCCCACCCCACCCCTCCCCCCCCTCTCCGTAACAGCGTGACGCACCTCATCATCTCCGTCACTGTCGGTCTGTGACGGTGACACTCTCCTGGATTAAGAAGGGACGGGAGCGAGTGACTGGGAATCCTCTCCCCTCCTGTATTACTTTCCCCCCCTAAAAAGGAACAGCGCAAGAAGCCAAGTGAGGAATCTATGCTCTAAGACTCTTATTATCTGTGTGTGTGTGTGTGTGTGTGTGTGTGTGTGTGTGTGTGTGTGTGTGTGTGTGGAATACATAAATACATGTATGCATACGCGTGAGGGCGTGTATGAATATATACGTGTGCCATCGTAATTAAATCCAAGATATACACGCGACTCATATATACTCATACACACATACACCACATATCATCAGTGTCAGTGCATAAAAACCCCCCCCCTCACACCTCACAGAGGGTCTCACAGACTCATTGGCAGGTCAACCCGTCGTCTTTACGCGAAGAGAGACGACAGGGAGAGAGTTGAGGGCGCGGTCGTGAAACCCATGGGAGTCACAGAGGTGTTAAGTCATGCCATGAGTATACACGATTGGGTCATGGCGGTAGTGAGGTGTGGGAAGTCTCCCCCCCCCACACACACACACACACTCGGGCACCACACGCGCGTGTGTGGATGTAAAAGAGAGATAGATAGATAGATAGATAGATAGATAGATAGAGAGAGAGAGAGAGAGAGAGAGAGAGAGAGAGAGAGAGAGAGAGAGAGAGAGAGAGAGAGAGAGATAGAAGGTGTTTGGGATCGCCCTTTGTGTCGGAGGGGGTGGTGCTGCTTTTGCGACGTATGGTGGTGGAGGTGGAGGTACTGTTGCTTGTGGAGGGGGAAGAAGGGGTGTGGAGTGGTGGTGCGCGCCTCCTGTTGCTGTTCTGGAGGGAGGAGGGGTGTTACTGTTTTGTTTTTGCTTTGGTTTTTCTGGTTGACTGTCGTGTTACTACTACTGTTACTGCTACTACTACTACTACTACTACTACTACTACTACTACTACTACTACTACTACTACCACTGCTACTCCTACAGTCATCATCCAGGGGTTCCTGGAGCCCCAAGGCCGTTCTTCAATCAGTAGCAGGGAAAGGACGAACTCTTTCAGAGGGAGAAGTCCTTCTACGAGATTATGCTCTGGTAATACAATATAATACAACCCCGCAGGTTGTATTGTATATATGTATATATATATATATATATATATATATATATATATATATATATATATATATATACATATAGAACAGGTAATCACACACACACACACGCGCACACACACACGGAAACATACATATAGACACTCCATCAAAGTAGACATATATACACACACAATATTGAAGGTTTAAAGCGACCTTGAATTATCTCCCCCCCCCCTGCCCCCTCCCCCTCCCATACAACCATTATACATCAACACGCGAGCTATTGTATTTGCCAGGCTGTATGTAGATCTACGGGGCGGTCGGCATAATGTATTCTCGCTGCATTCAGGGCGAGCCACCCCCCCATGTAGGGGAGGGTCGTGTGATTTCATCCTTTCGTTTATACCTGCTTCCCTCCCTCCCTCCATCCCTGCCGCCCTCCCTCCCTCCCTTCATCCCTGCCGCCCTCCCTCCCTCCATCCTCTTCCCTCCTCCCTCCATCCCTGCCGCCCTCCCTCCCTCCCTCCATCCTCTTCCCTCCTCCCTCCCTCCATCCATCCTCATTCCTGCCGCCCTCCCTCCTCCCTCCATCCTCTTCCCTCCTCCCTCTGCCGCCTTACGCCTAGCCTTGGCTCAGCTGTGACCTGGGATCTCCTCCTCCTCCTCCTCCTCCTCCTTCTTCTTCTTCTTCTTCTTCTTCTTCTTCTTCTTCTTCTTCTTCTTCTTCTTTCTGTGTCGTTAATGATGTTAGTTCTGGGGTGGGGGAGGAGGGGGGACACGGACCTCCCCCCCCCCTCTCTCTCTCTCTCTCTCTCTCTCTCTCTCTCTCTCTCTCTCTCTCTCTCTCTCTCATCATCATCAGCCACTTACACTTCACTCGTACTGAAGATTTTTTTTCCCCAATTAGACACGGTCCGTGGGTAATTACCTGTATGTTATTACTACCTGTCTGTGCTGGACGGGGAAGGGAGTTGTACACTCGTGGGGCCCCATCTCTGGAACATGTGTGTATGTGTCGGGATTTGGTTAGGATGGGATTTGAGTGATTGGGGTTGATGTGAGGATTAGTAATGTTGTGAGATGTGATCGACATGCCCTTGGTGTAGGGGGTCATGGGGGATTAGAGTGGAAGGGGTCAGTGTTTGGTAGGGAGGCGTGGGGTGTTGGTTGGTCAGTGTTTGGTAAGGTTGTGGCGTGTGGGCGTGTCGTGTGGGAGACAGCCCCCCGCCGCCCTCCTGCTGTCGGGAGGGTAGCGAATATGTCAACAGTCAGCAGGGCTTAATATGGGGGAGGGGGGACTGATGTATGCCGGAGGGAGGGGGAGGGAAACAAAAAGAAAACGAGGTGTGTGTGTGTGTGTGTGTGTGTGTGTGTGTGTGTGTGTGTGTGTGTGTGTGTGTGTGTGTGCGTTGGCTGTTATCCCGTAGATCTGGCACCGCAGATGTCATTCTCTCTCTCTCTCTCTCTCTCTCTCTCTCTCTCTCTCTCTCTCTCTCTCTCTCTATCTATCTATCTATCTATCTATCTCACACACACACACAGAGCGGTAGTGGAAGTATGGGTACCAATGGACACCAAATTGAGCTGCTGGCATCTCTCGTGTGGCCACGGAGGAGGAGGAGGAGGATGGATGGTGAGTGAGGGTGAGAGAGATAAGATCGCTCGGGGATTGGCCAGGTGGCGCTCCCGTTGATGAGACCTGTGCAGGAGGAGCGCAGAAGATATTCGTGGCCGTCTCAGGGTTTCTTTTCCAGGAACAGGGAGGGAAGGGGGAAGGGAAAGGGGGAGGGGATGGAAGAGCGATGGATTTCCTGGTACTCCGATGCCTTGGGAAGCTGGTCGATAGAAGGAGGGGATGGGTGAAGGAGGAGAATAAAGATGGAGGAAGAGAGAAAAAAAAAGGCGAATTGGGGAACGGAGGAAAGAAAAGTAGTGTGTGTGTGGGACATTAAGATAAAACCCACCTCATCGAGGTGGAAGATTTTAATCCTATCCCAATCGAAGTGGGATATCAGGGAGACACCTTGAGTGCACATGACACATCCTAGAATAAGTATAGACTTTTAACACATCCTGCAGCAAGGTATAGAATCAAAATAATGACTTCAGGTATTCAAAATGAATCTCTAATGACTTCAGGTGTTCAAAATGAATCTCTAATGACTTCAGGTGTTCAAAATGAATCTCTAATGACTTCAGGTGTACAAAATGAATCTCTAATGACTTCAGGTGTTCAAAATGAATGCATAATGACTTCATGTGTTAAAAATGAATCTCTAATGACTTCAGGCGTTCAAAATGAATCTCTAATGACTTCAGGTGTTCAAAATGAATGCATAATGACTTCAGGTGTTCAAAATGAATGCATAATGACTTCAGGTGTTCAGAATGAATCCATAATGACTTCAGATGTTCAAAATGAATGCATAATGACTTCAGGTGTTCAAAATGAATGTCTAATGACTTCATGTGTTCAAAATGAATCCATAATGACTTCAGGTGTTCAAAATGAATCCATAATGACTTCAGGTGTTCAAAATGAATCCATAATGACTTCAGGTGTTCAAAATGAATTCATAATGACTTCATGTGTTTAAAATGAATCCATAATGACTTCAGGTGTTCAAAATGAATCCATAATGACTTCAGGTGTTCAAAATAGATGAGTATTTTTTGTGGTCAGAAAATGTGAGGATAAATGACTTGGTGAGGTTCACACAGGAACTGAGTTTGACGTCCTGTGAAGGTCTAACCTAACCTCTGACGGTTGCCTGTTGTGACCCCCAGCGGAGGTTGTGGCTGTTGTTATAGTCTCATCTTTTCTCTCTCACAACCATCGTTTTGATTTCATTTTCCGTTTTTTTTTTTTCTTCAATCGTCGTTTGTCAGTATGAGTATATATATATATATATATATATATATATATATATATATATATATATATATATATATATATATATATATATATATATAATGTGCTTTTTAAAGGCCTTAAGAAGTGCACGTAATGGACGACCTCCCTCTCTCTCTCTCTCTCTCTCATACCTTCGCCCCCGTAGACCACAGGATCCCCATCTTTGATCTTCGTCCTTAACAAAGACGCAGTTAGAATGAACGCTAGGTTTACCCTCACCTAGAGACGCAGTTAGAATGAACGCTAGGTTTACCCTTCACATAGAGACGCAGTTAGAATGAACGCTAGGTTTACCCTCACCTAGAGACGCAGTTAGAATGAACGCTAGGTTTACCCTCACCTAGAGACGCAGTTAGAATGAACGCTAGGTTTACCCTCACCTAGAGACGCAGGTAGAATGAACGCTAGGTTTACCCTTCACGTAGAGACGCAGTTAGAATGAACGCTAGGTTTACCCTCGCCTAGAGACGCAGTTAGAATGAACGCTAGGTTTACCCTCACCTAGAGACGCAGTTAGAATGAACGCTAGGTTTACCCTCACCTAGAGACGCAGTTAGAATGAACGCTAGGTTTACACTTCACCTAGAGACGCAGTTAGAATGAACGCTAGGTTTACCCTTCACCTAGAGACGCAGTTAGAATGAACGCTAGGTTTACACTTCACCTCAAGAGGAACCTGGTGCCTGGCCCCTTCTGTCGACCCACACTCATGGTTTACAGTGAGTGTGTCTCACGGGGCGGACGTAATTGCTTAATGTGGCAAAGGCCAGTGCTTTTTCAAACCAACCCTCCCTCCCTCCCTCTCCAGTGTTGACATCAACCCCCCGTCTCGGGCATTAGCATAGATGAATACGACAAGAAACGGCATGAATTGTGGCCATCGTCGAGCCCGCCTACAGGTGGGTAAACAAGATGATGCTCGATAGCCAGTTCGGCCTCCCAAGACGTGATGTGAATTTGTCAGGCGGCATGAGGGCCGCCGCCTCCTCCCGCCTCTACCTGGCGCGCATCGTGCCCTACGGATCACTGGCGTGGCGCGGGCGGCCGGCCGGGGAGGAGGACGACACACACACATACACACACACACACACACACACACACACACACACACACACACACATTGGTGATTCGCCTATGAGTCAGGAGACGAGGGAGAGAGAGAGAGAGAGAGAGAGAGAGAGAGAGAGAGAGAGAGAGAGAGAGAGAGAGAGAGAGAGAGAGAGAGGAGGGAATTTTTGGCGGTATGATGGCGTTGGGCCATATTTGGGCGTGAAGCGGTGCAGGCTACGCTGCAGGGCGGAGCAGCCTCCATTGTTCACCATTGTTCACCATTTTATCTTCCGTGTCTTTTATGGACGGGTGTGTTGTGAATGGCGTTGTGGGGGGAAGGGGGCGTCGGGCGTCGCCTGCGGCAAGGCGTAAAACCGTGCAGGTGTAGCCAGCCGCCGCAGCCGCAGCCGCAGAAGCGGCGGCAGCCTCTGTCCCAGGAGCGGCAGTAGTAGTAGTAGTGGTAGTAGTTGTAGTAGTGATAGTAGTTGTAGTAGTAAAAGCGACATCAAACTGTTGTTTTAAGATCCTCCCTTGGCAAGGAGGGGTGGGGTTGCGGGCAACGTCTTCAGACGGTCGCCCCTCTCAGTCCTACCTCTCCCACCGCTACCACTACCACCACAGCCACCACTACAACCACCACCACCACCACCACCGCAAGGCAGCTTACAAGCAACCACAGCAGAGGCACCAGTTTGAGGCCACAAGGAACAACGATGGAGAAAGACGGAGGGAAGCGGAGGCAGGAAAACGCAACATTATACCAGATCCAACATTACCCAACGTCGCTCCAGAACTGCGTCAGCTGCCAGCCTCAACGGAACCAGTAGCACCACCAGATCCAGGAACAGCAGTGACACCGCCAGAACCAGTAACGGCACCAGTAACACCAGCAGCAGTGTAGCACCAGTAGCAGTAACACTAGCATCGTCAGCTGGAGAAGTAGCACGGTTCAGCAGGAACAGGAGCCACAGTAGCAGGAGGGAGGAGGAGGAGGAGGGGAACGGAGAGGAGGAGGAGGAGGAGGAGGTGCGGCATCACCCGTACCCTCTCCCTCACTCTCCTCCTGCTTCACCTCCTCCCTCATCTCCCGCCTATGATCAAGATTTTCCCTCCCTCCCTCACTCTCCTCCTGCTTCACCTCCTCCCTCACCTCCCGCCTGTATGATCACCAACCCTCACCCTCACCCACCACACCCTCGGCTGCAGATGAGGGGTTTGTGATCACCCTGTGGAGCGGATGCCGCGGAGGGTGGTCTAGTGGTCAAGATTTTCCCTCCCTCCCTCCCTCCCTTTTTGCTTTCCGTGCGCGTGTGAGTCGGGTGCCCACCCCCTCCACCAAAGTCATTGCTCGCTTGAGCACCTCTACCGTGTAAAATCCTCCTCCTGGGTTAAGTGGTCCGCCACAGGGGGCAAGGATGAAAGGGGGAGAAGTTACGAGGGTCGAATTTCTCAGTTACGATGGACTCGTAAGGGGAGAGGGGAGGCCATGCGCGCGAAATGACTGATGGAAGTGAGAGAGAGAGAGAGAGAGAGAGAGAGAGAGAGAGAGAGAGAGAGAGAGAGAGAGAGAGAGAGAGACGCTGCAGCATTTCTTGAACTTTCATTCGGCTGTAAGCTTGTGTCCTCTCTCTCTCTCTCTCTCTCTCTCTCTCTCTCTCTCTCTAAGGGGGTCGTTTGCCATCTGTCTCCCTTCGCGCGAGACTTCATCAGAAAGACCTGTTTTTTCCCTATTCATCGGAAATTGTGGCCTGAAATGGATAAGTCACCCCCTCCCCCTTTCCTTCACCAGTGGTGTAGGTTAGATTCCCTGCCGGATTCGAACCCCACACGTCTGGTTTCCCTTTCTTTCCTCCGCCGCGGAGGCTATACGCGCTTGCGGGGGTGGCGGATGAGTGAAAGGTCTGTCTGTGGCTTTGCCCGACAGACCCTCCTGAAGGAGGCGCCGAAGAAGTGTGCGGGGAACGTACGGGACAGAGGCGTGGTGGGTACAAGGGCCCCGCCAGTCACGTGTGTGTATGTGTGTGTGTCTATTAGGTGATAGAGCCCTAAGGGTCTGTATCCTATACGGGGGGCCGCCAGTGGCGCGTGTCTGTGTCTCTCTTTTGGGTGACAGAGTTCGAGGAATCGATCTCAAACCGGGGGCTGCCAGTGACGTGTGTGTGTGTGTGTGTGTGTGTGTCTGTCTGTCTGTCTGCCTGTCAGAGTACGAGGCACCGAGGGTAGAGCCAATACCGACATGGATATTTTTTGTTTTCTTTTTTTTTGTATTGTTTTTCATATTGGATTGGCTATTGGGGATTTTTTTTTGTTGTTGAATGTGGCCGATACGACGCGACGCCCGTTTTCTGTGTCGCTTTGGAAAGATTGGATGTTTTTTTTTGGGAGGGGATTCTCTCTCTCTCTCTCTCTCTCTCTCTCTCTCTCTCTCTCTCTCTCTCTCTCTCTCTCTAGCCCAACTCAGGGACCCATTTATCGACCAGCTTCCGAAGGGACTGGCTAAGGGCCCGGCTCCCGCGCCTGGGATTCGAACCCACGCCGGCCGATGACTGATGTCAGAATACCTTGATTTATTGACATTGGAATGACCAACACAGGGTTGGTTACCCGATGATACATTATCATAAGTGAATAACAAGCATTTGAGCTTCCGTCTTGGCCGGGTGCTGCCGAATGCGGAGGGCGCGCGGAGGGATACCCTGGCCCTTTTTATTTTAAACTTGTTCGCGATCCGCCGATAAAACTAGTTCGTAAACTTATTTGCTTTGGAGACTATGATGTTTTATAGTCCTTCCCTTATGCGCGTAACCCAGGGTGCCACTTCAGTGCTCGCCCGCCCCCCAACTCTCATGCATGACTACACCTAATGTGGAATGTCCACTTCAGTAAAAGTGATGTGCTCTGTGGTCATTTGATGAGAGATATGTTATTTGGTCTGGCCTGTGGGAGTGAGGGTTGAGGTGGGTGGGTGTGTGTGTGTGTGTGTCTGAGCTCGGGCGACGGAGAGTGGGTGGGGGAAAGGTCGGTGTTAACGTGGGTTTTTTTAAACACTTGTCTATGGTGGCTTGGCGATGCCTGCTGCCGATTTACCGATGCCTGCTGCCGATTTGTCGTTGCCTGCTGCCGATTTGTCGTTGCCTGCTGCCGATTTATCGTTGCCTGCTGCCGATTTATCGTTGCCTGCTGCCGATTTATCGTTGCCTGCTGCCGATTTATCGTTGCCTGCTGTCGATTTATCGTTGCCTGCTGCCGATTTATCGTTGCCTGCTGCCGATTTATCGTTGCCTGCTGCCGATTTATCGTTGCCTGCTGCCGATTTGTCGTTGCCTGCTGCCGATTTATCGTTGCCTGCTGCCGATTTATCGTTGCCTGCTGCCGATTTATCGTTGCCTGCTGCCGATTTACCGATGCCTGCTGCCGATTTATCGTTGCCTGCTGCCGATTTATCGTTGCCTGCTGCCGATTTACCGATGCCTGCTGCCGATTTACCGTTGCCTGCTGTCGATTTATCGTTGCCTGTTGCCGATTTATCGTCGCCTGCTGCCGATTTGTCGTTGCCTGCTGTCGATTTACCGTTGCCTGCTGCCGATTTATCGTCGCCTGCTGCCGATTTGTCGTTGCCTGCTGCCGATTTGTCGTTGCCTGCTGCCGATTTGTCGTTGCCTGTTGCCGATTTGTCGTTGCCTGCTGCCGATTTGTCGTTGCCTGTTGCCGATTTGTCGTTGCCTGCTGCCGATTTATCGTTGCCTGCTGCCCGATTTATCGTTGCCTGCTGCCGATTTATCGTCGCCTGCTGCCGATTTGTCGTTGCCTGCTGCCGACTTATCGTTGCCTGCTGCCGATTTATCGTTGCCTGCTGCCGATTTGTCGTTGCCTGCTGCCGACTTATCGTTGCCTGCTGCCGATTTGTCGTTGCCTGCTGCCAATTTATCGTTGCCTGCTGCCAATTTATCGTTGCCTGCTGCCGATTTATCGTTGCCTGCTGCCAATTTATCGTTGCCTGCTGCCGATTTGTCGTTGCCTGCTGCCGATTTATCGTTGCCTGCTGCCGATTTATCGTTGCCTGTTGCCGATTTATCGTTGCCTGCTGCCGATTTACCGATGCCTGCTGCCGATTTATCGTTGCCTGCTGCCGATTTGTCGTTGCCTGCTGCCGATTTGTCGTTGCCTGTTGCCGATTTATCGTTGCCTGCTGCCGATTTATCGTTGCCTGCTGCCGATTTATCGTCGCCTGCTGCCGATTTATCGTTGCCTGTTGCCGATTTATCGTTGCCTGCTGCCGATTTATCGTTGCCTGCTGCCGATTTATCGTCGCCTGCTGCCGATTTATCGTTGCCTGCTGCCGATTTGTCGTTTCCAGAGGTATTAGATCTGCAATTAGCAATCTTTTATATGATGATATTAGAGCATGAATTATTTTTTTTCTTCTTTTTTCATTCCTTATTTTCTAGTACTGTTTTCTAGCGCGCGATGTGTTGTTTACAGCTGCCGTAATAGTCAGGCTTCGTAGTCTTGTCTCTATCGAGGGTTTTCACGCCGTTCGTTGGCTGTTCTTATCAGACCGTCCATTCTTTACGTTGCTTATCGCATATTTATCTTTTTATTATATGTATTTCGAGACTCGGTTATTAGGCATTCGCTATCAGTAATGGTGGCTGGCGGGTGTGTGTGTGTGTGTGTGTGTGTGTGTGTGTGTGTGTGTGTGTGTTTTTCCCCCCTGGCGTTGCGTTATCTCAGCAGCGCAGCCCCTCACTGGCGTTCCCTCCCCGCTATCGACACGGACGCCCGTGCTTGGCCGGGTGATGATGTCCTTATCTCGAGACGCAACTGCGTCCGTTATCACACGTCAATGGCTGAGGCGTCTGCTAATGTCGCTATAATTAGCGTCTGCGGCGGGGGAGGAGGAGGAGGAGGTCTTCCTCACCGAAGGAGGAAGGAGGAGGAGGAGGAGGTCTTCCTCATATATTTTTTTTCTTCGTAATTTCAACGCATGAAATTGTTCGCTGTGAGAGAGTTCGTTACGATGGGTGGTAAGCGATAAGGAATTGGTCGGCGTGATTGTGTTTTCGTGTCGGTAATTGATTCATTTGCGTGTCATGCAGACGCGTTGTCTGTGTACTACCGTTCATGCGGGGGGGGGGGGGGGGTTCCCGCTTGATTTTGAAATAGAATTAGACGTTCGGTTTGTTGGGGGGGGGGGGGTAGATGGAATGGCTCGTCTTATAGCGTAACGAGCGTTGGTATACGCTGGTTGGCAATTGGGTTTTTTAAAAGGGCGATCAGGTGGTGGTGGTGGGAGCAGCCAACTGATTCGGTGGATGAGGCGATCACCTGATTGGACGAGGGGAAACAAGCGTGTGGATTGACAGTCGGGACAACCCGTGTGTGTATTGACAGGTAGAAAGAACGTCCCGCCTGGTGGACAGGCCCGCGTGGGGCTCTCCCGTCCCATTGACAGGTGCGTCGATGTTTCTGTGTGGTGTATGACACGATGCGACACCCCCACCTGTCACGCACTTGCCGTCAGGGCGTAAGCTGTCATCCGTCATCCACCTGCAGGACCAGGTGTACGTACGTGTCGCCCGCTTGTAGACAGGACGTAGCCGTCATCCGTCACCAAACCCCGTAGACAGGTGTGTGTGTCTCTTTATCAGCCTCGTCACAGCTTGTAGACGGGGTGCATCAAGTCAGCTGTTCAGGCGAGGCGTTTCTTATCAGCTGTTCAGGCGAGGCGTTCTTATCAGCTGTTGCGGCGAAGTGTTCCTTATCAGCTGTTCCATTAAGGGTCAGCTGGGAGGGTGGGAGGGGATAGGTGCTGTAGGACCCGGTCACCCGTAGGACCAGGACGGACGAGGCAGTCCTCTCCTCTGCTATAAGGGTGACCGAACCAGCGGCAGTTTTCGGGTACGAGGCGTTGTGTGAAGGACCCTCGAGAGAGGGGAGGTGGGAGGAGGATGAGGAGGAGGAGGGGCGGCGGAGTGGGGGCAGGGAGGTATCAGAGAGAGAGAGAGAGAGAGAGAGAGAGAGAGAGAGAGAGAGAGAGAGAGAGAGAGAGAGAGAGTCCGAAACGTGTACACGAGAGATTAAAAGCTGTGGCGAAGGGCTAAGCAGCGAGGGCTTCGAGATGACAAAGACACGGGGAGTAACGGAGGGGGGGGGGGGGAGGTTGTTTGCAAACTTCTCAGTGCCGTCACAACTGGTAGTTAAGTAGTTTAAAGAATGACCCTGGGTGAGGTAACTGCGATTGTGGGAGGGGAGGGGAGGGAAGATGATATATTCATCTGTAGGAAGGTAGTTTTTTTGAGCTGGGGAGAAGGGACGCAACCTGCCCAGATGACCCATCGACGTAATTGGGCAGTAAACATCATTGAAGAAGAAGAAGGAGAAGAAGAAGAAGAAGAAGAAGAAGAAGAAGAAGAAGAAGAAGAAGAGGAGGGGGAGGAGGAGGAAGGAAGGAATGAAGGAAAAAATTGCTCTCGTAAATCTGCTGGAGACGGTTGTAACAACGCGGTCATTTGATTACAACCCGCCTTCCAGCGATGAGCGATCGAGCGAAGTTAGCTTTCTCCGACGCTCGGGGCTGAGAGGAGAGAGAGAGAGAGAGAGAGAGAGAGAGAGAGAGAGAGAGAGAGAGAGAGAGACTCTCCCGGCCAACTGGACTCGTTTGTGGTCATTCTACAGCGTAGGACAGAACGTTCGAATATGTTTTATATTTGCGTCTTGAGGATGCGAATGAATTGAATGAATAGATGTTGGAAGGAGCGATGTGTGTTGAGGAAATGGATGGGTGTGTGACGGTGTGTTCCAGCCCGGTTCATGGAGGTGTGTAGCGCTGTGTTCCAGCCCGGTTCATGGAGGTGTGTAGCGCTGTGTTCCAGCCCGGTTCATGGAGGTGTGTAGCGGTGTGTTCCAGCCCGGTTCATGGAGGTGTGTAGCGCTGTGTTCCAGCCCGGTTCATGGAGGTGTGTAGCGCTGTGTTCCAGCCCGGTTCATGGAGGTGTGTGACGGTGTGTTCCAGCCCGGTTCATGGAGGTGTGTAGCGCTGTGTTCCAGCCCGGTTCATGGAGGTGTGTAGCGCTGTGTTCCAGCCCGGTTCATGGAGGTGTGTAGCGCTGTGTTCCAGCCCGGTTCATGGAGGTGTGTAGCGGTGTGTTCCAGCCCGGTTCATGGAGGTGTGTAGCGGTGTGTTCCAGCCCGGTTCATGGAGGTGTGGTGCGCTGTGTTCCAGCCCGGTTCATGGAGGTGTGTAGCGCTGTTCCAGCCCGGTTCATGGAGGTGTGGTGCGCTGTGTTGCAGCCCGGTTCATGGAGGTGTGGTGCGCTGTGTTCCAGCCCTGGTTCATGGAGGTGTGGTGCTGGAGTAACTCTATAATCAGGAGCACATGCAGTGTCCTGCACATGCGGGGCTTCGTTACGTATAGAGAATGACGTATAGCCGAAAGCCATGCGTGCATGGGGGGGAAAAAAAAAATCTATCGCCGCCGATAGAAGTGATTTATGATGGAAAATTGGGATTATCATCAACAGAAGATCGGAGGAAAACGAGAAGTGATGTACGAGTCACTTCGATGTCATAACACAGAACTTGATATCTGCAGTTGGTGTGGTTGTGGTGGTGGTGGGGGGAAATACAGAGGCGGGCGGGCGAGGGGTGTATATACAGAGAGGGCGTCTTGATGTATATGACTAAGGAGGAGTGTGCGGTGCACTGAACTGCTCTGCTGTGCAGGCGAGCGTGGTGGTGGAGGAGGAGGAGAGAGACACACACACACACACGTGCCTTCGCTCCGGTATGCACAGCTGGGTTGCGCTGTGACAAATGATTTCATTACCATTCAGGTTTGGAGCGTTCCGCTGGGCCCTCCCGCCCTTGCCACCCCCTCCTTCTTCCTCTTCGTCTGGCCCAGCAGCTGATTATAATCGGGACGGAAGGAAGGAACCCCTTACGATTACGTCACCTGTGTGTGTGCGCGTCTCCTGCGTGTGTACTCGTAAAGGCTTGGCTGTGTGTGAGCCGTGTCTCACGGAGGAGGACCCAGTGTGATCGCAAGAGGAGGCAGGAGCAGCATCCAATTTGCCTCAACAGATCATGATTAGAGTCAGTTGTAACTTAAAAAAAATATAGACAGGTCTTCACATCGGAGGTGAGGGTGGGAGAAAAAAAAAAAGGAGCATTGAATGAAATAGAAAGCCGCCATCTGTACGATATTCATTCTATACGATTATTCATTTAATTTGTTTATAGTTTGAAGACCCGGGCGATTATTCATTTAGTTTATTTATAGTTTGAAGACCCGGACGATTATTCATTTGGTTTAGTTCATTTATAGTTTGAAGATTTGGGCGATTATTCATTTCATGTATAGTTTGAAGACCCGGGCGATTATTCATTCAGTCTATTCATAGTGTGGAGACTCCGAGTTCATCGTGTATTGAAGTTCCTCAGCTGATGGAGACCAGCCACTGGTCAGGACCTCAAGGATCATGTCCTCCTCCTCCTTCTCCTCCTCCTCTTCCTCTCTTCTCTCTCTGTCTGTCTGTCTCTCTCTCTCTCTCTCTCTCCTCTCTCTCTCTCTCTCTCTCCTCTCTCTCTCTCTCTCTCTCTCCCCGGTTTTCAGCAGTCGTCCTTTTCTCCTCTTCATCTGTCGTCGGAATCGTTTCGTCAGTGAAGCTTCGTACTAAAAGAAGATCCACCGGGATCGACCCACCCATCCACCCACCCAGCCTGTCTGTCTGTCACCCGAGCCACCACACACACACACACACACACACACACACACACACACACACACACACACACACACACACACGGGCCGTGGGTGAATTAAGGAAAAAACTTGACGAACTTGAAGAACGACGAGAAAGCCGAGTCAGTTGACAGGCGGGCCCCGGTCTCGCAGGACGCCGTCAAACCGGACGTCGCCGCCTCTGTATCGGGTGTCCGACGCGGCCCAGGACGTCGCGTCGTCACCCACCCACCCCGACCAGGTGCTCACGGAGGGGATTGGTTTGGGGGTGACATTGGGTTCTAGGGGAATGGGTCTAGGTGGCGAGGTGTCGGGGAGGTCCTTTGGTGAAGTGGTTCGTTGCTCTGGATTGGATGACTAGTGGTCCCGGTCCTCTGGAATGGATGACTAGTGGTCCCTAGTCCTCTGGAGTGGATGACTAGTGGTCCCAGTCCTCTGGAATGAATGGCCGGTGGTCCCGGTCCTCTGGAATGGATGACCAGTGGTCCCGGTCCTCTGGAATGGATGACCACTGGTCCCGGTCCTCTGGAATGATGGACCGATGGTCCCGGTCCTTTGGAATGGATGACCAGTGGTCCCGGTCCCCTGGAATGGATGGCCCAGAGTGGTGGTATGAGGGAAGATATGGAAGGGGAGGGGGATTGTGGTTCCAGAGAGGTGTTAAACGAGATAGTCTCAAGTCCCTCACGGTGAGGCAAGGTAGCTGAAGGAAGCCTCGGGCATCACAAATGGCGATATATACGTGATCGAATCCCTTCCAGCCCAGGTGGTGGCTTAGGGGGTGGCGTGGATGACTACCTCAGAGCCAGGAAAGTTAGGTTTTAAGTGAAGGTGAAATACAGTAGCCTTGACGACCTGGCCAGCGACCGGGGGTGGCATCATAACAGTTTGGTGGGTCTGGAGCGATGCCACGGGTGGCTTTCTCTGGAGGATAGCCGGCGACGAGGCGGAGGTGGGGAGGTGTGTGCCCAGGAATCGCTGGCGAAAATGGAATGGCTGGGGGACTTCGCTGATGTGTGAAGGCAATCAAGGGGAGCAACTCGGAGTGGTTCTCGTTGGGGCGGTATCCAGCCGGAGTGGTGTGGTGTGGTGTGTGTGAGGTGGGGGGAGGATGGTGTTTGATCGGAAGGGAGTGTGGTTCATGGTCTGAGTAACACCGCTTCACTCGGAAGTGCTCAGGGCCAACAGGGGGACCCGGAATGATAGTCAGAGAGGACCTGATGGCACGGGAGTCTAATGGAAAGTGGTAAGTGGGAGGAGGAGGTCTGGAATAACGCACTGAGTAGGGAGCTAACTGGATCGGGAATGGCTGGGGCAGGTAGAATAATCAGCTCTGCGGTGTGCGAGGGTGCCATCGGGGTGGAAGTAATGGCTATTCGGGGGAAACAGGGTGTGTGGTGTTGGTGATAATGGAAGTATGCCTCTCTGTGATGTTGTAAAAGAGTGTGAGGAGTGTGTGTTGGGGGGGAATGGGTCTTCGTATGGTTGTAGGACACTGGGGGGTATTGCAGCGCTGGGGGATGGATGGCCACGAATTGGTTCGTTAATGGTAGGAGTCGCGGTAGTGTGGAGACTTAACAGGTCACTGGTCGTGGTTTTCGTTCGTTATTAGTCACTTGTTGGTAGAATTGGTGGTAGTGGTCGACCCCCCGAATGGCAGTGGTCGAAGATGGACGTAGTCCGCCGTGTAGCGGAGTTGGTCCGGAGCGAAGTCTCCTGTTCGACAAAAGACCTCGACAGATTTTGGGGCTATCCCCTCGACGCCGGAGTCTTCAGCGAGAGTGGATGCAAGTGATTGCTGCCCCTCTCGCTCTCTAGTGGATTGTATTGGACACTGCCCTCGCCAAGCCAGACTCAAGTGAATTCGAAAGGTCAGGCGTGTCGGGGTCGGACGAAGACGGGAGTCGGTGAGATAAGGCACCACGACAGGGTCAGAGGGCATGCTCATTAGGAAGCAACGCTCTCGTTACAGGTGATCCGAACGGTGGCTCGTTCTGCTTCGGAAGCTCTCGATTTATCGAGAGTCGATCCTGAAAGTGATGGTTGTAAAGGAGTTGACGAGGTGGGTTGGTGCGGTAAGTGGCGGTAATTAAGATTCTAATTAGGTCTTGTTATCAGGATGCCAAAGACTTGGGACGAGAGGAATGTGTACAGGAAACGGAATCAATGAAGAAGTTCTTGCGTGTTCGAACTGTCGCACTGGGAGTTCCAGGCCTCGTCACAGCAAGACCCAGCGGGTCGTTGGTGGAGCTCGGGGTCCTCCTGACGGTGCGGGAGGTCGCGTCAGAACGAATTGGGAACAAGAGGACAGTTCCTCAGGTCGACCCACCCCCTTCCCTCTCTTCCTTCTTTTGAGAATTCCTCTTCAGAAAAGGAATGATACACGAGAGAAGGATTTCCAGCCCCTCTTAATCGCCTTCTACGACACGTCAATGCGTGGCCAATATTTACTCTCCACCTTCGTTGGGGATGATTGTAATGATACTATTGAGGCACTGAATTAGACGTCGAAGATAGACATAGTAATAAAGAGAGAGGAAGAAAATAGTAATAAAGGAGGAGACTATGAAGAGAGTTTGTTAAACATACATTTGTTTATACAGATACAAAGAGAAGGGTCGATATACAATCACTTGAATTATTGTTAGTATTCGCTGCGGTTTGTATGGGAACGAGACTGCAACTTGAGAACGAAGGTTCCCAGGCTGGCGGCGGGACAGGCATAGGTCTGTTTGGGGAGGGGGGGAAGAATGAAAGTTGTGGAGGCGTTCTTGAGTTCCTTGAGTGTCTCGACGGTTGAGTGTGGAGACGATGGCCTGGAGGATTTGGATCAAATGGCACTGATGTGTTCCTCTGTAGCTTACGCTGACGGCGAGGAACGTTGTGAGCTGATCCGCCTGTTTTGAGGGGTTTCCTGAAGGGGCGTTGTGAGAAAGGGAGGTGTGCGACACGATGCCACGGGAGGCCCACGACGATGGTATATATATATATATATATATATATATATATATATCTTTTCAAACTATTCGCCATTTCCCGCATTAGCGAGGTAGCGTTAAGATCAGAGGACTTGGCCCAATTCTCTGTTCCTTCTTTTGGAAAATTGAAAAAAAAAAAAAAAAAAAAAAAACGAGAGGGGAGGATTTCCAGCCCCCCGCTCCCTCCCCTTTTAGTCGCCTTCTACGACACGCAGGGAATACGTGGGAAGTATTCTTAATCCCCTATCCCCAGGGATATATATATTTTTTTTTTTTTTTATACTTTGTCGCTGTCTCCCGCGTTTGCGAGGTAGCGCAAGGAAACAGACGAAAGAAATGGCCCCCCCCCCCATACACATGTACATACACACGTCCACGCACGCAAATATACATACCTACACAGCTTTCCATGGTTTACCCCAGACGCTTCACATGCCTTGATTCAATCCACTGACAGCACGTCAACCCCTGTATACCACATCGCTCCAATTCACTCTATTCCTTGCCCTCCTTTCACCCTCCTGCATGTTCAGGCCCCGATCACACAAAATCTTTTTCACTCCATCTTTCCACCTCCAATTTGGTCTCCCTCTTCTCCTCGTTCCCTCCACCTCCGACACATATATCCTCTTGGTCAATCTTTCCTCACTCATTCTCTCCATGTGCCCAAACCATTTCAAAACACCCTCTTCTGCTCTCTCAACCACGCTCTTTTTATTTCCACACATCTCTCTTACCCTTACGTTACTTACTCGATCAAACCACCTCACACCACACATTTTCCTCAAACATCTCATTTCCAGCACATCCATCCTCCTGCGCACATCTCTATCCATAGCCCACGCCTCGCAACCATACAACATTGTTGGAACCACTATTCCTTCAAACATACCCATTTTTGCTTTCCGAGATAATGTTCTCGACTTCCACACATTTTTCAAGGCTCCCAAAATTTTCGCCCCCTCCCCCACCCTATGATCCACTTCCGCTTCCATGGTTCCATCCGCTGACAGATCCACTCCCAGATATCTAAAACACTTCACTTCCTCCAGTTTTTCTCCATTCAAACTCACCTCCCAATCGACTTGACCCTCACCCCTACTGTACCTAATAACCTTGCTCTTATTCACATTTACTCTTAACTTTCTTCTTCCACACACTTTACCAAACTCAGTCACCAGCTTCTGCAGTTTCTCACATTAATCAGCCACCAGCGCTGTATCATCAGCGAACAACAACTGACTCACTTCCCAAGCTCTCTCATCCCCAACAGACTTCATACTTGCCCCTCTTTCCAGGACTCTTGCATTTACCTCCCTAACAACCCCATCCATAAACAAATTAAACAACCATGGAGACATCACACACCCCTGCCGCAAACCTACATTCACTGAGAACCAATCACTTTCCTCTCTTCCTACACGTACACATGCCTTACATCCTCGATAAAAACTTTTCACTGCTTCTAACAACTTGCCTCCCACACCATATATTCTTAATACCTTCCACAGAGCATCTCTATCAACTCTATCATATGCCTTCTCCAGATCCATAAATGCTACATACAAATCCATTTGCTTTTCTAAGTATTTCTCACATACATTCTTCAAAGCAAACACCTGATCCACACATCCTCTACCACTTCTGAAACCGCACTGCTCTTCCCCAATCTGATGCTCTGTACATGCCTTCACCCTCTCAATCAATACCCTCCCATATAATTTACCAGGAATACTCAACAAACTTATACCTCTGTAATTTGAGCACGATATATATATATATATATATATATATATATATATATATATATATATATATATATATATATATAGTACTGAAGTGGTTAGACGTAAGGAAGTGGAGTTCCCAAAGATTAGTTTTGGGTCCTTTTCTCTTTTAAGATATATAATAACGAGTGGTTAGATGGAGTGATCAGTCCTAAGACCTGTTCTGTTTCTGGTTGATTGAAATGGTTGATTAAAAAGATGGTGGGGTGGGTAATGTAAGAATAACCAAGCCACTCAGAGACAAGCGCAGCAAGTGGAAGTGTGAGTGAGTGAAGGCTGCAGTTCCTGAGAGAGTGTGGAACCTGCAGCTGGGGAGCTGGTCTGGAAGGAGCCAGTTTTATTGAAATTGTATCTGACGGCCAGAAGAGAGAGAGAGAGAGAGAGAGAGAGAGAGAGAGAGAGAGAGAGAGAGAGAGAGAGAGAGAGAGAGAGAGAGAGATTCTCACGGTGGTACATTTTCACTCTCGTCTGCTCTCGTGATTATAATTCTTATCTGCTGTTTCTCCTCTCTCTCTCTCTCTCTCTCTCTCTCTCTCTCTCTCTCTCTCTCTCTCTCTCTCTCTCTCTCTCTCTTTATGTGTCTTTTGTTCTGTCGTCTCCGTGTATCGCTTCGCTTGTTTTCTTTTCCTTTTTGTTTCGTTTCCATCGTGTTGTTTTCACTCAGTCCATTCCTTTATCTGTTTCATCCATAACATTCGCTGTGTCTACTTTCTGTTCTTGTTTGTCTGTGTTTTTTTTTTTCAGTCCTGTTGTTGGCATTAGATTTTTCTGTCGTTATTTTTTTTATTAACGTTTTCAGGAAAGACTTTAAAAAAACGACAACACTTGGCTGCAGTCATTTCCAGGTGGACCAGCAGTCGATGATTATGTAGAACACGGTGGGCAGGTGTGAAGAACTGCCTCACACATACATACATCCAGTAAGAGACGTGCGATGAGCGCGACGAGCTAGCCCTGCCCCCTTTGGCTGGATCACCTGGAGGGTGCTCTGAGGTGGTAGTTCTCTCTCTCTCTCTCTCTCTCTCTCTCTCTCTCTCTCTCTCTCTCTCTCTCTCTCTCTCTCTCTCTCTCTCTCGCCGCCAGGATTCGACGACCCACCCGAGTTGAAGACTTGTGTGTCTAAAATGGAGAAAAAGATATGGTCTTGGGGAGGCTTCCTTGGGGTTTGAATAGGGGGGAGGGGTGATTGTTGTGTTGGGTGATGGTTGATTGGTAGGGAGGTTAGGGGAGAGGGTGGGTAAAGTGGGGGGGGGGAGGTGAATGATGTTGGGTTGGACAATTGGGTTGAAATTGGGGGTGGTAGAATGACTAGTGTTGGGGGTAGACGACTGGGTTGAAATTGGGTTAGTAGAATGC
The DNA here is from genome assembly GCF_036320965.1 of Panulirus ornatus. Taxonomy (NCBI): domain Eukaryota; kingdom Metazoa; phylum Arthropoda; class Malacostraca; order Decapoda; family Palinuridae; genus Panulirus; species Panulirus ornatus. The sequence continues at coordinate 33,674,020 of NC_092269.1, forward strand.
CTGATGTAGGGTGGAGAATGGGGTTGAAATTGGGGTGGTAGAATTGCATTGAAAGTGGGGTGGAGAATAGCATTGAAAGTGGGGTGGAGAATAGCATTGAAAGTGGGGTGGAGAATTGGATTGAAATTGGGGTAGAGAATTGGATTGAAATTAGGGTGGTAGAATACCTGAATTTGGTTTGGACAAAAGGGGGTGAAAATGAGATGTTGGGGAGAGGGTAGGGGGGGTACAGACAGAGGGGTGTAGTGAATGAGTCGCTGGAGGCGGACGGAAAGGCTGGAGAGAGAGAGAGAGAGAGAGAGTAGTCTACAGAAAGGCATCTACGTAATTCTAACCAAATCTCGTGAACTGGTACTACGTCCTGAATGGTAACCACGCCATGAGCCACCACACCACACCCTCCACCACCACCACCACCACCACATGAACCACCACACAACCACGCCATGAACCACCACACAACCACGCCATGAGCCACCACACAACCACGCCATGAGCCACCACACAACCACGCCATGAGCCACCACACAACCACGCCATGAACCACCACACAACCACGCCATGAACCACCACACAACCACGCCATGAGCCACCACACAACCACGCCATGAGCCACCACACAACCACGCCATGAGCCACCACACAACCACGCCATGAACCACCACACAACCACGCCATGAGCCACCACACAATCACGCCATGAGGCAGCACACAACCACGCCATGAGCCACCACACAATCACGCCATGAGCCACCACACAACCACGCCATGAGCCACCACACAATCACGCCATGAGCCACCACACAATCACGCCATGAGGCAGCACACAACCACGCCATGAGCCACCACACAATCACGCCATGAGGCAGCACACAACCACGCCATGAGCCACCACACAACCACGCCATGAACCACCACACAACCACGCCATGAGCCACCACACAATCACGCCATGAGGCAGCACACAACCACGCCATGAGCCACCACACAACCACGCCATGAGCCACCACACAACCACGCCATGAGCCACCACACAACCACGCCACCACCACATGAACCACCACACAACCTTGCCATGAACCACCACACAACCACGCCATGAGCCACCACACAACCACGCCATGAGCCACCACACAACCACGCCACCACCACATGAACCACCACACAACCTTGCCATGAACCACCACACAACCACGCCATGAGCCACCACACAACCACGCCATGAGCCACCACACAACCACGCCATGAACCACCACACAACCACGCCACCACCACATGAACCACCACACCACACCCTCCACCACCACCACCACATGAACCACCACACAACCACGCCATGAACCACCACACAACCACGCCATGAACCACCACACAACCACGCCATGAACCACCACGCACCACACCACCACCACATGAGCCACCACACCACACCCTCCACCACCACCACCACATGAACCACCACACAACCACGCCATGAACCACCACACAACCACGCCATGAACCACCACACAACCACGCCATGAGCCACCACACAACCACGCCATGAGCCACCACACAATCACGCCATGAGCCACCACACAACCACGCCATGAGCCACCACACAACCACGCCATGAGCCACCACACAACCACGCCATGAGCCACCACACAACCACGCCATGAGCCACCACACAACCACGCCATGAGCCACCACACAACCACGCCATGAACCACCACACAACCACGCCATGAGCCACCACACAACCACGCCATGAGCCACCACACAACCACGCCATGAGCCACCACACAACCACGCCATGAGCCACCACACAACCACGCCATGAGCCACCACACAACCACGCCATGAGCCACCACACAAACACGCCATGAGCCACCACACAACCACGCCATGAGCCACCACACAACCACGCCATGAGGCAGCACATGACCACGTCAGACCCGGTGATTCAGGACTGGGTTATGTCCGTGTTATGTTGCGCTCCACGTTGGTCAGCCTTCAGCTCTTTCCTATTCTCCTCCCTCACTCCCTCACCCTCACACACACACACACACACACACACACACACACACACACACACACACACACATCTTTCCCCTCATTTCTTCTCTTCTCTCCCTCCCTTTCCCCCTCGTTTCTCGAGCTGTCACTCAAGAGGGGTATACAAGATGGGAGAAGGACACGCGTCTCTCTCTCTCTCTCTCTCTCTCTCTCTCTCTCTCTCTCTCTCTCTCTCTCTCTCTCTCTCTCTCTCTCAGCTCAGTTGCCTGTGATCATTTCCCTGATCTTTCCTGGACCACAGTGTGAGTCATGAGTTCCCCCGAAAATTGGACGAGAGAGAGAGAGAGAGAGAGAGAGAGAGAGAGAGAGAGAGAGAGAGAGAGAGAGAGAGACCAGGACTGTGATTTTCGATCAGTGTAATTGTTGGTGTCCAGCCAGTGAGATAAGGCAACGTTGGAGTCATTCTTAGATTCCTTGAGGCACGACGGTACGATCCTTGAGGCACGACGGTACGATCCTTGAGCACGACGGTACGATCCTTGAGGCACGACGGTACGATCCTTGAGCGCGACGGTGCGATCCTTGAGCACGACGGTACGATCCTTGAGGCACGACGGTACGATCCTTGAGCACGACGGTAGGATCCTTGAGGCACGATGGTACGATCCTTGAGCACGACGGTACAACCCTTGAGCACGACGATACGATCCTTGAGCACGACGGTACGATCCTTGAGGCACGACGGTACGATCCTTGAGGCACGATGGTACGATCCTTGAGGCACGACGATGCGATATTTGAACACGACGGTTCGATCCTTGAGGCACGACGGTACGATCCTTGAGCACGACGGTGCGACCCTTGAGCTTGACGGTACGACCCCTTGAGCGCGACGGTACGACCCCTGAGCACGACGATACGATCCTTGAGAACGACGGTAGGATCCTTGAGGCACGACGGTACGATCCTTGAGCGCGACGGTACGACCCTTGAGCACGACGGTACGAACCGTTGAGCACGACGGTACGACCCTTGAGCACGACTGTCCTACCCTTCGTATGATGACCAAGCCTTTGACCTGGGCTTTAAGCTAAGGTCATTTCAAAAGGTCGAGTCGTCCTTGTCTAAGGGTAGGACGGTCATTCTCAAGCCTTGAGTTTTGACCTCAGCCTTTGGCGCGCACACACACACACACACACACACACACACACACACACACACACACACACACACACATACACACACACAAAGGCCATGTAATGATGTCACATCGAACATAAGTCTGTATATGTTGTCATAATGACCTGTGTTGTGTGCTGATGTCAGAGTATCGTGTCAATATACTTTTTGATGTCTGAAGTTATAGCCAAAAATTCGCTCATGATTTTTGAGTTGTGTGGAAGGAAAAGACTTGGAGTATTTTTTTTCCCTTTTTTTTTGAGCCTCTTGGGTGAGAGGCGCTCACAATTTTTTTTGAGCCCCCCCTTTAAGCTGATTATTTCAGAAAGGTGTTGGACGATATAGGAAGCCTCATAATCTCACACTAATGAGAAGGGGCTGAGTGCTTTTCGTTGTCGTGATCCCGCGTTACTAAAAGCTGTGAGAGGGTCCACTCGTGTGTCTATAGCTCGCGCTCCCGCAGGAGGACTGGAACACTCTCTGCTGGAGGATCGTAAGCTCAGAATGTCCGAGGTTCGACGACTCTTGCTTTTTTGGCTTTTCAAGCACACGCGAGCGAGAGGGACTGAGCCCTTCTTTTTCTTTAAGGGGGGTTTGATGATGTGGCATCAGATGGTGTATGACCTCTGCGTCAGGAGCGGCTACTTCGATGAAGTTACCAGGTTATTTGATTGCCTCAAAGTCTCTGGAGACTCCTGAAACGGTGTATTATTATTATTATTTTTCTTTTAGCGTGTTTGAGGACGAGGCTCTGTGTGTGCGTGTGCTGTGGTAGGCTGGAGACACTGCCTGGAAAAGGAGGGTTTTCCGGCTTCTGGAAGGTTGAGCAAGTGGCTTTGGCTCCCGCAGCCGGCTTCCTGGTGTTGGCGTGGCATATGGTTGAGTCGCGACGCGCGTATCCCAAGTCTTAGGGGCGCGAGGTGGTGGTGGTGGTAGCGGAGGAGGAGGAGGAGAGGAGAGGAGAGAAAAGAGTGCGTGCGTTTCCAAAGCCGACACCAAGGGGGAGTGAATGCGTGAGACTCTGTGGGGAGAGAGAGAGAGAGAGAGAGAGAGAGAGAGAGAGAGAGAGAGAGAGAGAGAGAGAGAGAGAGAGAGAGAGAGAGAGAGAGATTTTCCCAGCTATGCTCTGGTGTCAGGTGGGGTTGCACTCTCATGGCTTCTTGTGTGTATGGCTTTGATTTACTCTTTTCTCTTCCATTGGTGATACAGTGGGAGGAGGAGGAGGAGGAGGGTGTGTGTAGGGGTTGGGTTAGTTAAGTATAGATTTCGTAGTACGTTTTAAGTGTGTGTGTGTGTGTGTGTGTGTGTGTGTCTTAAAACCGTACCGAATATGATGGTTTGTGGATGACGTATATCTGGTGTTAGAAATTGTGTTTGTTTTATACACAAGTAAGACCCATCAGGTGCAATTATATTATATTATATTATATTATATTATATTATATTATTAAATTATGTTATATTATATTATATATTATATTATATTAAATTATATTATATTATATTATATTATATTAAATTATATTACATATTATATTATATTGTTATATTATATTATATTATATTATATTATATTATATTATATTATATTATATTATATTATATTATATTATATGGTGTGTTTGTACAGTTGAAGATATAAATTCTTTCCACCAGGGTAACCCTGAGAGAATTAGTTACATGCTATTGTCTCTGGGCGTAGCCAGTGTGGAGGGTACAAAACATGAGAGAAATTGAATTACTGGGGAGCTGGCTGGCTGGCTGGCCTGGACGAAGGAGGGCATTAGCTCAGTGGTAGAGAGGCGAAGCAAGGAGAGAGGGAATACATTATACTGTAGTGGTACACCCAGATCGTTAGGGTAGGGTACGGCGTCTGGTGTAGCGGTACCTAACGGTACGGTGTCTGGTGGCGTAGTGGTACACACACCCTGTGGTACACCTACCACGAACGGTACGTGGCTTCCCTCAGTGGCTGTTGTCTTCGCTTCCATGGATTACCTCGTGTAAGAACGTCCCTCAGGCCGCTGAGCAGAGTCGTAATCAAAAGGAAAGGTTTATAAAGTGTTTAGGAATTATTCCTTTATACTCGTATCATTTCTGAGGTTGTGGTCTCTGAAGGAAAGACCATTTTATTGCGAATTATTATTATTATTATCATTATTATTATTATTGTTATTATTATTGTTATTATTATTATTATTATTATTATTATTATTATTATTATTATTATTGTTATTATTGTTATTATTATTATTATTATTATTATTATTATTATTATTATTATTACTACTACTACTACTACTACTACTACTACTACTACTACTACTACTACTACTAGTACTACTACTACTAGTACTACTACTACTACTGCTACTACTTTTATCATTATTTCAGTGTTGATTTTGTCATAGGTGTAGTCGTATCACTGATCAGTTTCAGCACACGCATTATTTTCGATAGCTTATCTGAGACGTTTTATCGCCAATTCATTATCAAATTTTTTTCTCCTTGCAGGTCGAAAATGGTGCAGAGGAACGGCTAAGATAACTACGTAAGCCACTCCCCCCTCGACACGCGCCCCGTTTGTCTTCTCCATCACCCTCCCCTCCTCCCCACATCAACAGCAACACCTCCTTATCCTCCTTCTTTTTCCCTCCCTCCCACACCCACACACACACAACCAACCCTCCTCCTCGTCCTCTTCTTCCTCCTCCTCCTCCTCCTCCCAGAGCATCCGTCTCCATCACCATCGAACCCCAGCACTGCTGTCCTCCCTCACCATATATCTCCCCCACCACAAAACTAAAGATTGTCTTGCCCTTTTCTACACACACACACTCACACACACACACACACACACACACACACACACACACGCCGTTTTTTTTCATCCTTGGATTCGGGTCGGTCGCTCGCCACTCCGAGCCGTCTGCTACAGACACGCGCTCCCTCCTCTCCCCGTTTTCCCTCTGGCGTCGTCGCGCGTCTCAGGATGAAGTGCTTCGGCGACAAGAACCGAACCCACCACAGCAAGGTGGTGCTGCTGGACGAACAGGAACTCATCCAGGAGATACAGGTAAGTTGGCCCCGGAGGTTGTTTCTTTGCACCATCTCTCGTTTTCTCTACATCCCCCACTTCAGGTAGCGACGGGGCGCACGGAGGAGCCCCTGAGCACGACGGGACGCACGGAGCTCCCCATGAGCACGACCGTAAGAGGGAGCCTTGGTCGTGCCGTCGTGCTCCGGGGTCGTATACCGTCGTCCCCCAGGGTTGTGTGCCGTCGTCCCCCTAGGGTCGTATCCCGTCGTCCCCCAGGGTCGTGTATCGTCGTCCCCCCAGGGTCGTGTCCCGTCGTCCCCACAGGGTCGTGTACCGTCGTCCCTCCAGGGTCGTGTACCGTCGTCCCCCCAGGGTCGTGTACCGCCGTCCCCCAGGGTCGTGTACCGTCTTCCCCCCCAGGGTCGTGTACCGTCGTCCCCCCAGGGTCGTGTCCCGTCGTCCCCCAGGGTCGTGTATCGTCGTCCCCCCAGGGTCGTGTACCGTCGTCCCCCCAGGGTCGTGTACCGTCGTCCCCCAGGGTCGTGTACCGTCGTCCCCCCAGGGTCGTGTCCCGTCGTCCCTCCAGGGTCGTGTACCGTCGTCCCCACAGGGTCGTGTACCGTCGTCCCTCCAGGGTCATATACTCAAGAACATCACCACCTGCTTAAGGGACGCGCCGTCGTACTCAAAGGGGTCGATAATTTAGTAGGTTTGGCCATCCTTTTTACATTCATCTCAATTTGAACAATGTCGTTCCCACATGATGAATAAGTGTTCACCAGACGTTCTCTATACTTACCAGTGTTAATTTCAGTGTTCACACTCCTCCCCCACCACCAACCCCCATCCCCCAACCCCTTTGTGAACTGTTACGATGTGTTCATTTGCCCCTCCGCTCCGCCGTGGTGCTTGGGGGTAGTAAGAGAGTTAAATAAATTTGCTGGGGTGACAAAGGGGGAAAGAATTTCCTCAATGCGATCCAATAAAGAGAGGAGGCGCGTACCAGCCGGCGAGAACATTGGCAAATTTACATAAAATTTGTTTAATCTGCTACCGAGGAGGATATATATATATATATATATATATATATATATATATATATATATATATATATATATATATATATATATATATATATTCGCCATTTCCCGCGTTAGCGAGGTAGCGTTAAGAACGGAGGACTGGGCCTTTGAGGGAATATCCTCCTCACCTGGCCCCCTTCTCAGTTCCTTCTTTTGGAAAATTAAGAAAAAAATAAATGATTTAAAAAAATTGAAAACGAAAAAAACGCGAGGGGAGGATTTCCAGTCCCCCGATGGAAATACTTCCCACGTATTCCCTGCGTGTCGTAGAAGGCGACTAAAAGGGGGAGGGAGCGGGGGGCTGGAAATCCTCTCCTCTCATTTTTAATTTTCCAAAAGAAGGAACAGAGAAAGGGGCCAAGTGAGGATATCCCTCTAAGGCACAGCCCTCTGTTCTTAACGTTACCTCGCTAACGCGGGAAATGGCGAATAGTATGAAAAAAAAGAATTATATATATATATATATATATATATATATATATATATATATATATATATATATATATATATATATATATATATATATATATATGTGCAAGGAATCACCGTATTTAAGACTTAAGGGCTTTCCTAAAAGGAATTGGAGTGTGTGTGTGTGTGTGTCTGATGGCGTCTGACGGGGGTAAGTTTAAGTTGCGACAGCACCAAAGGGTCTGGTTGACAGGTTGAGGTCGATCGCCGTGGAAGGTACCACTGGGTCAAACAGATAGATAGCTAGACAGGCATCCACCCACCCATCAACCCACCCACCCACCCACCAACCCACCCATCAACCCACCCACCCACCACAAGGCCAGCGTTAAGCCTGTGTGAGGTAACAGGAAGGATTACGGTGAGTGTAGGAGGAGGAGAAGAAGGAAAGAGATGAGGTTGAGCCACGGGGGTGAGGAAAGTTGTCCACACCCGATGGTGTGTGGAAAGAAAATGGGATGAGGAGATTAGTGGAGTCGGTGAAAGGTGAGAGTGTGAGACGAAGTTAGGGAGAGGAGGGAGGGAAAAGAAAAGATACGAGGAAGAATGTCAGGAAGTGGAAAGCGATAGAAGATGGGAAGATGGCGACGAATCATAGAAAGTAATAGAAGATGGGAAGGCGACGAAAGTCATAGATGAGAAAGCGACGATGAATCATAGAAAGTAATAGATGACGAGGAGGCGAAGAAAGTCATAGAAGATGGGAAGGCGACGAAAGTAACAGAAGGTGGGAAGATGACGATGAGTCATACAAAGTATTGGAAAAGACGGGAAGGCGACGAAAGTCATAGAAGATGGGAAGGCGACGGAAGTCATAGAAGATGGGAAGAGACGAGAAATGATAGTAAGGTCGCCTCCCGAGAAGGGCGACCTACTGGGTAGATGAATAGAGCAAGAAAGAGAGAGATAGAGAGAGAGAGAGAGAGAAAGAGAGAGAGAGAGAGAGAGAGAGAGAGAGAGAGAGAGAGAGAGAGAGAGAGAGAGAGAGAGAGAGAGAGAGAGAGGAAGATAATGTGAGGGTAGGTGTCTTTCCGGCATCACGAACCATCGCTTTGGGCAGTTGCAGATGTGAAGACTGGTTGTGTGTGTGTGTGTGTGTGTGTGGCTCCCACACTCGCCTTTTATCTGGGGCGCCTCACGCTGGGAAAGGGGGGGAGGCGAGGCGGGGCTTCGAAGAGAGGGACCACCCCTCAGCCCCCACAACTGACTGTCTTCTGCCGTTTTCCCAATTGTCTCCAGCCCTCCTTCGCTCATCCACCTTGCCTGAGCTTGCTTCGGCGCTCTTGCTTCACCTCTCCTCCGGTACATTCTCTCTCTCTCTCTCTCTCTCTCTCTCTCTCTCTCTCTCTCTCTCTCTCTCTCTCTCTCTCTCTCTCTCTCTCTCTCCTCAGCACTCTCTTGCCTCAGCGTAGCACCCTTTCGTGTGTGTTCCCCCCCCAACGCCACCAGTGCTTCTTCGCCTGTGCTGCCTTGACTCGCCAGATTGGCCTCAGTTGCCCCACCAGCCTTGCCTCAATGTCCTCGCTTCGGCATCCTTGCCTCAGCATCCTTGCCCCACCAGCCTTGCCTCAGCATCCTTCCCTCAGCATCCTTGCCTCAGCATCCTTGCCCCACCAGCCTTGCCTCAGCATCCTTGCCTCACCAGCCTTGCCTCACCATCCTTGCCTCAGCATCCTTGCCTCACCATCCTTGCCTCACCATCCTTGCCTCAGCATCCTTGCCTCACCATCCTCGCCTCACCATCCTTGCCGTGGGTCCTGGAAGGTGTTGTCGTGCTCACATTTCTCCCTGCCTTTGTCCATTATGTATTTTCTTCCCCACAGATTTTATCATTTTCTTTGATCTCGTCTTTTTCTTTGTGTTTCAGGTGCAGGTTTTTCCCTCCTCCTCCTCCTCCTCCTCCCTCTTCTTCTTCTTCTTCTTCTTCTTCTTCTTCTTCTTCTCTTTCTTCCTCTACTTCTCCTTCTTCCTCTCTTTTGTCTCTTTTCTTCGTAATTTTCCATTCCTCTGGTCTGATTCTCTCTCTCTCTCTCTCTCTCTCTCTCTCTCTCTCTCTCTCTCTCTCTCTCTCTCTCTCTCTCTCACGACCTACCCCTCGTGTAGGTGTCAGGTGGTATTGGTGGGTGGTGGTGTTAGTGGGTGGTGATGGGTGGGTGGTGGTGGGTGGTGATGTGTGGGTGGTGTTGGTGGGTGGTGGTGGTATTGGTGGGTGGTGTTGGTGGGTGGTGGTGGTGTTGGTGGGTGTTGGTGGGTGGTGGGTGGTGTTGGTGTTGGTGGTGGGTGGTGGTGGTGATTCCTCTTTATTTCGGGAGGTGATCATGATTGCGTTCCGGAGGAGGAAGAGGGAGGAGGAGGAGGAGGTGTGGTTCCCCCTCCTCAACCTCGTGTGTTGCCGAGGGGGAGGGTGGGGTTACGATACAGTTACCCCCTACCTTACCCCACCCCATCCCTCCTCCCATCTTGATAGTCGAGGGAGGGAGGAGGAAAGGGATTGGGGGATTGAGGGAGGGAGGTCCATGTTTTTTTTTTTTTCTCTGGTCGAACCCTTGGTCTGAAACCCCTTCGAGACGGTGCACGGACCCTTGACCACGACTCTGTGAGCCTTTTTTGATATTTTTTTTTTTGGGGGGGGGGGGGGGGGTCGGTGTACGACACTCTGGAGCACGGCGGTGCACGGACACACCCCTCCCTCCCCTCCAAAGCACGGCCATATGGATCAAGACGGTACGACCCTTAAAGACGGGACGACCCTTAAAGACGGGACGTCATTATCGAGAGCATTATAGTATGCTCCAGGGTCGTACCGCCGTTGGTGAAGGAGGGAGGGGGGGGTTAAGAACGAGGATTAATGAAGGCCCCGTAATGATTAATCTACATGCTGTGATTATGATCATAGAGTAATTTAGTGGCTGAAGTTCATGTATGATCATAGAGTAATTTAGTGGCTTAAGTTCATGTGTGATCATAGAGTAATTTAGTGGCTTAAGTTCATGTGTGATCATAGGGTGATTTAGTGGCTGAAGTTCACGTATGATCATAGAGTGATTTAGTGGCTGAAGTTCATGTTCGTAGAGAGGGTAATGGTTGATCGGGATTTCTTATCATACAACCCCTTTCAGAGAGGGGGTTCTCGGGGCTACAACCTAACCCCTTCCCACCCCCCCTCTTCCCCCCTTTCCAATTCCAGGGCCTCCTGCTACTCGTGAGGCTGCGCTACGTTCAGTAGCAGGGACGGAATGGACTCCTTTGAAGCGAGAAGGTCCTAGAGGAGACTGTACTCTCTCTCTCTCTCTCTCTCTCTCTCTCTCTCTCTCTCTCTCTCTCTCTCTCTCTCTCTCTCTCGTCAACAGACCCTTCTCGCTGTGTCACCTGGGTAGATGTAGTGAAGATGGAGAGATGAGCGTAGTTGTAGTGAAGATAAGACAGATGGGGTACTGTAGATGATGTTAAGCGGAGCGGCTCGTTCAGTCGTTACGAGCCTGAGCTTATTAACAACAACAACAAGAGGGCCGAGTCGAAATGCCCCATCGGGTTGTTAACACACACACACACACACACACACACACACACACACACACACACACAGAAAAAATGCTGGGCTGAAATGATGATCGGAAATGTCCGGCCAGGCATTTGGGCTGGGCATTTGTGTGGCTGTGTGGACAAAAATATCGATTTTAAAGGATAATTTTTTTTTATTTTTTTTTTATTTTCCTATGCTAAAGGCCATTAAAGATAAGCTGAAGGTTAAGCTGAAGGTCTACCCTCCCGTGTTTATTGGTTATGGTTTAATGATTCGTCTTTGTCTGAGGTCTTCTCAGAGAGAGAGAGAGAGAGTGAGAGAGAGAGAGAGAGAGAGAGAGAGAGAGAGAGAGAGAGAGAGAGAGAGAGAGAGAGAGAGAGAGAGTACAGTGACCAACACTCCCCGAGTTTGCCGTGTCGATGCCCGTTTTCTTTCCCTAGTCCTGGGAAATGTATATTTTGGCTCATTCTTGAGTGTACTTTTATGTTGAATCATGTAAATGTACATTTTTTTTTCTCAGACTACTGCTGTAAACATGTAAATTGCTTTTTTGTACTTTTTTTTTTACATGAAAGTTTCCATATTGTTCTTTTAGAATTTAAAGTTTATAAATGTATTTTTTTTTTCTATTGAAGGATGATTTCCGCTTTGTATTGTGAAGGCTGCAGTAGGAATCAGTTATTGTACTTGAAAGTGGGCGTATTCAAAGATAAGGGTTATCGTACATGAGGGGAGTAACATCCACCCCGCTCTGGAGATTTCGTCCCCGTGAGGTAAAAGTTATCGTACTTTGGAATGACATTCTCGTTCGTAAAGTGGGTGGTTAGGGGGGGTTGGTAAAGGTTTTTTGCCGTCACCCATATACTCAAAGGGGGTAAGACAGTGTTTTACAAAGGGGGGTTGGGGTTGGTTGGTGGGGGTTCAGAGGTTTACCCCACAACCCCAGGGTACAGTCGTTGTCCTCAAAGGAGATAAGGTCACTTCAACCTCACTGGCGAAGATCAGGTCACCTGGGGGTCTCCAGATATGCAGGAGGCAAAGGGGGGGAGGAGAGGGCAGGGGTGAGGGGGCCTGAACCAAACCAATCCCTCTCTTCCACACCCGCGTTTTTTCTGGCCACGGATGGAAAGCCAGTTTTGTTTTTTCTCTCCCTTCCTTCACCAGAAATCCACCCACCCACCTACACCCACCCACACACACACACACACACACACACACACACACACACACACACACACACCCAAACGCCCCTTGCTGGCCACTCCGTGCCGTGGGTCCGGCATGAACCATCATAACTGTTGCGTTCATTAAGGTGATGTGGGCTCCGTCCGTCCATGCTTGCTTGCGTGCTCGGATGGGAGGAGGAGGAGGAGGAGGGATGCGTCTCTCGTCGGGTCAGAACCTGAGTGATGTGTTGGGGAAAAGAAGAGAAACTGGTGTACTCTCTATATTTTTCTCCAAATTCCTTGGTGACGTTTTGCGCGATGGCATGTCGTCCATCTCCAAATGTGAGTCGCGTATATGAGGTCTCCTGTAGGCGAGATCGACCTGCAAGAGGGGGAAGGGGGTCGCTTTTGATTCTCCCCCTCCTCCCCTCTCTGCACAGGATCGACCTTAAAGAGGGGGATGGGAGGAGGGAGAGGGTGTCACTTGGAAGGCTCCCTGAGCACAAGATCGACCTCAGAAAAGAGGGAGGGGGAGTATCAATTGTGAGATTATCTGAGCACAAGATCGACCTCAGAAAAGGGGGAAGGGAGAGTATCATTTGTGAAACTCCCTGAGCACAAGATCGACCTCATAAAAAGGGGGGGGGAGTGTCCCCCTTGTGAAATCTCCTGGGCACAAGGTCGACCTCAAAAAAAGGGGCGAGAGTTGCCGTCGAAGTCCCCCTCTCTGTAGAATCGACCTCAGAAGTCAAAAGATTCTATTTTTCCTCTTTTTGTCTTTTTTTTTGTACTTGTAGAATGCTCGTGATCTAGAGACGCACGCACGGGGCATATTCTCAGAGGGGCGACTGCCAAGGTGGCAGCGTCTCCCCTTTGTTCGTGTGGGCGAGACTGATGGCGGTGGTGGTGTTTCCTGCCTGTGTGTGTGTGTGTGTGTGTGTGTGTGTGTGTGTGTGTGTGTGTGTGTTCCGTCGCACACCAGATGCTGGCGTTCAATCTTGAGAAGACGAACCCGACGAGCGAACGCTCATACCACCCTCTACCCTGGTGAGGACCAGTGTGTGTGTGTGTGTGTGTGTGTGTGTGTGTGTGTGTCACGCTAGTTAGAGCTGTGTTTAATTACGGGTTTGTAATTACCTGTTTGAACAGTACGGGGAGGGAGTTTACACCCTGTTGGCGTCTCCACCTCGTGTGTGTGTTTTGTGTGTGTGTGTGTGTGTGTCGTGTGTGTGTGTGTGAATGTGTGTGTGTGTGTGTGTGTGTGTGTGTGTGTGTGTGTGTGTGTGTGTGCGCTAGGCCTAGTGAGGTGCGTTGATTGTCGGGTGGGGTCGTGGTAACTGGGGAGGGTGTGGCCTCTCATCAGGGTCCATCAGCTCCGTGTTGTGGAGCGGCCCACAATGATGATGCTCAGGGTTTAGTGCATAAACTTGCCCTCTCCTCTGGTTGTGGTTTATTGTATAAAACTGACCGTGTTATGGTTTATGTTGTGAACTGTGTGTGTGTGTGTGTGTGTGTGTGTGTGTGTGTGTGTGTGTGTGTGTTACAGTTTGTCGTACACGCGTTAGTTTACGTACTTTGTACTCCAGATTTACTGTACACATGTAATATTGTGCTTCAGTTTATTGGACTGGATATATGATCTTCGCTTTCCTCATAAAACTGTTTTGTGTTCCTCCAGTATGGCACGTGGGTTGTTTTTAGGGGGAGACGAGGGAGGGAAGAGGGAGGGGGGGATTTAAAGGGTATTTAAGGGATTCTGCCGAGAGGGACAATGGGGGATGGGGGGTGGTTTAGGGAGTGAGAGGGTAAGTTGTGTCGTCGGTCGGTCGAGCTGGAACGGTACGGAGGCTGGCGAACTCCTCCCTCCCTCTCCTCCTGCTCCTCCTCTCCTCCCATTCGGACAACACTTGGGGACGGTCTGTAGGAAGGACCACCACCAACACACACACACACACACACACACACACACACACACACACACACACACACACACACAAACACACCCCTCCTCCGCCTTGTTACGTAACCCAGACGGTGTCTTCCGCAGCGTCGCAGTCTGGGGTTGTATAGAACCGACCGTCTCCTCCTCCTCCTCCTCCCCTCCTTCCCTGGTTACGGTAGACAGTCTCATGGGCGGGAGAGGCGAAGGGGATCGTCCCGTTCCAGCATCGTGTTCCCGTCCCAGCATCATGGTCCCGTCCCAGCATCGTGTTCCCGTCCCAGCATCGTGTTCCCGTCCCAGCATCGTTCCGTCCGAGCATCGTCCCGTCCCAGCATCGTCCCTTCCCAGCATCGTCCCGTCCCAGCATCATGATCCCGTCCCAGCATCGTCCCGTCCCAGCAGTTAATGGCGTTGATGGCTCGAGAGCCTCAGCTTGTTGTTCCCTGTCCCCCCGCCAGGGTCGCCCCTTGCTGAGGTCAGCTGAGGTCATTCCCTTCAGTCGCTGAGAGGGGAAGGGGGGGAGGTTGACTACGAGCTAAAAGAGCGAGGTCATCCGATGGACGCTTTAAGCTGCCGCGTCATATCGGGTCACACGGGGTCACCTGTCCCAAAAGACGGGTCAGGGTTTTATAGGTCGAGTGTAGCAGGTGCAAGGAAGATAAAAAGGTGACGTTTTCAGGTCACTCTGAAATACTACAGTAGTTCGGAGCGAGACCCGCTCAGCAGTCGTGCCGCCGCGCCCCCCGGTAATGTCGCCTGTTGTCCAGATAGTATTATCTG
This sequence comes from Panulirus ornatus, assembly GCF_036320965.1. Classification (NCBI taxonomy): domain Eukaryota; kingdom Metazoa; phylum Arthropoda; class Malacostraca; order Decapoda; family Palinuridae; genus Panulirus; species Panulirus ornatus. The sequence continues at coordinate 33,689,201 of NC_092269.1, forward strand.
TCTTCATCCCCTCAGACGAGCGGGGCAAGAAGCTTGGGGGGAGTTGGGGATGGGGGACGGTCACAGACGGACCATGCATGTGTGGTCAGTTAAAAGTCATCAGTCCAGCATCTGAGGGAGGGGGGAGGGGTCATGTGAGGTCAGTTGTGGCCTGGACCAGCATATTTCTGCTGCCCTTCTGCAGCCCGATATCGCCAGGATCAAGAATGTTGTAATTGGTAAAGGCAAGAGGGGTGAACTGAAGCGTGTCTTTGTGTGTGTGTGTTTGTGTGTGGAGGGGGGGCACGCCAGGTGGTGTCGAGAGAGAGTGGGGGGGTGGGTTAGGGTGGGCAGCGGAGGACCATCTGGAAGGTCAGGTGGGATGCGACGCGTCAGATTCGGGAGGTCGACCAGGGAGGGCTTTTGTCATGGGTTGTTGAGTTATGCGGCCGTCCGGTGGTGTAAGAATATCCGGGGTTTGGGCGTTGGCCTTCATCCTTGTCAGGCATCACGCCCCACGCTAACGCCTTCCCCCGCCGCCGCTCCTGCTGCTGCCCCTGCCCCTGCCCCGCGCCTCACCACGACGACCACCGCTGTTCCCCCGCTGCTGCTGCTGCCCCTGCCCCCCTGCGCCTCACCACGACGACCACCGCTGTTCCCCCGCTGCTGCTGCTGCCCCTGCCCCCCTGCGCCTCACCACGACGACCACCGCTGTTCCCCCGCTGCTGCTGCCCCTGCCCCGCGCCTCACCACGACGACCACCGCTGTTCTCCCGCCGCTGCTGCTGCTGCTGCCCCTGCCCCGCGCCTCACCACGACGACTACCGCTGTTCTCCCGCTGCTGCTGCCCCTGCCCCGCGCCTCACCACGACGGACACCGCTGTACCCCGAGAGGTTCGCCGCGCTTGTGCTGCCGCTGTTGCACAGGGACGAACCACAAGCGTCGTGCTGCTGTTGCATGTACAGGGGCGACCTGCCGATGGTGCCAGCTCTAAACGACAGCCGTTGAGGACCATTATCTGCCTGAATGTTCTCAACGACTTCAGCGACTTGACAAGAGCAGCCCGTCCCCCAGCATCAAGACAGTGCTCACACGATGGTATATAATTCTAAGACATCATGCAAGGTGAGAACGACTTCCCATCTTCTCTACGAACCCTGGGTGATCATCCTCCAACGCTCTGGGAGTCTTGATGGTGTTAAGAGAAAACGACTCCTCGCCAACGACGCTACACGACCCCCCACCCCTCGATTCCCCCCCTCCCCCTCAACTCCCCGTGTCGTGCACGAGGTATTGGACGGGCCCCTGCTGCTGGTGTGGTGAGGGAGGGAGGGAGGAGGAGGAGAACAACAACCAGCGCCCAGCGTTTAAAAGAAATTGACAAGAGCAAGCCATCTGGATGGCCGCCGCTCGCAACATAGCTCCATGGGACCTGGCATGCTGATGTGTGCTGGATAGCGAGCGACGCCTCTCTCCCTCTTGACGCTGTGTTAAAGCCCCGGCGACTGTCTTGATCCCCCAAACAGTCCACGGGAGTACAAGACTCGGGCCTCAACCCCTTCTGTTGCTTCTGTCAGCCACACGGGGCGCGCCCCCCGGGATCGCCCCAACAGACGGGAAGGATTAGGCACCCTACCCCATCCCCTCCCCATTTCTTGCAAGCGCTTTGCAAAATACCAGACTTGAGTTTTGGGGCCTCGTCATCTCTCCTCCAGTGAACCATGAATGCTGGGATCGCGGAATCTTTTCCCCTTCCCCTCCCTCCCCCTCCGTCAGGAGACCCCGTGCTGTGTTTCCTTGTCGAATGTCCTTGTAATGGGTATTTCAATGTCGCTGTTTACACGTGCGATTGGTCCCTCTCTCTCTCTCTCTCTCTCTCTCTCTCTCTCTCTCTCTCTCTCTCTCTCTCTCTCTCTCTCTCTCTCTCTCTCTCTCTCCCCCGAGAGACGGGACTTAAGCAGGGACGCCATTGTCGTTTGAACACCTTTTCACTGCACTGAGGGATTTTTTTTACACCGTGGTCGTAAATCACTGTAAATCACTGTCGGGTGTTCGTATTCGGAGACGCGTTGTGTCTCGTTCGCCGTTGGGATGTGGACGATATACCACACAGGCCCAGGGCCCCAGGCCAGGGTAATCGTCTTGTATCTTCCTCAATTTCTGGTCGGTCTTTTGCTCCCTCCCTCCTCTCTCTCTCTCTCTCTCTCTCTCTCTCTCTCTCTCTCTCTCTCTCTCTCTCTCCTGAAATTTCCTTTGTTCTGCTCGGCATTGTCTTTTTATTTTCTTTTTTCATATATATATATATATATATATATATATATATTCCAAGTTAACAGTGTACCATTTTCCGTTCTTGTGCTCGCGGCGGACGGACAGACGGACGGACGGACGGACGCCTGTCATTCTCAACACCGGCGTTATCCGGAAGTCTTTGATTTAATTAAATGTCTCGCACCGGAGCGGAGCGGACGGCGGTCGCGTTGGCCACCGGTGCCTCACGAGGCGTTAGCACCACACTGCATATTCTCTCCCCCCTCCACGCACGCGTGCCTTCGGGGGAGGGGAGACGACGGGACGGGACGTGCGCGCGTGCTTCGCGCGTAACTCGCATCTCTGAAGGAAAAAAGAAAAGAGAGAAAAAGAAATATATATTTTTTTTTCTCTCCTTTAGGCGACTGGTGTGACACGAGGAGACCATAATTTAGCTGGGTGATCACACCAAAGGAGGAGGCGGAGGAGGAAGGGGAGGTGGTGGTGGTTTGCTTGAAAAGACGCACGTGTCTCGTAAGGCGACCCAGACGAACGTACGGAGAGAGAGAGAGAGAGAGAGAGAGAGAGAGAGAGAGAGAGAGAGAGAGAGAGAGAGAGAGAGAGAGAGAGAATCACATAACGAACCACAAAAAATGACTGGGTGGATCTCACACCAAGAGGAACGAACATTGAGGAGCAATGCACAAGAGAGAGAGAGAGAGAGAGAGAGAGAGAGAGAGAGAGAGAGAGAGCGTCGTGTCAAGTCTCGCCCCCCCCCCCCCCCCTCATTGGAGGAGGCGAGAGAATATCTTGTATATTCAACGAAGCACGTCATTCGTTGCGTCTTTCCTTTCTCTCTCTTCCTCTCCTCAGTTCTTTCACAAGTTGAACGCCTTCCCTTACTCTCTGAGCAGTAGTGGCGATGTGGCCTTTCCATGCCTCCTTTTACCCCTCTTTGTTTACATCCTGTGGACTGCGTGATGCGGAACGGACCAGTTGATCTGGTCTGGTCCTCGTATCTCTCTTCATATATATATATATATATATATATATATATATATATATATATATATATATATATATATATATATATATATATACGTACTGAACCCATTGTACTCTTTAGACCTGCCTCCACCCATCCCTAGATACGTGTGCCCTTCACCCACACTCTCACTACAATGTTTTGTCCCTATATACCCAGACAATTTGTATTTCTAAAGCTGAAACGACTCTGGATAACAGCCATCACTTTGAAAGCCCGTGTTTTCATACGTCACTAGTTTTGTTCGCTAGGGTTTCCGTCGTCACACGCGAGGTCAGTGATCTCCGGTCACTTTCGCCCTCTTTTAACAGCTGTTGGTGCCTGTTGTTCTCCCGCTGTCGCCCGGGATTATCATCCGCCCGGTCTACGTAGAGGTCTGTTTTTTTTTTTTTTTTTTTTTTTTTCCTGGACCCCGAATGGCGACTTGGTGATAGCCATACCTGTATCTTCCACAGGTGTTTTGTGAGTCTCTCTCTCTCTCTCTCTCTCTCTCTCTCTCTCTCTCTCTCTCTCTCTCTCTCTCTCTCTCTCTCTCTCTCTCTCTCTCTCTCTCTCATACAAAGGGGCTCTCACTTATTACCCCCTCCCCATCCTATCCCCCTTCCTGCCCGCCCCCCCAAAAAAGGAAAGGTTAGTGGAGCATGGAAGGGGAGTGCCCCCCCCCCCCTCTCCACCCCCACCTCCCGAACCCCTTCCCGTTGGTGTGAGTTGGCCGCAGATAGTGCCCCCCCCTTCCCCCCCTTCCCCTTCCTCCCCCCCCTTATACAAGGATGGGGACCCCCCCCCCCCCTCGAGCTACCATTCGCACCAGATGGCTCTGGGCAATGAGGATTTTTGCCCACTTTCATCATTCCACCGCCCTGTAGCTCACGTGTGTTCATGCTCCCGCTCAGTCTGACCATCTTGTCACTGGTGTTACCCCCCCCCCCCCCCCTCAATCTGGCGTCCACTGTAACACACACACACACACACACACACACACACACACACACGTAGGTTTTACCCATTTTCTAATATAGGTTTCCCATTTTTGTTTTTTGTCTCAGGATATCTCATTTTTTTTGTCTTTTTTTTCTGTCGTAGATTTTCCATTTTTTTTTTTTAGCCAGTTTGCCAATTTGTTTTGTATTGGTTTTCCCATTTTTTGTTACTGATTTTGTTATTTATTCGGTCATTTCCATTTTCTGTCTTTTTTTTTTTGTATTTTCTGTGGTAGGTTTTCCCATTTTTTTTAGTCAGTTTTCCATTTTTTGTCGCAGATTTTTTTGTGGTTGTTTGTTTTAGGTTTTCCGTTTTCTGTCGTGTTTCCCTTTTTCTGTCGTATTTTTCCCCCAGTTTTTCCCACGGGTTCGCATTGTTAGTCATCATTTTTCCCCATATATATATATATATATATATATATATATATATATATATATATATATATATATATATATATATATATATGCAGAAGGGTGAAAGGAGGGCAAGGAATAGAGTGAATTGGAGCGATGTGGTATACCGGGGTTGACGTGCTGTCAGTGGATTGAATCAAGGCACGTGAAGCGTCTGGGGTAAACCATGGAAAGCTGTGTTGGTATGTATATTTGCGTGTGTGGACGTATGTATATACATGTGTATGGGGGTGGGTTGGGCCATTTCTTTCGTCTGTTTCCTTGCGCTAACTCGCAAACGCGGGAGACAGCGACAAAGCAAAAAAAAAAAAAAATATATATATATATATATATATATATATATATATATATATATATATATATATATATATATATATATTCCTATGAGTCCACGGGGAAAATGAAACACGAAAAGTTCCCAAGTGCACTTTCGTGTAATAATCACATCATCAGGGGAGACACAAGAGAGAAATATAACAGTCAGTTGATATACATCGAAGAGACGAAGCTAGGACGCCATTTGGTAAACATATGAGGCCAAAGTCGACCATGTATGAGGGCCAAGGAGGTCTCATGTCGCCCGATAACCGGGCGAAGTTAAGTGTAAACAGAGAGAGAGAGAGAGAGAGAGAGAGAGAGAGAGAGAGAGAGAGAGAGAGAGAGAGAGAGAGAGAGACTCACACTCCAAGCCTACACCGTGGGAGGGTGTTAACAGTGTTGGGTAATGGTCAGAGATTCCAGTTCTATTAAGATAACACAGTGCAAACTAGATTTATTTTTTTTTTTCGTGGTTTTCACTGGTAGGGAGTTGACAAGAGGGGTTATCTCGGGGGGGGGGTTTGGTCGAGTGGACTTCTTATCGTTGTGTGTGTGGGCAAACCCAAACAAAACAAATACACATCTGGAAACAAATATATATATATATATATATATATATATATATATATATATATATATATATATATATATATATATATATATATATGCAGACTATGGGCAAGATACGATATCCACAAACAACCTATGCAAACACACACACACACACACACACACACACACAGACCCGCATGGTTTCGAACCCTGGATAACACATACACACAATTTCTCCCTAAAGATTTCTGATGGCTGACTCGTTCAATTTGAGGCTTTTTGAAGACAGTTTTGGGCTCAGCACGGACGTGCGTCCTTCGTCTGCTGGTAGTACGTGGCTGATGTCATGAGTGACGCTCTCATTGGCCAGTGGGCTGCTTACGGCTTTCTCATTGGTTCTCAGGGTCTGGTGTGTCGCTCTTCGCGAAGGGAAGGTTCAAGACCTGTGATTGGTGTACGCTAAGCTTCGCTTGTGTGATTGGGTCGGGTCCTGTCGAGGTCTCTGATTGGTTCGCAGGGTGCAGGCTATCTGTCTGATTGGGTTGTTGGGCTTTGATGCGTCGTCTGATAGGCTGACAGGTTTTTTTCCAGTGTGTTTAGAGCCACTGGATGACTCCAGGTTATTTCGGGCCTTCCGGTTGGTTGTTAAGGCATGGCCTGAAACTTGCGCCGGCCCTTCTGATTGGCTCATTGGTTCAGACAAGTTGGCCCTCTGATTCGCTCACGGGCTATACCAAACGCTGCTGTTAGCTGGCGGGTCATATCGGCCCCCGTCTGATTGGCTCACGGGTTACGTCACCCCTCCTGATTGGCTCACGGTTACGTCACCCCACTGATTGGCTCACGGTTACGTCATCCCCAACCTGATTGGCGCACAGGTATGATACCGTCCGTTCCCCATTGGCCGGCAGTTGGTTCCGGGCCTTCTGATTGGGTTCAGCGATTACGTCCCTCATCCGGGGTGCTAACGAAGCGCCCGTTGACATGTTTACGGTCACTGTTGATCCGGGGCGCCTCACCTGGGGCCTCCCCCCGTGATGGATTTCCGGGGGGGGGGGGTAGATTTATATGATCAGTAATCAGATATATATATTTACATAATTAATGAGATCGTTTGTATGGGTCAGGTGACACGGATCTTTCGCCCCTGTTGGAGGAGCGGACTTAGGCCCCCCCCACCTCTTCCAGGCCCCACCCCACCCCTGAGATGGCTTCCGTGGCACGTATATGTCCAGCTCACTTAACATACAACAACACACATGTGACCGTGGGCCAGCCAGGGGTGAGGGCTGGTCTAGAGTTGCGACCGAAGGTCAAAAGGTTTTTACTTAAATCACCGACGAAAAAAAAAGAAAAAAAATTGTATTGAATTTTTTTTTGGTCGATTTTTTTCTTTTTTTCTTTTTTTTTTTTCGTGTGCTGTCGGTGGCGGTGATCAGATGCGTCAGGATGGCTGTGGATTTTCGTGGCTAATTGGAAGGGGGGGTCAGATGGGAGCAGACCCGACTTGTCCTGGTATGCTCGTCCTTGTGGATCAAGTCCAGGAATGCCATAGTTGGTGTTGCGAGAATTGAGACGCGGACGAGAGAAGGTGGAGAACATGAAGGCCGGGCATGGCGACGGCTCTGTGGCGCATGTCAAGAGTGGTAATTGGGATGTGTATATTCATATATAGCAATGGTATGACGCAGGAGCGCTAACCGTAGCGATGAAGGAAGGGCTAAGTGTAGCGAAGAAGAAGGGCTAAGTGTAGCGGAGAAGAGCCTAGTGCAGCGAAGGAGAAGAGACTAGTGCAGCGAAAGATGACAAGCGAGGCGAGGGTGAGGGGCTCCCGTGTTCAGGCAGAGGCCGTCGGATGCCTTCCCCACAGCGTACCAGCGCCACCACCTGTCCGGCGTCCATCACTGGTGTGTGTGTGTGTGTGTGTGTGCAGGCGGACGCGTCAATATTTATGGCCGGCTGGGCTCCGTGTATAAATAGAAAGGTACGCCATGGTCAGCATTGTCCCGCGTCTGCCCCCGCGGGCAGGTGGCGGTCGCTTATGCATGCCTACTATTGTCTCTCTCTCTCACTCTTCTCTCTCTCTCTCTCTCTCTCTCTCTCTCTCTCTCTCTCTCTCTCTCTCTCTCTCTCTCTCTCTCTATGTCTGTATGTATCTTTCTGTATGTATGTATGCATGTATGTTTGTATGCATGTGTATCATTCTTTGTGCACGTATGTATTATTTTTGTGCACACACACACACACACACAGGAACAGAGAAGGGGGCCAGGTGAGGATATTCCATCAAAGGCCAAGTCCTCTGTTCTTAACGCTACCTCGCTAACGCGGGAAATGGCGAATAGTATATGTATATATATATATATATATATATATATATATATATATATATATATATATATATATATATATATATATTATACCTGGGGATAGGGGAGAAAGAATACTTCCCACGTATTCCCAGCTTGTCGTAGAAGGCGACTAAAAGGGAAGGGAACTGGGGGCTGCTGGAAATCCTCCCCTCCTGTTTTACTTTTCCAAAAGAAGGAACAGAGGAAGGGGCCAAATGAGAATTTTTCACTTGTAAGGTTCAGTCATCTATTCTTGACGCTACGTCGCTGACGCGGGAAATGGCGAATATATAAATGAAAGATGCTTATATTGCACAGCCTATTTACTCGCCTGCTTGTTTACCTGATTAGTTGCATGTTTATATTTGTTGCATGACAATGTTTGCATCCGCTTATTATAAACATATTTGTATATCATATTTCATATATGTTTCCCGATATATCACCCGTGATGCTCTGTATATGTGGGGGGAAAAATTGAAAAAAATCTCGTATTTGATACATGCAGACCGAATGGGTTGGCAGATATGAGTTAGTATATTCTGTATGTCAAGTTATATATATATATATATATATATATATATATATATATATATCATACATATTCTCCATTTCCCGCGTTAGCAAAGTAGCGTAAGGAACATATTCTCTCGTTTGGAAAAGTAAAACAGAAGAGGATTGTGTATATATATATATATATATATATATATATATATATATATATATATATATATATATATATATATATATAATACGATATATATGCATTATATTGTAGGCTTCCATGCTGCGTTTTCTTTAAGGTAGACAAGATAATATTTTATCATTATCTCTGGAAGAAAATTGTGGGCCCAGTCTTCGTGTGTGTTTGCACGGTCAACATAATGCGTTCTAATTTCTCCCGGGAATTTAAGTCTTTCTGTAAACGAAATGAATTTGTTCTCTCTTTTTTTTTTTGTCTTTGTTCCACTTGTCGCATTGTTTTCGCCTCTTGTGGAGGAGGAGTACTACTGTGCCAGGAAGTGAAACGTTGGTAAACGTTTGTTTATTGTGCCGGGATGTGAGACGTTGATAGACGTTTATTGTGCCGGGATGTGAGACGTTGATAGACGTTTATTGTGCCGGGATGTGAGACGTTGATAGACGTTTATTGTGCCGGGATGTGAGACGTTGATAAACGTTTATTGTGCCGGGATGTGAGACGTTGATAGACGTTTATTGTGCCGGGAAGTGAGACGTTGATAGACGTCTATTGTACCAGGAAATGAAAACCTTGGTAGACGTTCTTTATACCAGGAAATGAAGCGTTTCCCGCGGCCCAGTGTACGAGGAAGTGAACCAGACACCGAGCTGTCAAGGGAATGGAACTCGATAGCTAGCGTTGTGCTGGCTCACTGCCCAGCCATCAATAACACCCTCCCCCCCCGGTAAAGTACCTCCCTGGTCACTGGTTTCGTCATAGCCCGTGGCACAGGTGTTGTCGGTGGTGGGACCACACGGTTCGAAACCCCATCTTCGCTGCGCTGGTTTACCACCAGATCGGGTGGCTGTCGGCGTCCACGTCCTTTAGCGCACCAACGAGCCACCGACACGAGTGAACACTTCCGTGCACCAGACGTCGCTCTCGCGTCTCGAAACATGGGTTGGATGAAAGGATCCGCGAGCAGGCAGACAGACAGACAGACAGACGGAGGGGCAGGCGGGCGGGCGAGGACGCCTTCGTAGAGGAAGAGGCGAGCGAGCGAGAGAGAGAGAGAGAGAGAGAGAGAGAGAGAGATCGGGCGACGTCTTATGCATATCTTATTAAAGGTGAGGCGGTCCTGGGGAGACGGATTAACTTATAACACGTCAAGGAGACTGAAGCAGAAGGTATAATCATACCTAAATATAATATATCGCAACCTGTCCCTGTCTCTCTCTCTCTCTCTCTCTCTCTCTCTCTCTCTCTCTCTCTCTCTCTCTCTCTCTCTCTCTCTCTCTCGCTCGCTCGCTCTGTCTTGTGTGTATATGTATATATCTATGAATATATACGGATCGTCTGCCCACAAACGCCTAATACACTTGCTGGCTGGACGCGGGCGATCCTTTAACTGAGGCAAGATCCGCCTGATAAAGGGATCCAGTAGTCCTGGACTCCAGGTTCCTGCTGAAGGTGGCGCTGTAGGAGGAGGAGGAGGAGGAGGAGGAGGAGGAGGAGGAGGTGGTTCAGGTTCCTCTCTCTGGAGGATGACATTACGATCCTTAAAGGACCCAGCGTGTGTGTGTGTGTGTGTGTGTGTGTGTGTGTGTAAGGAGGTGGTGGAGCCTTGTTCTGAGGCGGAGGACAGACCCGCACTCGCTCATAATGGGGCGTCGACCATCTCGGACGATCTGAGTGGAGCGAACGAGTCACGACGTGGAAGTCGTCTTGAACGACACCGGTCGCGCCAGCGGCGCTCGTGGTTGTCGTCCTCGCTTCGGTCGGCGACGCGGGGGTGCTCTCCCAAGCCCCTCCCAGGTGTCGTGTAGGGTTGAGTCGGAAAGGGTCGTCGCTCGGAAGGAGCGACAGTGGGGGGGGGGGGGGTCTGCGTGGACGACGGAGACGCTAATTGGCGCGCCGTTGTCGTGCGGTATGCGTTAAGGTGGAAGGGGGTCAGCGTGGAGGCCATGATGATCGGGGAAGGAGGAAGGCTAGAACAGAGTTGCGACATCCCCTGTCTCCTTACACCCACATCCAGCTCCTCCTCTCCCGTCTTTCTCTCTCCCCTCCCACCTTCTTCCTCTTCATCTTCTCTCCCTCTATTCCTTCCTGTATCTCTTCCTCTTATTAATCTCCCTTCATCACTTGCTTTGTCATCCTGTCTCCATCTGTATAGGGTAAGAATTTTGGATGTTCTTTACCGTCCACCAGCAGATAACCTCGTCATGGATCATCGGGGCGTCTGTTCCATGTCTTTCCCATGCTCTCCCATGTCAAGTCTCCCTTCCTCGTGTTCTCCCTTCCTCTGCCTCTCTTCCTCTTTGCGATTGTCTTGCTCTCTCCCTCCTCTTTCTCTTCCTCCTCCTTCTCCTCCGTGGCACCACGATACACAGTCCTCCCCAGAGATGACACGAACGACCCAGTGAAAAGTCCCAAACACCCCCAGAAACCGTACGAGTTAGAGAAGTCTCCCCCGGAAATACTCCGGGGGTTGAGAGGGGTAGGTATCAAGACAATATAACCACAGTAAAAAGTCCCCTAAATCCCCCAGTACAATACTGAACTCCCCCCCCCCCCCCTGCAGAAAAAAATTGACGCGATTAAAAAAAATCCCCCGCGTAGAAAACAGGAACTCCCTTGTTTTGAACACGGCCAGAAACTCCCCCCCAGACAAACAGAGAGATAAACAAAAGAGCTGTTGTTTTGATCAGGATTTCATTACGTGGTGGTGCGGTATATCACCTGGCCTCTGGCTACCAATTGGAATGGCATTCAACTCTGGCTGTACCTGTTGCGAAGGGGGTGGCTGTAGTGGTTGATGTTGAGTGTACAGAGGACACGGGGTCCTTGTTAGTGTGGTGTGGTGTGATGTGGCAGGGTTTCGGGCCAACAGTGAGTTCATTACAGGGGAGAGTTCGAGGACAGAAGACCTGATGGTCCGTGACGAGGTTATCAGCTGAGGGACTGTAGATGGGAAGGTCAGATGACATAAGACCTGGTGGTCTGTGACGAGGTTATCAGCCGAGGGACATTGGATGGGAAGGTCAGATAAGACCTGATGGTCTATGACGAGGTTATCAGCTGAGGGACATCGGAAGGTCAGATGACAGAAGACCTGATGGTCTATGACGAGGTTATCAGCTGAGGGACATCGGAAGGTCAGATGACAGAAGACCTGATGGTCTGTTACGAGGTTATCAGCTGAGGGACATGAGAAGGTCAGATGACAGAAGACCTGATGGTCTGTTACGAGGTTATCAGCTGAGGGACATGGGAAGGTCAGATGACAGAAGACCTGATGGTCTGTTACGAGGTTATCAGCTGAGGGACATGAGAAGGTCAGATGACAGAAGACCTGATGGTCTGTTACGAGGTTATCAGCTGAGGGACATGGGAAGGTCAGATGACAGAAGACCTGATGGTCTGTGACGAGGTTATCAGCCGAGGGACATTAGATGGGAAGGTCAGATGATATAAGACCTGATGGTCTGTGACGAGGTTATCAGCCGAGGGACATTAGATGGGAAGGTCAGATGACAGAAGACCTGATGGTCTGTGACTAGGTTATCAGCCGAGGGACATTGGATGGGAAGGTCAGATGACAGAAGACCTGATGGTCTGTGACGAGGTTATCAGCCGAGGGACATTAGATGGGAAGGTCAGATGATATAAGACCTGATGGTCTGTGACGAGGTTATCAGCCGAGGGACATTAGATGGGAAGGTCAGATGATATAAGACCTGATGGTCTGTGACGAGGTTATCAGCCGAGGGACATTAGATGGGAAGGTCAGATGATATAAGACCTGATGGTCTGTGACGAGGTTATCAGCCGAGGGACATTAGATGGGAAGGTCAGATGATATAAGACCTGATGGTCTGTGACGAGGTTATCAGCCGAGGGACATTAGATGGGAAGGTCAGATGATATAAGACCTGATGGTCTGTGACGAGGTTATCAGCCGAGGGACATTAGATGGGAAGGTCAGATGATATAAGACCTGATGGTCTGTGACGAGGTTATCAGCCGAGGGACATTAGATGGGAAGGTCAGATGACAGAAGACCTGATGGTCTGTGACGAGGTTATCAGCCGAGGGACATTAGATGGGAAGGTCAGATGATATAAGACCTGATGGTCTGTGACGAGGTTATCAGCCGAGGGACATTAGATGGGAAGGTCAGATGATATAAGACCTGATGGTCTGTGACGAGGTTATCAGCCGAGGGACATTAGATGGGAAGGTCAGATGACAGAAGACCTGATGGTCTGTGACGAGGTTATCAGCCGAGGGACATTAGATGGGAAGGTCAGATGATATAAGACCTGATGGTCTGTGACGAGGTTATCAGCCGAGGGACATTAGATGGGAAGGTCAGATGATATAAGACCTGATGGTCTGTGACGAGGTTATCAGCCGAGGGACATTAGATGGGAAGGTCAGATGATATAAGACCTGATGGTCTGTGACGAGGTTATCAGCCGAGGGACATTAGATGGGAAGGTCAGATGATATAAGACCTGATGGTCTGTGACGAGGTTATCAGCCGAGGGACATTAGATGGGAAGGTCAGATGACAGAAGACCTGATGGTCTGTGACGAGGTTATCAGCCGAGGGACATTAGATGGGAAGGTCAGATGATATAAGACCTGATGGTCTGTGACGAGGTTATCAGCCGAGGGACATTAGATGGGAAGGTCAGATGACAGAAGACCTGATGGTCTGTGACGAGGTTATCAGCCGAGGGACATTAGATGGGAAGGTCAGATGATATAAGACCTGATGGTCTGTGACGAGGTTATCAGCCGAGGGACATTAGATGGGAAGGTCAGATGATATAAGACCTGATGGTCTGTGACGAGGTTATCAGCCGAGGGACATTAGATGGGAAGGTCAGATGATATAAGACCTGATGGTCTGTGACGAGGTTATCAGCCGAGGGACATTAGATGGGAAGGTCAGATGATATAAGACCTGATGGTCTGTGACGAGGTTATCAGCCGAGGGACATTAGATGGGAAGGTCAGATGATATAAGACCTGATGGTCTGTGACGAGGTTATCAGCCGAGGGACATTAGATGGGAAGGTCAGATGACAGAAGACCTGATGGTCTGTGACGAGGTTATCAGCCGAGGGACATTAGATGGGAAGGTCAGATGACAGAAGACCTGATGGTCTGTGACGAGGTTATCAGCCGAGGGACATTAGATGGGAAGGTCAGATGATATAAGACCTGATGGTCTGTGACGAGGTTATCAGCCGAGGGACATTAGATGGGAAGGTCAGATGACAGAAGACCTGATGGTCTGTGACGAGGTTATCAGCCGAGGGACATTAGATGGGAAGGTCAGATGATATAAGACCTGATGGTCTGTGACGAGGTTATCAGCCGAGGGACATTAGATGGGAAGGTCAGATGATATAAGACCTGATGGTCTGTGACGAGGTTATCAGCCGAGGGACATTAGATGGGAAGGTCAGATGATATAAGACCTGATGGTCTGTGACGAGGTTATCAGCCGAGGGACATTAGATGGGAAGGTCAGATGATATAAGACCTGATGGTCTGTGA
>NC_092269.1:33705842-33725842 GCF_036320965.1 Panulirus ornatus
TTAATTTTCCTGGTGTGTGTGTGTGTGGTTGACGTCGTGGCGTCAGTGTTGCAACGACCGCCTGTGTTCCGTGGTGGAGGTCACGCCCCCCCCCGTCAGAGCCAGTGTTGCAAACCCTCGCCTCATAACGGTCGTGCCATCGAAGAAAACGGCTCCCCTGGTGAGTGGGTATTGCCCCTGTGTGTGTGTGTGTGGGGGGGGTATAGAATCGCCCCGTGGGGTGGGGACGTGGTGGGCTGCCTGGGTGCTGCAGGATTTCCAGAGAGCCAACAACAGTACAGCCCAGCTGGGATTCCACACACACACACACACACACACACACACACACACACACACACACACACACACACACACACACACACACATACGCAGAACAATATTGTATCACCAGCCATTTGTTCTGATTGGGTCTAGGGATGGAGGGAGTGTGTGTGTGTGTGTGTGTGTGTGTGTGTGTGTGTGTGTGTGTGTGTGTGTGTACCCTGTATGGGGCCAGTTTATTCCGAGTGTTATTGGAGGGGATGATTTAAAGGGGGGGGGAGGAAACCCCCCTGGGAAAGTTGGAAGAATAAATGGGAGAGAGAGGTGGATGGGTGGATGGGTAGTAATGTTATTGTACGTGGTGTGCCGCTGTGTGTGTTGGAGTTGTGATGGAAGGAGGAGGAGGAGGAGGAGGTTGGGACTTTGTTGTGGATGTAGGCTTTGCAGTTCTCCGAACGTTGTGATCCCACCCTGTCGCGAAACGCTCGCCAAGAAACGTTTCTCCCAGAATATTAAGAAAAAAGAAACGTTTCTCCCCTCAGTCACAGAACGTTTACGGGGAAACGTAATCTCTCGGTTACAAAGGCTTTACGAAGAAACTTTTCTCCTCTCAGTCACAGAACGTTTACGGGGAAACGTTTCTTTAGGATACAGAGGCTTAACAAAGAAACGTTTCTCCTCAGCCACAGAACGTTTACGAGGAAACGTTTCTCTCTGTCACAGAGGCTTTGCGAAGACACGTTCTTTCTCCCAGTTGCAGAAGTACAGTATATTGTCAACTAGGTTAAGTGACGGACGCTGTCGGGAGGATCGGCTGGTTGGGTGGATGGAGGAGACGAAAGGTACCATGAGCTGGTGCGTATTATACCCCCGAACGCGTAGGTAAAGGGGAGCGAATGCGTGGCCTTCAGGGTAGTTCTGATGAATATGGTTGGCTGTGGGAGGGGAAACAGTGGTTCCTTGATTGATACCAACTGGGTATTCGCGTCTGTCGGGAGCCCTAGCAATACCCAGGGATGTGTGTATATGTATATGTATATGTACACACCCGCTCGCGCATCTCTGGGTGTGGGCGGCGAAGGGCGGCGACGGGATGAGAGGGCCGCGCGATGAGACTCCCTCCTCCTCATATATGTTACAGCGGGACGATGATGATAGTGTATATGAGGCTTCTGTGGTGGGGGAGGCCACCAGGCCTCTTGTGGCTCTGATGCGGATGGCCACGTCGGCGCGTGCGCGTCCCGCCGTAGTAATGTGTATGGTCCACACTCGTGTATTGATTCACATGACGAAGGGGGGGTATGTGTGTATGTATTAACTTCATCTTCTGTCATTGGCCCATACAGCTTGGGGTCATTAATTACGTGTCATCTGTTTTACCCTCGTCGTCTTTCTGTGACTGAAGGCTCCTTCCCACCCGCCGCCACTCCATCAGGCATATGCGTGTATAGAGATGGAGATGGGACAGTGTCGCAGATGGCTCCTCCTCACCCCCACCACCGTACGTGGATGGAGAGCCGAGATAGAGGGACAGGAGGGAGGATGGGAGATGCCTTCGGGGGAGAGGATGGCTTCCTGCCAGCTGCGGTGGAGGGAGGTGTGTCTGCTTCCGCCACAAGGACACAAGGGCACCGCTGGAATCACTGATGCTCGTATGAGAGGAACTGATCACCCATGTACTTATTCCTGATCGTGTTATGTATTCCACTCTTCTTACTCCTCCTCCTGCTCCTCTCTCTCTCTCTCTCTCTCTCTCTCTCTCTCTCTCTCTCTCTCTCTCTCTCTCTCTCTCTCTCTCTCTCTCTCTCCTTCTTCTTCTTCTTCTTCTTTCTTTTTCCTCTCCTCTTCCATTTTCTTTTCTCCTCCTCTTCTTCTTCTTCTTCGTCTCTTCTTCTCTCTTCTTCTTCTTCTTCTTCTTCTTCTTCTTCTTCTTCTTCTTCTTCGTCGTCGTCGTCTTCTTCTTCTTCGTCGTCTTCGTCTTCTCCTCCTCCTCCCTACCCACACAAGTTTCCAGCGCCCCCTGGGCTGCCAGGGTAAGTGATAGTTGTGGCTGATACACCTGTCATTTGGGCCGGGAGTTGCCGAGTCATTCTGGGGGGGAGTTGGGGAGGGGTAAGGGGGGGTAAGAGATGGCTTACCTGCGGCAGGTAGTGCAGCCCATTTGTTCATCCTCCCTGCGCCGGGTAGTACAGCTGATAGTGTGTCTTTCTGTTTTTTTTTCATCTGCAGATTTCCTGTACCTGTGTCTGTTGGTGCAGGATGAGTTATCAGTGTTGTGTCTCTTATTATGTCTCGCTTGTATGATTCTCTTATCTCTCATGATGTATCTTAAAGATATGTCGTATCTGCGCACGTAAAGATATGTCGTATCTGCGCACGTAAAGATATGTCGTATCTGCGCACGTAAAGATATGTCGTATCAGCGCACGTAAAGATATGTCGTATCTGCGCACGTAAAGATATGTCGTATCTGCACGTGCGCAGACTATTTTGTGTCTTTTCCACCGTCCGTTTCTCTCTCTCTCTCTTTCCTATCTCCATCAAGCTCTTATTTCTTTAATTTCCCTCTCCATATCTCGCAGTCATAATCGGTCTTTGTGTATACATCTCTTTTCGTCTGTGTATATATATAAGCGGGCCGTCTGCCATGGAGCGCGTCTCTTGTGGTATAATACCTCCCCTCGCCACTCTCCTTGTAGGCTCTGCCCTCCAAAAAAAGAAGAGAGAGAAGAAAAGAAGGGACTTTGTAGGCAAGATGCAAGTATCCATACCTCCCTGAACAGGAGTACACGTCTCTTGTAGCTGCTTGTGTGTGTGTGTGTGTGTGTGTGTGTGTGTGTGTGTGTGTGTGTGTTTGCAAGCACACTGCGTTCAAGATGCAAGTAACCATACCTCCTTGAACACGACAGCACGTATGCTTTTACGTCTCTGCGAACGAATAGACGGGAAACTTACTACTACTACTACTACTATTTCTGCTAATACTACTACTCTTACTTCTACTACTACTACTACTACTACTACTACTACTATTTCTGCTAATACTACTACTCTTACTTCTACTACTACTACTACTACTACTACTACTACTATTTCTGCTACTACTACTACTACTACCACTGCTCTTACTACTACTACTACTACTACTACTACTACTACTACTACTACTACTACTACTACTACTACTACTACTACTACTACTATTTTTACTACTACTACTACTACTACTACTATTTCTACTACTACTACTATTTTTACTACTACTACTACTACTACTACTACTACTACTACTACTACTACTACTATTTCTGCTGCTACTACTACTACTACTACTACTACTACTACTACTACTACTACTACTACTACTACTACTACTCTTACTACTACTACTACTACTACTACTACTACTACTACTACTACTACTACTACTACTACTACTACTACTATTTCTGCTGCTACTACTACTACTACTACTACTACTACTACTACTACTACTACTACTACTACTATTTCTGCTACTACTACTACTACTACTACTACTACTCTTACTACTACTACTAATAGTGATTCTACTGGTAACTTTAGGTCGTCACACACGGTATAAATCTATATGTCACATGTATCAATTTGCGCTCGTAGAGTCACATATCCATATGTGGTTTTCTCTTACATATAAGTAAATATTTGTCGTATATGTGCCTCATTTTTCCATAGTGTGAGTAGATATTGGTTGTATATGTGTCTTTGAATAGAAATTAGGCGTTTATAAAATAGCCTTTTTTTTTTACAGACTGTTTTGTAAATGCAGTAATTATTTAAAAAGGCTTGTCTTTCTTGTGTAAAAATTATTGAAAGTTTTAAGAGAATTATTGTTGAAGATTTTTTTTGATGAGTGGTGTTATAGAAAGACGCAGTTGACTGGATTGTTCAAGAATTTCCACTTCAAACCTGATATATATACCTGACCTGAATGACCTCTCGGTATGTGAATGGGGTCAGAGGTCATGTGTTTGGTGGTACCCCAAAGGATCACCTGGGAGGGTATGTGACGGGAGATGAGGTGGCATGGCATGGGAGGGTACTGAGACTTGGCTGGGAGAGCGAGGGAGAGGGGAGGTGTACCTGAGAGTGTACTTGGGGAGTGAGGGAAGGTGACGTGCCTGAGAGTGAGGTTGGGGGAGTGAGGGAAGGTGATGTGCCTGAGAGTGAGGTTGGGAGAGTGAGGGAGGGGAGGAATGTACCTAAGAGAGTGAGGTTGAGAGAGTGAGGGAGGGGGGGGAATGTACCTGAGAGAGTGAGCCTGGGAGAGTGAGGGAGGGAGAATGTGCCTGAGAGTGAGCTTGGGGAGTGAGGGAAGGTGATGTGCCTGAGAGTGAGGTTGGGGAGTGAGGGAAGGTGATGTGCCTGAGAGTGAGGTTGGGGAGTGAGGGAAGGTGATGTGCCTGAGAGTGAGGTTGGGGAGTGAGGGAAGGTGATGTGCCTGAGAGTGAGGTTGGGGAGTGAGGGAAGGTGATGTGCCTGAGAGTGAGGTTGGGGAGTGAGGGAAGGTGATGTGCCTGAGAGTGAGGTTGGGGAGTGAGGGAAGGTGATGTGCCTGAGAGTGAGGTTGGGGAGTGAGGGAAGGTGATGTGCCTGAGAGTGAGGTTGGGGAGTGAGGGAAGGTGATGTGCCTGAGAGTGAGGTTGGGGAGTGAGGGAAGGTGATGTGCCTGAGAGTGAGGTTGGGGAGTGAGGGAAGGTGATGTGCCTGAGAGTGAGGTTGGGGAGTGAGGGAAGGTGATGTGCCTGAGAGTGAGGTTGGGGAGTGAGGGAAGGTGATGTGCCTGAGAGTGAGGTTGGGGAGTGAGGGAAGGTGATGTGCCTGAGAGTGAGGTTGGGGAGTGAGGGAAGGTGATGTGCCTGAGAGTGAGGTTGGGGAGTGAGGGAAGGTGATGTGCCTGAGAGTGAGGTTGGGGAGTGAGGGAAGGTGATGTGCCTGAGAGTGAGGTTGGGGAGTGAGGGAAGGTGATGTGCCTGAGAGTGAGGTTGGGGAGTGAGGGAAGGTGATGTGCCTGAGAGTGAGGTTGGGGAGTGAGGGAAGGTGATGTGCCTGAGAGTGAGGTTGGGGAGTGAGGGAGAGGGGAGGTGTACCTGAGAGTGTACTTGGGGAGTGAGGGAAGGTGATGTGCCTGAGAGTGAGGTTGGGGAGTGAGGGAAGGTGATGTGCCTGAGAGTGAGGTTGGGGAGTGAGGGAAGGTGATGTGCCTGAGAGTGAGGTTGGGGAGTGAGGGAAGGTGATGTGCCTGAGAGTGAGGTTGGGGAGTGAGGGAAGGTGATGTGCCTGAGAGTGAGGTTGGGGAGTGAGGGAAGGTGATGTGCCTGAGAGTGAGGTTGGGGAGTGAGGGAAGGTGATGTGCCTGAGAGTGAGGTTGGGGAGTGAGGGAAGGTGATGTGCCTGAGAGTGAGGTTGGGGAGTGAGGGAAGGTGATGTGCCTGAGAGTGAGGTTGGGGAGTGAGGGAAGGTGATGTGCCTGAGAGTGAGGTTGGGGAGTGAGGGAAGGTGATGTGCCTGAGAGTGAGGTTGGGGAGTGAGGGAAGGTGATGTGCCTGAGAGTGAGGTTGGGGAGTGAGGGAAGGTGATGTGCCTGAGAGTGAGGTTGGGGAGTGAGGGAAGGTGATGTGCCTGAGAGTGAGGTTGGGGAGTGAGGGAAGGTGATGTGCCTGAGAGTGAGGTTGGGGAGTGAGGGAAGGTGATGTGCCTGAGAGTGAGGTTGGGGAGTGAGGGAAGGTGATGTGCCTGAGAGTGAGGTTGGGGAGTGAGGGAAGGTGATGTGCCTGAGAGTGAGGTTGGGGAGTGAGGGAAGGTGATGTGCCTGAGAGTGAGGTTGGGGAGTGAGGGAAGGTGATGTGCCTGAGAGTGAGGTTGGGGAGTGAGGGAAGGTGATGTGCCTGAGAGTGAGGTTGGGGAGTGAGGGAAGGTGATGTGCCTGAGAGTGAGGTTGGGGAGTGAGGGAAGGTGATGTGCCTGAGAGTGAGGTTGGGGAGTGAGGGAAGGTGATGTGCCTGAGAGTGAGGTTGGGGAGTGAGGGAAGGTGATGTGCCTGAGAGTGAGGTTGGGGAGTGAGGGAAGGTGATGTGCCTGAGAGTGAGGTTGGGGAGTGAGGGAAGGTGATGTGCCTGAGAGTGAGGTTGGGGAGTGAGGGAAGGTGATGTGCCTGAGAGTGAGGTTGGGGAGTGAGGGAAGGTGATGTGCCTGAGAGTGAGGTTGGGGAGTGAGGGAAGGTGATGTGCCTGAGAGTGAGGTTGGGGAGTGAGGGAAGGTGATGTGCCTGAGAGTGAGGTTGGGGAGTGAGGGAAGGTGATGTGCCTGAGAGTGAGGTTGGGGAGTGAGGGAAGGTGATGTGCCTGAGAGTGAGGTTGGGGAGTGAGGGAAGGTGATGTGCCTGAGAGTGAGGTTGGGGAGTGAGGGAAGGTGATGTGCCTGAGAGTGAGGTTGGGGAGTGAGGGAAGGTGATGTGCCTGAGAGTGAGGTTGGGGAGTGAGGGAAGGTGATGTGCCTGAGAGTGAGGTTGGGGAGTGAGGGAAGGTGATGTGCCTGAGAGTGAGGTTGGGGAGTGAGGGAAGGTGATGTGCCTGAGAGTGAGGTTGGGGAGTGAGGGAAGGTGATGTGCCTGAGAGTGAGGTTGGGGAGTGAGGGAAGGTGATGTGCCTGAGAGTGAGGTTGGGGAGTGAGGGAAGGTGATGTGCCTGAGAGTGAGGTTGGGGAGTGAGGGAAGGTGATGTGCCTGAGAGTGAGGTTGGGGAGTGAGGGAAGGTGATGTGCCTGAGAGTGAGGTTGGGGAGTGAGGGAAGGTGATGTGCCTGAGAGTGAGGTTGGGGAGTGAGGGAGAGGGGAGGTGTACCTGAGAATGTACTTGTGGGAGTGAGGGACATTGCTCGACACAGAGAGGCATTGTTAACTTTAGCTGGTATGATTGGCCTGAGTATGTGAAGTGTGTTTGTGGCCTAGTTATCCAACGAGGCGAAGAAAATGTCGTGATGGAACAAGCGTAAACTAATGTTGATATATATATATATATATATATATATATATATATATATATATATATATATATATATATATATATATTCCTATGAGTCCACGGGGAAAATGAAACACGAAAAGTTCCCAAGTGCACTTTCGTGTAATAATCACATCATCAGGGGAGACACAAGAGAGAAATATGTCAGTTGATATATATATATATATATATATATATATATATATATATATATATATATATATATATATATATATATATATCGAGGCTTTTAAAGATACGCTGAAATACCGTATGTTTTTGAAAATATGAAAAGAATTGGTTATGGTATTGTATATGAATTCATGATTTTTTTTGGAAAGCGTTTAGATATTGTAGTATTTCAGGATTTAAAAAAGACGTTTAGATATTGCAATATTTCTTGATTAGAAGAAAAACGTTTAAATATTGCAATATTTAATAAAAAAAAGTTTAGATATTGCAGTATTTGAAAAAAAAAAGTTTAAATGCAATATTTCATGATTTAAAAAAGTTAACGTTTAGATATTGCAATGTTTGAAAAAAAAAAGTTTAAATGCAATATTTCATGAACGTTTAGATATTGCAATATTTGAAAAAAAGTTTAAATGCAATATTTCATGATTTAAAAAAAGATAACGTTTAGATATTGCAATATTTCATTATTAGAAGAAAAAACGTTCAAATATTGCAATATTTCATGATCAGAACAAAAAGAACGTATAGATATTGCAATATTTTATGATCAGAAAAAGAAACGTATAGATATTGCAATATTTCATGATCAGAAAAAAAAAACGTATAGATATTGCAATATTTCAAGATTTGCAAGAAAAGAAAAAAATTTTTGCACATGCTCTAATGCACAGTCAGTCAGGCGGCCTGGGGATGGTTACGGCCGGAGGGGGTCATGAATATTTTCAAGTCCTTCCACCCAAGAAATTTACATTGAGAGGAGTGAGTGAAATACAGGAGGAGAGTGCTGGGGAGTCGCAAAGGTCTGTGTTCAAGCACCACTTGTCTTGGGGGGGGGGGGGGACTGATGCGCTGTTTGATAAACTGCTGGTACAAGACTGGGTATTGTTGTTCAAGTGGGACAAAATCTTGGCTGTTAAGGGTGTTCGGGTGGAGTGGGCAGCTGTAGTCTAGGTGGTGTGGTACCTGTAGTTTAGGTGGTGTGGTTACTGTAGTGTAGGTGGTGTGGTTACTGTAGTGTAGGTGGTGTGGTTACTGTAGTGTAGGTGGTGTGGTTACTGTAGTGTAGATGGTGTGGTACCTTTAGTGTAGGTGGTGTGGCACCTGTAGTGTAGGTGGTATGGTTACTGTAGTGTAGGTGGTGTGGTTACTGTAGTGTAGGTGGTGTGGTTACTGTAGTGTAGATGGTGTGGTACCTGTAGTGTAGGTGGTGTGGCTACTGTAGTGTAGGTGGTGTGGTTACTGTAGTGTAGGTGGTGTGGTTACTGTAGTGTAGGTGGTGTGGTTACTGTAGTGTAGATGGTGTGCTTACTGTAGTGTAGGTGGTGTGGTTACTGTAGTGTAGGTGGTGTGGTTACTGTAGTGTAGGTGGTGTGGTTACTGTAGTGTAGGTGGTGTGGTTACTGTAGTGTAGATGGTGTGGTACCTTTAGTGTAGGTGGTGTGGCTACCTGTAGTGTAGGTGGTGTGGTTACTGTAGTGTAGGTGGTGTGGTTACTGTAGTGTAGGTGGTGTGGTTACTGTAGTGTAGATGGTGTGGTACCTGTAGTGTAGGTGGTGTGGCACCTGTAGTGTAGGTGGTGTGGTTACTGTAGTGTAGATGGTGTGTTACCTTTAGTGTAGGTGGTGTGGCACCTGTAGTGTAGGTGGTATGGTTACTGTAGTGTAGGTGGTGTGGTTACTGTAGTGTAGATGGTGTGGTTACTGTAGTGTAGGTGGTGTGGTACCTGTAGTGTAGGTGGTAAAGTTAGCTGTACTGTAGGTGGCGTCTGCAACGAGTGGCTGGTGTGCAGTGGGCTTTGTATTCGTTGGCGACCGGCAAGGAGCCTCTCGAAGTCCGAGTTCAACACCGTCTAGGTGGATTATCACCATTTGTATTTATAGTTACATAGTACAACTTAGTCCCTAAAAAAAAAAAAAGACGATTGGATCCTAAGGCATCAGGAGTGTGTGCAAAAAAGAGGAATCCGATGTCAAGTTTGTGGTCGGCTTGGAATTGGATTCCCAGCGAAGCGTTGAAAGGCATCGAACTGGCGAGATTTTATTTTTTTTTTTTCCCCCTCCCAGTGTCCTGCAGGAAGGCAGGCGCTCGACACACCACTGGAGCCGAAACTGTGAGAGAACAGAACAATACAATGTGCCATTGATGTCAGAATTGCTTTTAGTGTAATTGAAATCTAATGGTAAGGACAGCCTTAGTTGGATATTTGTATACCTTTTTTGCCCCCTTAAGCATGACGGTACGACCCTTTGACCTGACTCCCCTCTAAGGGTCGTTGTGGACCTTACCAGCTGGTGATTGGCCAGGCCTTTAAACCAGAGCGTTTAATCAAAGCTTTGGTCAGGATAGAATTGCAAGCCACAAATGCCCAAGGGTCGAAACGTCGTGCTCAAGGGTCGTACCGTCGTGCTTAAGGGTAGTAACGTCGTGTTCAGGGGTCGTACCGTCGTGCTCAAGGGTCGTACCTCGTGCTCAAGGGTAGTAACGTCGTGTCCAAGGGTCGTACCGTCGTGCTCAAGGGTCGTAACGTCGTGTCCAAGGGTCGTACCGTCGTGCTCAAGGGTAGTAACGTCGTGCTGAAGGGTCGTAACGTCGTGTCCAAGGGTCGTACCGTCGTGCTCAAGGGTCGTAACGTCGTGTGGAAGGGCTTTTACGTCACGGATTGGCAGTTGGTCACGTCGCAAGGCGTGGTTCAAACTACCAATCATCTTCTCTGCTGTGGATCGTGTGTGAACTGAGGCCTCGCACTGTGGCTGATCCAGTACCACAGTGTTCGCTCCCCTGGTGACACACACCACCTCGTCTCTCCCTCGTCCGTGTATGGTAGAATGTGACAGCGTTTTCTCCTTGGTGGAACTCGAGAGTAGACGAAAACGGGAAGGAAAGAAAGAGCCCAGATATGCCTGCCACTCGTTTTCTGTGGAGAATGGAAGATGCGCGTCGTGTTGCGATCAAAATTACTTTTAAGCACCATGCTCTTAAGTGGGGTAATTGTCGCGAGGTACGTGATTTTTTTCGTATTATGATTTGCAGCGTTTGAGGAAACGTTCACAACGTTGTGAGGAAACGTTCACAACGTTGTGACGAAACGTTCACAGCGTTGTGAGGAAAAGTTTGCCAACATTATGACGCGTCGTCTGGATTATTATCTATTATATATATATATATATATATATATATATATATATATATATATATATATATTTTATATTTTTTTTTTTTTCCAAAAGAAGGAACAGAGAAGGGGGTCAGGTGAGGATATTCCCTCTAAGGCCCAGTCCTCTGTTCTTAACGCTACCTCGCTAATGCGGGAAATGGCGAATAGTATGAAAGAAAAAGAAATATATATATATATGTTTTTCTTTTTTTTTTGTCGTGCTCGACCACCGGTTTCCTGGGTCAGCGCCACGCACAGGGCGGAGGGAGGAAGGCCGCTGCATCCGCTCACATCCATTCCCCAGCTGTTGTGTGCAGTGCAGTCCGTCTGTCTGTCTGTCTGTCCGTCGTCTGTCTGTCTGTCTGTCTGTCTGTCTGTCTGTCTGTCTGTCCCTCTCTCTCTCTCTCTCTCTCTCTCTCTCTCTCTCTCTCTCTCTCTCTCTCTCTCTCTCTCTCTATATATATATATATATATATATATATATATATATATATATATATATATATACTTCCCACGTATTCCCTGCGTGTCGTAGAAGGCGACTAAAAGGGAAGGGAGCGGGGGGGCTAGAAATCCTCCCCTCTCATTTTTTTTTTCCAAAAGAAGGAACAGAGAAGGGGGCCAGGTGAGGATATTCCCTCAAAGGCCCAGTCCTCCATCATATATATATATATATATATATATATATATATGATGGAGTTGGGTGGGGAGGCAAGGGGCTTAAGTGTTCCAAGAAATATGACTGGTTGATGGGGGGCGTCAAGGAGGGAGGAACCGGTTGGTACAATGGCCCTTTTTATCTGATCTCGGAGCACATGCTTGCTAGACCTCTCGAGCAACGAAGGTACTACTCTGGGATTACGACAGCTCGACCTCCGACGTATCACTCAAGGGTCAGGTCGAGGGACAGGCCATCGTACCCTTAGGTCTGTCTTTCAAGGTCATGGCTCAAAGGGGAGGGTTGGTTAAGGTCAGGTGCCACAGTTTTAGGTTATGGGTAACGTCTCTGTTGAGGGGTCAGGGTTGAGGAATCTGTCTCAGTGAGATGTAGTAATTTTGGCACTTCTACTCCATGTGACTATGTGTCGATTATATGTACTTAATCACACTAAAGTTAAGGTATAGTTCGCTACATGTGACTATGTGTCGATTATATGTACTTAATCACTCTGTAAGATTAAGGTATGATTCACTACATGTGACTATGTGTCGATTATATGTACTTAAATCACACTGTAGAATGAAGGTATAGTTCGCTACATGTGAACTATGTGTCGATTGTCGATTATATGTACTTAAATCACACTGTAAAATGAAGGAGTGTGATTTACTTCAGTTCGAGTGGGTTTGCGTTTTTGCCAGTGGTGTAACGGATCTCGGGGCATTTTGGTCCCCGTTGGATCCAGCAAAAGTCACACTCATTTTTGGGGTGTACGTCTCATGGCCCATCTCGTTCTATCGGGTGATGTCATTTCTCCCTCTCTCACTGCTGAGGTTGTCAGCCTACAAGGGCCCTTCAGCAAGGGCGGGCGGGGAAGGGGAGGGCGTGGTAGGCGCTTATCAGAGACGACCCGAGCTCTTTAACCGCATCGTATCTGCCGAAGGCACCGGGTTTGAGGGTAAATATTTGTATTTGTCTCGTCCGGCGGTATTAGAGGATGGGTCTCGGGGGAGAGGGAGAGGGTGGAGGGTTCGTCTCCTGCACCTCCCGGAGATTGCCCAGCAAACTCGGGGTGATGATATACCTCGGGTGTCTTGCCCTCGAGGTGCTGGGGGGTTCGAACGCGGCGATGGATGGTTGTGTGTGTGTGTGTGTGTGTGTGTGAAGAGAGTGTCAATTTGAGCTGCTGGTGTCACCGCGCGCGCCAGCTCGAGTGGTCGTTGGCAGGCAATTCGCAAATATCAGGAGCAGCGCTAAGGAGGGGAGGCAAAATACCCTTATCCAATCCCGCCTGCTGTTGACCCGACCCACCTCGACCTCCTCCGACCCGTCGACCAAACAACACGGCTTTCGGAGGCATTTACACCTACATCCCTCTGCCTCCCCCTCACTGCACACGGTTGGCCAATCACACTCCGCGTTGCTTTTGATGTCCGCCAGAACGTCCAATCACGCCCCCGGTGGAGGAGGGGAGATGTATTGACGTCACCCGTTCACTCCCCCCCATCCCCAAGGTATGTGGACCGATCACTTGGCATGATGTAAAAGGCCGGAGGGAATATCAACACGCAATACACAGGAGGTGTTGCCTCCTCCTCCTCCTCCGCCTCCGTCGCCTCCTCCGCCTCCTCCCAGTAGGCAATACGACCTGTGTTTGCCCCTCTCTCTCTCTCTCTCTCTCTCTCTCTCTCTCTCTCTCTCTCTCTCTCTCTCTCCTTACATATTTTCTCCCTGTACATCGAACGCATGTTTGATCTAACCCCCCCCCCCCCTATCCCAAGCATATCGCAACACGTGTAAATGTAAATGAGGCTTATTTAAGAGCACAGCGATTAGCATTACCGACAGCCTCTCTATTGTTTTCTCGCCCTTGAACAGTTGTGTAAATATAAATCCTGACGCTAAGTAGACGCCCCAATTAGAAAGCAGCGTAAAAACACACACACACACACACACACACACACACACACACACACACACACACACACACACACACACACACACATGCGTAGATTAACCAGAGCGATAGATCGTTCACCAGACATTATCTACTGAAAGCCCTTTTTTGCGGTCGGTGTGTTTGGAAGCATCGCCACTGATATGGTGTGATCAAAAGATATAAGATAATGCTTCAGGTCACGCTTCTCCTTCCCCACCACCTCACCCCCAACCCAGCCCTCCCTATCTCTTAAATTACTTTCTGCTAAATGTAATTTTTTGCCTGTGACCCTCGTCTTTCTGCCCCCAGGCGGGGGGAAGGGCTTAGACTGGAACTCCTCCACCACTGACTGGAGATGTTAGAATAAAGATATATTAACTTTTGAGTTGTGTTGGGAGGACGAGACGTAAGGAGGAGTAGTAGCCTGTCGCCACAGCGCACCACTTTGAGGCTTGCGAAGTGGCACAGAACTTGACTGTTGCCAATGCAACGCATGCCAATTAAACCGCACGAGACATAAAACACACCCTGTCACAAAAAAAAAAACCCTCCTGCATTAAACCCTACAAGGCAGAGAACGTGTCTCGATACAACGCGCTGGACCTGTACGTGGGAGCGAAGACGTGGCTCAATCAAGCCACGTAAAACATGGCAGTCAAGACAAGGGGGAGACCTGATAAATCGCCACACATTTAACCTTATCGAGGCTGGAAGCATATCTGATGAACCTCCACAGACAGAAAATTATCCCCGTGTAAGAATGAGAAGCTCTGTGAGGGAAACATCCTCAGCGGAATGCCATTTAGCCTTTTACCAGACTCAACCATTCAGTCTCGTTCAACAAGGCAGATGTGTTAGTTTCGTCAGAGCCGTGAAACCTACACTATAAACAAGGGTTTCGTCTGTTCATTGACTAGCAATTGATCCCGGGCGGGGGAAAAAGGGGTAATTCTTTTGTCTAGAGTACGTGGGATATTTTATTGAAGGTAAAGAGTTGGTACTCACCCAGGGTTTCATCACAGGGTAAAGTTACAGTCCAGGGGGCACCACAGGAAATGATTGGCCGATTTCGAGAAAACGTAACTTGAGTTATTATCTGTGATTATGTCGATGAAGGTGGATATGTAGCATTATTTTTTTTATTTTATTATTATCCTGTACTGCAAAATATACCTTAGAAGGTAGGGCCATGACTTTAAGGGGGGAAAATATGGATTAAAGAAATTGTAGCGTATGTAGGAGTTTAATTCTTGTATGGTTTGAAAACATTAGGTTAGGTTTACAGACCCAGATGCATTCTGATCCTCTATATAGGAATTAAATTGTAGGTGTTTGATGGTCATAGTTTCGTATATATATATATATATATATATATATATATATATATATATATATATATATATATATATATATATATATAAATATATATATCGAAGATCCTTTGATGATTCTTTATTCAAAGTTCAGCTGGAAAAAGGTAAATATCAAATTAGTGTTATCGTCCTTTGTCTAATAGCCTCCGCTGTTCGTAATTATCGATAAATTGGTTATATAATTTGATACATAAGGAGATAGAAAGTTGATTTATGAGACTGGAAAAAAAAAGTTGACAGAGTAATCAAAGTTTGTGTGGTAGTTTGGCGTAAAATAATAAGACGTGTAGTTTTTAAGAATGCGTATGGGAGGGCTTGCGTAGTTGTGTGTTGTGTGTGTGTGTGTGTGTGTGTGTGTGTGTGTGTGTGTAGCCTGGCCATGTTGTGTGTGTGTGTGTGTGTGTAGCCTGGCCATGTATGTTGTAAGTTTAGCCTGGCTCTGTGTGTGTGTGTGTGTGTGTGTGTGTGTGTATTGCCTGGCCATGTATGTTGTAAGTTTAGCCTGGCTCTGTGTGTGTGTGTGTGTGTGTGTGTGTGTGTGTGTGTGTGTGTGTGTGTGTGTGTAGCCTGGCCATGTATGTTGGAGGTCTAACCTAGCGCAATAATACATGTGTTGAAGGACCGAGTAAGAAAGCTTAATATTTATTTTTGCGGTAAATATGCACATTAATATTTTCATTTGCATTCTGCGCCGAATATTACGAAGTGTTTTGCATTAAAATGTTGCAGGTGGCGGGTGATTTATCAACAGGAATAGAATTTAGAGAGAGATGTTGTGGAAGGTCGGACCCATCATCGTGTTTGAAGATCGTATTCTGTTCAAGGATCGCACCGTCGTGTTGAAGGATCGTACCGTCGCGTTCAAGGATCGTATTCTGTTCAAGGATCGTACCGTCGCGTTCAAGGATCGAAACGTCCTGTTGAAGGATCGTACCGTCGCGTTCAAGGATCGTACAGTCGCGTTTAAGGATCGTACCGTCGCGTTCAGTGATCGTACCGTCGTGTTCAAGGATCGTACCGTCGTGTTCAAGGAGCCAATAAACATATGACGCAGGTGTGTGTGTGTGTGTGTGTGTGTGTGTGTCCACCGTCATTGTCGCAGATCCTCCAGAATAATGCCCCATTAGTGACACAAGTCGACACAGATGTCGCCTGCATACGAATAGACATCCACTCATCGCTCAACTTTCCTCCCGGTTTTCGAGGTTGCAATGGGATGGTGGTGGTTGTCGTTGACGCAACGACTTCCCCTATTTTGTTTTCTTTTGTCCTTTTTCTCCCGTCAACGCCGGTGTTCCTCAGGGTTCTCTCCCACCTCCTACCTTATTCTTGCATCTCCTTGTCAATAATGTTTTCTTCAGCCTCCCTTATTCATTCTCGACTCCCACGGTTCTGCCTCGACTCCGGCCATCGGTAAATCTCTCGCATTAAAGAGAAAAAAAGAATAAAAAGACGTAAAAGAGAGAGAGAGAGAGAGAGAGAGAGAGAGAGAGAGAGAGAGAGAGAGAGAGAGAGAGGCCAGAGTGGAGAGAATTGAATAAAGATATCACCAGATGTTTATTGTTGCCTCTTAGCACCCTGTTTGTATGCCCTCATTCTTCCTTATGGTTGTCCCATTAGCACAAGTGGGTATTAAGCTCTGTAAGGTATAATTACATTGGTTGGAATTATGGGTGCTGTCTATATTACACGGATTCATGGGGGGGCGCCCGCCACCACCGCCGCTTCGTTAGGCAGCGTGTGGCACGCACTCAGATGTAAAGTCTCGCACACGAGGGTGTTGTTTTGTTGTTTACCACACCGTCATCTTGGAGTGAGACTTTCGACACACAGCCCCGCGTGTGTGTCGACGAACGTCGAACAGTCTCACGTCTCATGAAAGCATTTATATGGAAGAGTGTGTTGGCCAAATGAGGCCACACCCGGAGGGACTGCGAATGTTTTCGTGGTAATAGAGTTAGTGAGGGCAGAAATACGTCATCATTGTAGCCATCTCGAATGACAGATTACGAAGACGTTGATGAGGTCGAAAATTGCACCTTGAATTGTCTGTAGACATGACCCTTCTGGGTGAAATGGTCGTTGGAGGGAGGAACGACACGAAAGAAGGGAATTCTTTCGGCTTAGGCCTTCGAGGAAAATGAGGTTTCATAACGTTTGATCCTCGTGTGGCTTCCCTCCACACGGAAACTACGGGAAACGGCAGTACCCCGGCTGGTGATTACGGGTTCCAAGCCTTTAGTGACAGGAGCACACAGCAAAAGCTCACGAGAGTAGTGGCCGAAGTAATACCTGTAGAATAGGGAGAGGGTTGCAGACACCACGAAAGAGAGGGATGATTGAAGAGCGGTGATGGGCTCAAGAGAGAAGAGCCACACTCGTTTATATATAAGCCATACTCTACATTAGGATGAATGAAAAAAACCCACATAAATATGGAATAGCTGTCCATACATAGGAGAAATGATCACTGCACCCATACAACACCTAATAGGCTTTTTAGTAAGCGCAATATGTGATGAATGTGTGTTTTTTTTTTTACTGTGCTGGGCGGGGGACATGGTGATGCCCGACATGTTTCTCTTAATACTAGGATGAGCCGTAGTCTTTTGACGAGGGTGTATACGTGACCGTCGTCGTGTTAGTCTGGCGGTAAAACGTAAAGCGCAGCAGTTTTGATCAAACTTATGAGGGGGCGTAATGCTAGTGTCAAAACTCCAAGTTATGTGTTTCTGTGGAAGGAGGGAGGGATTTGATGGAGGAGGTACAGAGGAACAGGATTAGAAGATTGGACTTCATCGTCGCGGCCGCCAGAGAGTCATCGATCTAAGGCCCCCCTACGGTCGTAACGCAGACCTATGGTAACACATGACCCGACTCACAAATGCGCGTTACGTCTGATGACCGGGTCTAGGTAAAGACAAGCGCGCGTGTGTGTGTATAGTAACTCACCAGCGCTATCCCACACAGAGAAATGCGGTAGCTCTGTCTGTCTCTCTCTCTCATGGGCATTAAAGTCGGTCTTCCCATATTATATGGTATGATAATTGAGCCGTGAATTTCGTATCGTGCCCCCGCTCCCCCGGGAAACAGAGAGTGTGGGCCAGATGCGTTGCGTGGACGTGGCTTTGAAATGGAAACGTTGAGAATTTGGGCCGGAGGTTATAAAAAACCTGGAAAATGGAAGCCAATTCATCGAATGCCCTTATTATGGCTGTCACACACACACACACACACACACACACACACACACACACACACACACACACACACACACACACACACACACAGCCCAGCTTCAGGCAGGCGCTCGGCTGTCGACCAATCCCAATGTAGGGATATCGGCTGCGGTCCCCACCACCGCGCCTGGGATTCGAACCGTGGCAGAGTGACCCACGGCCGGCCGAGGTAAACCACCAGGCTACAGAGGGGTACCACGCTCCGAATTTTTTTTTTTTTTTTCTTATTCACGGAGACGGACACGACGGAATTTTCTCACGGACGAGAGAAAACGGGACGCGTTCATTCACGAAGCGATTTATTTTTTTGTTTGTTTTTTTGATTATCCCGTAGCTCACAAGGTCAGCGGAGGATGACATGTAACGCGCAATTAGGCTTCGTCCCGCTACCGCCAGGTCGAGAGGTCTGACTCGGGTCCACACACACACACACACACACACACACACACACACACACACACACACTCATTCCGGTCCGCTGGTTCCCCGCTATTGAGTAAAGTTTTAGCGGTCGACTTTCGTTTTCGCTGAGGGGGGAGAGCCCGTTTTCTTTCATTTTCGTCATTTTTTTCTTTAATACTGTTACCGGCTAAGGTTTTTTTTTTTTTTTTCATTCATTTATATATATTGTGGAGGTTCAGCTTGTGGTAACACGATCTGGTTATAACGTAAAGTCAGTGTTGTGTATGGCGTTATCAGCGACGTCACTCTGTTTTCTATAACAGCAACCTATTTTCTATGATGAAGACGACCCCCCCCCTCTTCCATATTCTGTACACGCGAGCCATTTTCTCTCCCTCTCTCGAACACTTGACATCCCCCACCCCTTCCCTCCCCCTACCCTCATAGTTTTTCATACTACTTGAGTGGATGGGCCACTCTTCGTCTGTTTCGTGGCGCTTCCCCGCTGACGCGGGAAACAGCGATCAAGTATGATGATAATTATATATGATTTCTCTCAGATTTGAGGTAGAATAATGACAGTAGTGTTAGTTAGTCTACTACGACCGTTTTCTTTTTTATTTTTATTTATTTTTTTGTCCCCGTCGACTTGATGCACAGAAAACGAGTCACAAAGATTGGCAAATCACACGATCATTTTGCTAAACCCCCAACCCAATCCCCACCCCCTCTTCCTCAGCACGAACACCCCCTAATCGCTAGCCCCCCACCCCTCACGACCTGACTTGCTCCCCCGCCTCCCTCTTCCTTCCCTCCTTCCCTCCCTCTCTTCCTCCCTCCCTCACTGGCTGGAGCCGATGCCTTATCCCCAATCTCTCATTCCAATCTTGCCGTGCCGTGCCGTGAATCCATTCTCCTCCCCCTGCAATCTCTTGACGTGCCTTGCGCTTCTCCCCCTAGGGCAAGCGAGCCTCCCCATAGCTAGCATTCTTAACGTCCAATCCATCACCGCGGCGTGCGTGTGACCCCCCAATCCCCAATCATCATCATCCCCTACCCCCACCCTCCATCAATGCAACGCTTTATCTTCATTTTCAGTCCTCCCACCAGATTGCATTCCTCCACCCAATCCATCACTGCAACCGGCGCAGTCCCACCCAATCTTTCCACCCAATCTTGCCTACCAGTCTTTCCACCCAATCTTGCATACCAATCTTTCCACCCAATCTTGCCTACCAGTCTTTCCACCCAATCTTGCATACCAATCTTTCCACCCAATCTTGCCTACCAGTCTTTCCACACAATCTTGCCTACCAGTCTTTCCACCCAATTTTGCATACTAGTCTTTCCACCCAATTTTGCATACCAGTCTTTCTACCCAATCTTTCTACTCAATCTTTCCACCCAATCTTCCCACTCAATCTTTCCACACAATCTTCCCACACAATCTTGCCTACCAATCTTTCCACCCAATCTTTTACCCAGTCTTTCCACCTGATCTCTCCACGCAATCTTTCTACACAATCTTACCATCCAATCATACCAGCCAATCTTTCCACCCAATCCTGCTCGCAGGCCGTCACGGCGACTAGCATCACCTTACCTCCACCCCAATCATCCCCTCCTCCCTCTCTCCCCTCCTCCTCCTTCCCCCCTTCTCAGTGTATCATCTTCACCCCCACACGCCCCAATCCCTCCTCCTCCTCCCTCCCTTCCGACGTAAACCTTCAACCTGCC
>NC_092269.1:33728342-33733342 GCF_036320965.1 Panulirus ornatus
TATATATATTCCCAGGGGTCCACGGGGGGGAAATGATACACGACGAGTTGCCAAGTGCACTTTCGTGTAATGATCACATCATCAGGGAAGATACAAGAAAGGAAATATAATAGTCATTTGATGTATAACGAAGAGACGTAGCTAGGACGCCATATATATATATATATATATATATATATATATATATATATATATATATATATATATATATATATATATATATACTTTGTAGAAGTCTTTATCGAGGGCTGATGACTGTCCTAGTGTGGAGGTGGTGGGTGCTTCTGGTGTCTCGCTCATGTTTTACCCTGTGGTTAATGGCTGGCCGTGTCCGGTCGGCGTATGGTCACCCGTTGTGGTTAATGGTGGTGGTTGTTGCTGCCGCCGCTGCTGCTGTTGTGTGGTTGTGGTGAATTGTGGGTGGAAGAGCTTCAGTTGTGTTGCCCTGTCTGTCTTTTCATGTCCCTGAGTGTTTCTCTGGTTCGTCGGTTTCTGTTCAGTACTGTTGTCTATGTCGATTTTGTATTGCTTTCCCTCCTCCTCTTCCGCTTCCTCCTCCTCCTCCTCCTCCTCCTCCCTCCTCCTCCTCCTCTCCTCTTCTTCTTCTTCTTCTTCTTCTTCTTCTTCTTCTTCTTCTTCTTCTTCTTCTTCTTCTTCTTCTCCTCCTCCTCCTCCTCCTCCTCATCCTTTTCCTCCTCCTCCACCTCCTCCCCCTCCTCCTCCCCCTCCTCCTCCTCCTCCTCTTCTTCTTCCTACTCCTTCTTCTAACTAGTTAGCGTAAGCGCTAACGATTCCGCTGGTTGTTGCAGACCTCGCGTCTGAGGACGTCCAAATGATGATTATCCGTTCCAGCCCCACACGACCCTGGACACAAGCGAAACAAAATCCGTCTCTACACGAACCCGCCTCCCTCCACACACACACACACACACACACACACACACACACACACACACACACACACACACACACATCCCTTTCGTCCCCCGCTGCCCAAGACATGGATGACATCATCCCTCCCTACCTCCTCCTCCTCCTCCGCCCCGGCCACCTTTGTCATGTAACTCCCCAGTGGTAGTGGCTTGTTTGCATCTGGTGGCGAACACCCGGGGCATTATCATGGGCCTCACGACGCGTTGTGGGCGAGGGAAGGGGGGAAAAGGGGAGGGCGTAGGGGGCAAGAACAGGCTAGTGAGTATAGACACCTGTGTGTGTGTGTGTGTGTGTGTGTTTTAGGTTGGGGATGGGTCGGGTTAGGTTAATGGCTTGAGTGAGAGATGTAAAGAAGAAAAAACAACAGAGTCGAAAACGCTATACGGGAGACGTCCAGGTTCTCTCGCGGAGACTTTGGACGAAGACACGTAGTCTCTCCCCCACTACACAGGTGCTGCACGAGACAAGTGCTCAAAGGATGGGAGGGACCGCCGTTCGTGCTTCGCCGAGAGAAGAAGAGGAGGAGGAGGAGGAGGTGGAGAGGAAAAATACGAGTAATGGTGATGATATGATAATGATGACACGAATCTTAGTGACAGTGATGATGATGATGATGATGACAGAGACGGTGATGATTATCGAAAGCTGATAGAGAGAGAGAGAGAGAGAGAGAGAGAGAGAGAGAGAGAGAGAGAGAGAGAGAGAGAGAGAGAGAGAGAGGTTGTTGGAGGAGGTGAGAACAAGAGATGGGCTTTGCTTTGAGGCAGACAGGTGGTGGAGGTTCCTAGGCACCACCTGTAAGTACGCCCATGGATCGCCGTGAAGGTGGTGGTGGTGCCATCTGGGCTTCGAGATGCCATCTGGGCCTCGAGATGCAGGGCATTGCAAACACCGAACGCAGACAGCTGGTGCGAGGCGAGGCCCTCCCCAAAAGCCCCATTCCGACCGTCTGTGCTCAGAGGCGCCAGGTGGTTTGGTGATAGGTCTCCCCTAAGCCCAGGTGGTTTATCTTGGAAGGCTTTGAAAATCCCACGTTATCTGGCCAGAGAAAAACAGGCGAGACATGACCTTTTTATTTTGGCCACTGGACCTGCCTCTCTTTCTCCCTGTGGGCGCACGTCTTCGAGTGCGTATAGAGCTATAGCCGTGTGTATAGTAAGGGTATAGCACAGATATAGAAGGTTTCGTGTAGTGTGTGATGGTATAGACGTGTGTATAGCTAAGGCCTCACGGTGTATGAGGGCGCACGCCAGTGTGAGGCGTTGCAGACGTGTTGCATAGCAAGCTTTTGCCGTGGTGCGCAACCGTATAGCAGAGTAGCCATAGCCGGGGACGAGCGCATAGCACGTTGCCATGCTTGGACGAGGCAAGTATAGCAAGTCTCGCTATATGTATACTGAGGCGTTAGCATGTATACAAGCGTATGTATCCCTCTTCACCTAAGAATGAACTTTTGGAATGTGGAGACCCCGAGTGCTGGAAATTTTTGCTGGAGTCAAGCGAGGCCGGATCAGCAGTAGCTGTCGCCGCTCTCTCTCTCTCTCTCTCTCTCTCTCTCTCTCTCTCTCTCTCTCTCTCTCTCTCTCTCTCTCTCTCTCTCTCCCTCCCTCCCTCCCTTTCTCTCTCTCTCTCTCGTCCGCCACGGAGCCGAGGGAAAAGCCGTAAAAGTGGTGGTGTAAGTCGTGTGCGGAGATAGAGAGTTTTTGGGGCGGCGGGCGGGCGGGCGGGCTCGGGGCCGACGAAGGCCAGTGCGTTTCTTGTCGGGGTGTTGGCTGTGGTCGCGCGGGGAGAGAGAGAGAGAGAGAGAGAGAGAGAGAGAGAGAGAGAGAGAGAGAGAGAGAGAGAGAGAGAGAGAGAGCACTTTGTCAGCCAGGACCTACGGTGAGATACATGGTGCCATATGGTAAGGCTGGCGCGCGTAGGTCTCACCACCGCATAAGGCAACGCCGTGACGGTGTTCCCCATGGGGATGAAGGGGGCCACCCCACCCAAGCACTGAGCCAGACCCCAACCGTTGTCTTGGCTTCCCTGATCGGTGGGGAGTGTAGTGCGGGGCCCCTGTCTTCCAAGGGGCAGTTGGAGGTATTTTACTCGCGTCGTTAAGAACAAGGAGGGAGGGAGGAGGAGAGGAGATGATGAGAGGGATAGCGATGAGGGAGGAGGAGATGAGAGGGATAGCGATGAGGGAGGAGGAGAAGGAGGAACAGGAGGAGGAGATGAGAGGGATAGCGATGAGGGAGGACGAGAAGGAGGAACAGGAGGAGGAGGAGATGAGAGGGATATCGATGAGGGAGGGCGAGAAGGAGGAACAGGAGGAGGAGATGAGATGGATAGCGATGAGGGAGGAGGAGAAGGAGGAACAGGTGGAGGAGATGAGAGGGATAGCGATGAGGGAGGAGGAGAAGGAGGAACAGGTGGAGGAGCTGAGAGGGATAGCGATGAGTGAGGACGAGAAGGAGGATGATGAGAGGGATAGCGATGAGGAAGGACGAGAAGGAGGAATAAGAGGATGGATGTGGTTGAGAAGCGGTGCATAGAATGGATGAGCGACACCAAAGACGGATGCTTCCCCTCCCTCCCTCCCCGTCCAGAATGCGTTCCTGGAAGAGTCATCCGTTTTGATAACGTATAATTTACTCGTCTGGTTATTGACTCGAGAGGAAACCACGGTTGACAGGGGTAAAGGGAGGGAGGCAGGGGACCTCCAGGTAAAACCCCCCATTCCCCCTTCACTATCCCGCCAGCTTCCCCCCTTCCTATATCTTCAGCGGACTTGGCCTAAAGGGGTGGTGGTTGGTGGTGGTAGACCCCCCTCCCACCTCCCCCCCCTTTACCTCAATTGTGCTTATTACAGGGTAATTACCCGGTCTCGTTCTGGTTTGAATCCTGGTATAGGTGACACCAATTCCCTCGTCTTGTGAACCTGTGTTTAGCGTCGTGGCGAGGTGGTGGAGATGGACGTGTATGGCAGGGTTCCCGGGGCGACTTTGGTCCGTGGCAGTGAGACGCGCTGCCGTGGTGGCCCCGTCCTTAATTTCCTGGCGTGTATGATGGCGGGGGTTGGTTTGATTACGGTGGTTCGTGGACCGACTGTTGGGGCGCGCTCGCCTATCGATATCATCCTTCGCTCGACACTTATTCATGAGTTATCTCCAGTCTTGATCCCCTCTGGGTTGAATGAGGAATCCTATTCAGTCATTATCCTTTGCACACAAAATGGCACGACGACCCACCGAGAGTCCAGCTGTAGGACCCCTGGGCATGATGGCACGACCCCCGAGAGTCCAGCTGTAGGACCCCTGGTCATGATGGCCCGACCCCCCGAGAGTCCAGCTGTAGGACCCCTGGTCATGATGGCACGACCCCCCGAGAGTCCAGCTGTAGGACCCCTGGTCATGATGGCACGACCCCCCGAGAGTCCAGCTGTAGGACCCCTGGTCATGATGGCACGACCCCCCGAGAGTCCAGCTGTAGGACCCCTGGTCATGATGGCACGACCCCCCGAGAGTCCAGCTGTAGGACCCCTGGTCATGATGGCACGACCCCCCCGAGAGTCCAGCTGTAGGACCTTTGGTCATGATGGCACGACCCCCGAGAGTCCAGCTGTAGGACCCCTGGTCATGATGGCACGACCCCCGAGAGTCCAGCTGTAGGACCCCTGGTCATGATGGCACGACCCCCCGAGAGTCCAGCTGTAGGACCCCTGGTCATGATGGCACGACCCCCGAGAGTCCAGCTCTAGGACCCCTAGTCATGATGGCACAACCACCGAACCGACCGACCCTTCAGGTCAGAAAGTCTAGTCAGTCAGGCCCTCGCACTCAGGGAGGGGAGGGGATCTCACGGGCGACTCCTCTCTCATTCCTCGACACCGCTGCACTCAAGGGTGAGGCCACAGGAGCGAGGTGAAGGTGACCCTTGAGGGTTGACACCAAGTGCTGATGCGACGCTCAAAGACTCACAGTTGAGGGGCGAGGGAATAGACCGACACCAGTGACCTGTACCGTGCATTTAAGATTCGACAAGAGGGACGCCCTGAGTCTGTACCAAATTGCTGCACGACTCGT
>NC_092269.1:33735842-33750842 GCF_036320965.1 Panulirus ornatus
GACGTATAACATTATCTGGACCCGACGCAAGAGAACAATACTCATCTGTAAGACTTGCAAAAAAAAAAAGGAAAAAAAAAAATAAGAGAGATTAATTTATCCGAGCGAAAGGGCAGATCCAACACGATGTAAAGAATTCGAAGTAACAAAGATGATTCATGGAACCCGGACAGCGTACTTAATAAACTCTCTTCAGGTTCCTGATAGGTCAGAGGTTGAAGGTTATTGGATGACGCGGTTGAATCTCGGATTTTTCTGCTCCGAGGAATTTATTATGGCCAGGCTCTGGAAATGTGTTAGTGGTGCCTGGAACAACTCGGGGGGGGGGGGGGGGGGGGGGGGCTACTGGAACTGTGTTAGTGGTACCTGGAACGACTCGGGTACTGCACCTTAGTGGTGCCTGGAACTGTGTTAGTGGCGCCTGGAACGACTCGCGTACTGGAAATGTGTTAGTGGTGCCTGGAACAACTCAGGTACTGGAACTGTATTAGTGGTGTCTGGAAATGTGTTAGTGGCACCTGGAGCAACTGGCGTACTGGAACTGTGTTAGGGGGGTACCTGGAACGACTCGGGTACTGGAACTGTGTCAGTGGTGGTTGGTAGAGTCCGTGTCTGGTACTGGAAATCATTCAGTGGGTATGAGAACTATGTTTAGTCATTACAGGTGATTATTTTGTTCATGGTATTTTGGAAGCTGGAGAGGAACTCAGGGGCTAATTGCTCTCTGAAGTGGTGTGTTTGTATATAGTCGAAGTATCATGGACTGGACGATATTATATGTCTTTGTCGAACGTACAATGTTATTAATTTGCCATTATTATTGAGGCAGGTAACGCTGATGGAGATTTTGCTTTCTTGTTTCCAGGTGAGTTTTGCGTGTGTGGCCTGGCTTGACCTGACGAGGAAGGAGGGTGAGTACTACTATTCTCAGTATTCTGCTGTGTACTGAGGAGTGAGGGGATTGAGGTGGGTATAGAAGAAAAGGGTTGAAGGCACTGGCCCTGTAGGACACCAGAAAGCGAGATCGAAGGTGGGTATTGCCCTTTTCTTCCTCAACTCTTGTCTCTCCTCGTCTTACTTCTTCATCTCGCCATCCATTTTAGTTCTTCAGTTGAAGTCGAGCCTCGACATGGGCTCCCAGTCGTGACTGGAGCCTCCAGCATGATAAAGGGAGATCGGACCAGAGCAGAGAAGGATCGAGTTAGGGAAAAGAAAGAGCGAATCAGGGGAAAGAGAGATCGAACCAAGTGAGAAAGACAGGTTGAACCAGGGAAGGGAATAAAGAGAGATCGAACCAGGGAACAGAGATCGAACCAGGGAAAAGGGAAAAAGAGAGATCGATCCAGGGAAAAAGGGAGATCGAGAAAGGAAGAAAAGAAAATGGCGTGAAATAATTAACGTTGGGGGACATCGATATAGGAGATCGGTGTTCTTCGATGCGCCAGGTATGTGTGTGTGTGTGTGTGTGTGTGTGTGTGTGTGTGACCGGTCCAGGGAGCCTTCGTCTTCGAGCGGCAAGTTCTTGCGTGGTTACCCACGAACCTGGGCTAAAGCTGGAGCGCCGGAGAGCGAACAAGAGGACCAGAGAGCAAGCAGGGGAGCCCCGCCCGCCTGCATGCTGGAGGAGGGAGGAGGAGGAGGAGGTGGTGGCGAGGCTGGTGTGAA
The DNA here is from genome assembly GCF_036320965.1 of Panulirus ornatus. NCBI lineage: Eukaryota > Metazoa > Arthropoda > Malacostraca > Decapoda > Palinuridae > Panulirus > Panulirus ornatus. Next base: position 33,737,508 of record NC_092269.1, read on the forward strand.
GAGTGTGGACGGCGGTGGTAACCAGGGAGATACGAGGATGGTCTCCCTCATCTGCCATGCTTAAGTTCACACACACGCACACACACACACACACACACACACACACACAACACACACACACACGTGTCAGCGAGTCGTGGCCGATGCGTCGGCTTCGATTACCGGCCTGCTGTATCGGCATCATCGGGGCCGATGTCGGGTAATGAGTAATGAGATTCAATTCAGATACCCCGAGAACCTGAAGGTTGGGACAGATAGTCAGCCAGTCAACCAGACGATCGACCAGCCAGCCAGGTAACCAGCCGATCAGCCAGCCAGCCAGCCAGCCAGCCAACCAGCCGATCAGTCAGCCAGCCAGCCAACCAGCCGATCAGTCAGCCAGCCAGCCAACCAGCCGATCAGCCAATCAGCCGATCAGTCAGCCAGTCGACCAGCCGATCAACCAGCCAGCAAGCCAGCCAGTCATCCAGCCGATCAGCCAGCCAGCCAGCCAGTCAGCTGGATGATCAACCAGTTTGCTCCCCAGTCTGTCAACCAAGCAGCCAGCTGAGTGACCAGCAAGGTAACCAGCTGACTAACCAGCTTGGTAGCCCGCTGAACAACCAGCTTGGTAGCCAGTCAACCAGACACCAAGGGTCATGACCCTGACCCTGGGGTCATGACCCTTGGATGGACCTGAATTCATCCCTCACCAGGTTACCTTGTCCCATCGTCCCTCCCCCTCCCCTTCCCCCTCAACACCTAACCCCATTCAACCCCACCTTACCTTCCCCCCCCCTCCTACGAACCCCCTTTCAACCCCATCTCACTCTTCTCTCTAAACCCCACCACCCCCCAAACCCTCCACCCGATCCAAGCCCATGGCGAACCCCACCACTCATTGTTCCACCTCACCTCACCTCACCTCACCTGTTCAACCCCAGGTGATCTCGGTCCACCCTCCACCCCACACACCCAACCCCATCCCCGTTCCGCTCCGCCCATGTCCCACCCTCACCGTCACTCGTCGTAAACCCCCACCTGCTAATCCTTGACCCAACGTGCCACCACATCCACCACACCTCCAGAATTGTCACGTGGAGGACGACCTCCACCATAGCTACCGCCGCCACCACCGACACCGCTGGCGTCCACAGACTGTGGACCGTTCCGCATCCTCCGCCACACGCTCACTCCTCCTCCTCCACCGTGTCCCCTTAGGACTCCCCTCCACGGACTCTCGACTCCCTCCAGTCATCCACTCCGGACTCCCTCCCTCCAGTCATCCACACTAGACTCCCTCCCTCCAGTCATCCACACTGGACTCCCTCCCTCCAGTCATCCACACCGGACTTCCTCCCTCCAGTCATCCACTCCAGACTCCCTCCCTCCAGTCATCCACTCCGGACTCCCTCCCTCCAGCCATCCACACTGGACTCCCTCCCTCCAGCCATCCACACTGGACTCCCTCCCTCCAGTCATCCACACTGGACTCCCTCCCTCCAGTCATCCACTCTGGACTCCCTCCAGTAAGCCTTGCAGGACACGTACACACATACACACCTCTACCTGGAGCTCGTAACTCTGGATCAGACTCAAGGTGGTATAGGGGTCTCCTGCTGGCGTAGGCTGGGGGACGTGCCTACCTTGCTTGCTTGCTTGCCGTGCTTACCCGCCTCCTTGCTTGCCTGCCTGCTTGCTTGCTTGGCTTACCCATGGGCTTAATTCCAGTATTAGTGTAACCAGCGTTATGGACGCCCACTGGCTCTCGCGGCTGACGCGCGTAAGGGGGGAGTGAGAGTTGAAGGATTTTTGGAAGAGTGAGAAGGATCGGAAATGGTCGGAGGGAGAGGAAACAAGCATTTGAGTAGATGGAGAGAGAGAGAGAGAGAGAGAGAGAGAGAGAGAGAGAGAGAGAGAGAGAGAGAGAGAGAGAGAGAGAGTATGGCTTAGAGAACAGACGGACAAACAGAAAACGGAGATAAGAAAAAGAACCGACCCAGACACATGCGGTGCAGCGAATCCAGTCATTTTCCAAACTTGTGTCAGATAAATGGACTCTCGGGCCAGCAAGTCTGACGGTCAGACGGTCAGGCGTTCATTAGTCTCCATGTAGCTCGCTCTTAGCCTGATTAAGAAGTCCAACCCCACTTAACACACCCGTTGGTCTGCTCCCACTGCTTGGGGGGAAGAGGGGGAAGAAGGGGGACGTTTGGGGGAAAGGGGTGTGGAGGGTGGTGGGGGATACTTTACCCTTGGTCCTCTTGATTCACGAGGAGGAGGAGGTGATGGTGGCTGTGTTCTGATTCTCGTGTGCTGTTGATTCTCTGATTGGCGAGTCCAGGACTGCTTCCTGATTCACAGGTGACCCCCCACCCCTGATTCTTGCGTACTCTTGAATCTCTGATGGGTGATTCAGGGGGCCTCGTTCAGGTCCTTAGAACGTTGAGGCGAGGAATTGTGATTCTCAGATGTTCCTGATTCTCCTAGGCAAACCTTGTGATTCTCAGATGTTCCTGATTCTCCTAGGCAAACTTTGTGATTCTCAGAAGTTCCTGATTCTCCTAAGCAAACCTTGTGATTCTCAGATGTTCCTGATTGATTCTCCTAAGCAAACCTTGTGATTCTCAGATGTACCTGATTCTCCTAAGCAGGCCTGGGGCCGTATACTGATTCTTCGATGCAGGGAATCTCCGATCCTGGAGACGAAGGCTGAATTTTGATTCGCCTGTGGACGCTCAAGCTCTGCCGACCTGGTTCTTGTTTGGGTGGGTTTTTGAGTTCTCCGTCAACGCTTGGCGGGGTTGCGAACGCCGATTGGTGGTTGGCGTGTGTGTGTGTGTTTTTATGGGGCCTTTTTTTTTCCCCGGGGGGGGGGGGGGGGAGTTTAGGTTTAGGGATGGTCCGTGTCGGGATGGTGGTGGTTCGTGTTGAGGGTTTGATGGCGTGGTCTTCGTGGGTGAGGTGACTGTCCGTGTTGGTTTTTGAGCTCGTTGGCGATGGTTTGGTTACACAGTTCGTGGTTGCTTGAACGAACCCCGCGCCACAGTACGATGGAGAGTGACCCCCGCGCCTTAGTACGATGGCGAGTGACCCCCGCGTCTTAGTACGATGGCGAGTGACCCCCGCGCCTTAGTACGATGGAGAGTGACCCCCGCGCCTTAGTACGATGGCGAGTGACCCCCTGCGCCACAGTGCGATGGAGAGTGACCCCCGCGCCTTAGTGTGACTGAGAGTGACCCCCCTGCGCCACAGTGTGACCCGCCCGTGTCTGCTGTGGCACACACGGCAGTGGTCCCACTTTATAGTCATGCTACAGGAATACTGGGGGCGTGGAGCAGGTCGTCATCAGGAGTGTAGAAGGGTCATGCGGAGTGTAGAAAGGTCATGCGGAGTGTAGAAAGGTCATGCGGAGTGTAGAAAGGTCATGAGGAGTGTAGAAAGGTCATGCGGAGTGTAGAAAGGTCATGCGGAGTGTAGAAAGGTCATGCGGAGTGTAGAAAGGTCATGAGGAGTGTAGAAAGGTCATGCGATGTGTAGAAGGGTCATGCGGAGTGTAGAAGGGTCATGCGGAGTGTAGAAAGGTCATGCGGAGTGTAGAAGGGTCATCAGGAGTGTAGAAGGGTCATGCGGAGTGTAGAAGGGTCATGCGGAGTGTAGAAGGGTCATGCGGAGTGTAGAAAGGTCATGCGGAGTGTAGAAGGGTCATCAGGAGTGTAGAAGGGTCATGCGGAGTGTAGAAAGGTCATGCGGAGTGTAGAAGGGTCATCAGGAGTATAGAAGGGTCATGCGGAGTGTAGAAAGGTCATGCGGAGTGGAGAAAGGTCATGCGGAGTGTAGAAGGGGTCATGCGGAGTGTAGAAGGGTCATGCGGAGTGTAGAAAGGTCATGCGGAGTGTAGAAGGGTCATGCGGAGTGTAGAAAGGTCATGCGGAGTGTAGAAGGGTCATGCGGAGTGTAGAAGGGTCATGCGGAGTGTAGAAGGGTCATGCGGAGTGTAGAAAGGTCATGCGGAGTGTAGAAAGGTCATGCGGAGTGTAGAAGGGTCCTACGATGTGTAGAAGGGTCATGCGGAGTGTAGAAAGGTCATGAGGAGTGTAGAAGGGGTCATGCGGAGTGTAGAAGGGTCATGCGGAGTGTAGAAGGGTCATGCGGAGTGTAGAAAGGTCATGCGGAGTGGAGAAAGGTCATTCGGAGTGTAGAAGGGGTGTCATGCAGATGACATCATCTCTCAGTAAACTTCGCCAGGGAAGTTTCAGGTTCGTTATACCTCTTGCGTTAAGCAGGTTCACCATCAAACGCTCAGGTGTTCGGTCAATGCAGAGCTTCTCGTGTATAATGTGTCGCTGGAGCAAGGGTGAGGAGGAGGAGGAGGGGGCGTCGGCTGCGGCGGGAGGCAAGATGAGGAGGGAGGGATGGTGGTGGTGTTTGAAGATGCAAAATAAGCTCTTCCAAAAACAGCAGAAGGCAATTGTTTGCATATTTAACCAAGAGACGGTCGGGTTAAGGAGCCGAGTGTACACACACACACACACGAGAGAAAGAGAGAGAGAGAGAGAGAGAGAGAGAGAGAGAGAGAGAGAGAGAGAGAGAGAGAGAGAGAGAGAGACCAGGGTCTCGGGAGGGAGAACAGCAGCAGTTGACGGGTTATTTGGGGACCACAAGCCACGGAACGTTGATCCCAGAACTTGGAAGAAAAAAAAAACTATTATTAGCAAAATGAAGGAGCTAAGTGCACGAGACGTGTGTCTCCACGACGTGTGTGTGTGTCGTTTAACCCCAGGGGCGATGAGCAGCGACCGATGCTGTCTAGCCTTGTGTGCATCGCTGGTTATATTCTGTTTTGCGATGATTGTATTTGGTCGTCTTGCTTTATATACCCCGGTAGAATGATAGGTATTTTGATAGCAGCTCAGATAAGATTGGAATTAATAATGTCGGTGTTAATTCTAGTCTTATTCTTCCTTTATATATATATATATATATATATATATATATATATATATATTATCTCTGGGTATAGGGAGAAAGAATACTTCCCACGTATTCCCTGCGTGTCGTAGAACGCGACCAAAAGGGGAGGGAGCTGGGGGGCTGGAAATCCTCCCCTCCAGTTTTAATTTTTCCAAAAGATGGAACGGAGAAGGGGGCCAAGTGAGGATATTCCCTGTAAGGGTCAGTCCTCTGTTCTTAACGCTACTCGTTAACGCGGGAAATGGCGAATATGTATGGAAAATAAAGGATATATATATATATATATATATATATATATATATATATATATATATATATATATATATATATATATATATATATGTAATTTTTTCGTAGTTTTATATTTCTCTATCGTGGTACGAATGTGTCTGGGCCCAGAATCCCGTGTCATATATTTATTTGTATATTTCCTTTTTGAATTTTATGGGAAGTCATGAATTTTACATTTTTCTCTTCTCCGTGAGGCAAGGGGTGGGGGGGGGGGACACACCACCCCACCATATTCTCTCTCTCTCTCTCTCTCTCTCTCTCTCTCTCTCTCTCTCTCTCTCTCTCTCTCTCTCTGCCTCCCCCCCCAACCCCACCCTACAGGGCCCTTGGTTTGGGGGGGGGTTGGGTAGGGGTTATGGGGTTAGAATTCTATATTGCAGATTTTCAATTTTTTTCTTCTCTTTTTTTTCTTTCGCGCGGGGGAGAAAACTTTGTGCTAAAATCGTTGTGTGAGGTTTAGTCTATTGTCAGTAGTTTGCTGGCACGGAGGGAGGGGGCGTGATACCCGGTGTAGCTCCCAAACGTCGTCTCTCCGTTTTTTATGAGGGAATTTATTGAACTCTTTTTTCTTTATTATTATTTTGCTTTTCACTTCGTTTTCTGGAATGATTTCAGTTAATGTGGTTTTGTCCTCATTTCGTGTAATGATCACATCTTCGATGTATATCAACTGACTGTTGTATTTCTCTCTTGTGTCTCCCCTGATGTGATTATTACACGAAAGTGCACTTGGGAACTTTTCGTGTTTCATTTTCCCCGTGGACTCATAGGAATATCTTGATCACGCGCAAAATTGTGATCCTTTCCAATATATATATATATATATATATATATATATATATATATATATATATATATATATATATATATATATATATATATCGGGGAATACGCTGGAGTCACTGGATATGATATCTTGCGTCACCGATCGTATGTCGGGGAATGGCTGTACGTAACGAGCGACACAGTCGCCTTTAATCACCTTCCGGATGTTAGTAGATAAGGGCAATTAGTCTTTGGGGGGGAAGGGGGGGTTGTGGAATTTAGAACGATTGGTCCACCATTAGCTAATCAGCTAATCTTTTCAGGGAGGAGATAAATAAAATGTTGATATTTGTCTCCTGTTTATCTTTCCCGTAATGCGAGCCGATTTGATCACCCGGACGGTATGTCGTAGTGCGAGCGTAATGAGAGGCGCCTCTGGGGTATATTGCCGTCGATAATTGTTATCGGGAAGTGATAAGAGATTTTGGGTAGTGATTGCCGCTTTGGTCTGTGTTCGTTTGTGGGTCGTTTTCGTGTTTTCATTCATTTTTTTTCCTCTTCCTTTTTATCGAGAGGAATGGAATGTTGGGTATTAACGTTTGAGTGTTCTTTAGTCTCATGGGCGCGACAGTGTACGATCTTTGAACACGACGGTACGAAGCGCTGCGGTGCGTTCCTTGAACACGACGGTACGACTCTTGGGCGCGACGGTACGAAGCGCTACGGTGCGATCCTTGAACACGACGCTACGAAGCGCTGCGGTGCGACCCTTGAACACGACGGTACGAAGCGCTGCGGTGCGATCCTTGAACACGACGGTACGAAGCGCTGCGGTGCGATCCTTGAACACGACGGTACGAAGCGCTGCGGTGCGATCCTTGAACACGACGGTACGAAGCGCTGCGGTGCGATCCTTGAACACGACGGTACGAAGCGCTGCGGTGCGATCCTTGAACACGACGGTACGGAGCGCTGCGGTACGATCCTTGAACACGACGGTACGGAGCGCTGCGGTGCGATCCTTGAACACGACGGTACGAAGCACGACGGTACGTTCCTTGAACACGACGGTACGAAGCGCTGCGGTGCGTTCCTTGAACACGACGGTACGAAGCACGACGGTACGACTCTTGGACACGACGGTACGAAGCGCTGCGGTGCGATCCTTGAACACGACTGTACGAAGCGCTGCGTTGCGATCCTTGAACACGACGGTACGACTCTTGGACGCGACGGTACGAGGTTATATCACGACGGTACGACCCTTGGGTATGATGGCTTGGCTCCTGATGTGACCCCAAAGTGTCGTCCAGCACCTTGAGGACGACCACCCAGCACCTTGAGGACGACCACCCAGCTTTTCGAGTACGACCAGCCTGTACCTTGAGGACGACCACCCAGCTTTTCGAGCACGACCAGCCTGTAACTTGAGGACGACCGTTCAGCGTCAAGTACGACCATCCAGCGCACCGTGAGGACGACCACCCAGCACCTTGAGGACGACCACCCAGCACCTTGAGAACGACCACCCAGCACCTCGAGGACGACCACCCAGCACCTTGAGAACGACCACCCAGCACCTCGAGGACGACCACCCAGCACCTTGAGAACGACCACCCAGCACCTCGAGGACGACCACCCAGCACCTTGAGAACGACCACCCAGCATTTCGAGTGTGACCACCCAGCACCCTGAGTATGGCCCGCCAGCACTTCGAGTACGACCTGCCAGCGCTTCGAGTACGACCACCCTGCACTTCGAGGACGACCACCCTTTACCTTGATACGACTTTGTCAACCCGCCCTTGATGATAAGACTTCAGTCCTGCATGCGCAAAGGACATAGAGGTGACTTTAGTGTAAGAGTTCAACGTGGCGTGGACGTGGTCGGCCTTAGAGCAAGGGGGGGTGAGACGCGTGGGGAAGACAGTGCTAAGCGGCGGAGCCATGATATCACCCCGTAAAGGTGATGATGCAGGGGGGGAAAAAAGTGTCATAAACTTAGTGGTTATCGTGTTACAAGCGACCTTGTTGCGCTCGTTTTGCTTCCACGTCCAACACACACACACACACACACACACACACACACACACACACACACACACACACACACAACCTCCCCACCCATCCCCTTCTTCATCAACCTCTTCCTCTCTCCCCCACCCCCTTCCATCCCCCCCCCTCTGCCTGCCTCGGGGAGGGAAACGCGATGAGAAATTATGTGAATCGAGGTCGGTTGAGAGAGAGAGAGAGAGAGAGAGAGAGAGAGAGAGAGAGAGAGAGAGAGAGAGAGAGAGCGTTGAAACTCGAAAGCAAACACCACAAGCAACACAGGGTTGAATTTAGTTACAGTTAATTTGAAGGTTAAGATATATATATATATATATATATATATATATATATATATATATATATATATATATATATATATATATATACACACACACACACGCACACACACACATGCACGGACCCTCGTTCTTTTGTGATTAGTGTGGGTGGCCTGTGTCAACACGGGCTCGTAGTCGGACCCCCATGGGTTCGAATCCCGGACTCGGGATTCGTCCCACGCCCAACCCAGGTCTTCATCCTCTCCCCCCCTCCCCCGGGGGAGCTGGTAGATAAGTGGCTTAGGTTGGAGGGGTGAGGTTGTGTGCATACACACACACACACACACACACACACACACACACACACACACACACACTGAAGTAAAGACATGGTACGTATATGCAAGCTCAGGAGACCACATGTAGGAATTATATACACACAAACACTCTCTCTCTCTCTCTCTCTCTCTCTCTCTCTCTCTCTCTCTCTCTCTCTCTCTCTCTCTCGCCATCCACGTTTACCCCACACCTCAACTTTCCTTAGACTTACACCTCCGCCCCCCGCCCGCTCCCCGCCCCCCTCCTTCCTCACCCCACGCTCATATCTTCCACACACACACACACACACACACACACACACACACACACACACACACACACACACACACCTTCTCTCTCCCCACCTCACCTCCCCCATTCTTCCCCACCACCAGTGTCACTAAGGGGCGTTAGGCCCCCCTGCCCAGTAACCGTGTGTGTGTGTGTGTGTGTGTGTGTGTGTGTGTGTGTGTGTGTGTGTGTGTGTGTGTGTCCGTCCGTCCGTCCCCAAGGAGCCATCCGGGGAGAAGGGAGGTGTGAAATGCGTCGGGTCGAAGGTGCTCAATGACGTCTAGACACGGTGTTGTTTACCTGGGTCGTGGCGGGGGAGACAGAGAGAGAGAGTATGTATATGTGTCTGTGTCTGTGTCTGTGTGTGTGTGTGTGTGTGTGCGCTTCCCCGGTATTGCGATAGAATTTCCCTCCATGGGCGAGCCACCATTTGTTGCGCCATAAACAATTCACGACATCAAATGGCCTCGCTTGTATTTTTTTTTTCTCTTTTGTTTATACGTCTGGATCCCAACCAACCCCACACCCCCCCCGAGCGAATCCTCTTCCTCGGCTCCAACACCTCTGGATCTCTTTGGGGGAGGGGGGGGGGTTGTAACGACTCGGGTCTCTCCCCAGAGAGTAAGGCTTGTGTTGTCTAGCCGTTACGGCAGTGCCCCTTGAATCTCTGGGGGGGTCTGAGTCTCCCCGGAGAGCACGAGTGATATGATCGCTGTTACGGCAGTGCCATCCCTGAGTCTCTGGGGGTCTGAGTCTCCCCGGAGAATACGAGTGATAGTATCGCTGTTACGTGTTCACTCCTTTAATCTCTGGGGGTCTAGGTCTACCCGGAGATCTTGGGTAATGCTTTCTCGCTATTTCTCCATTAACCCCTGAACCTCTGGGGTCCGACTGTCCCCAGAGCTTAAAGGTGAGAGTAGAGGGTGTGTATTTTAGGGGCAGTTTAAAGGGAGAGCTAAAAGTGGGTGGTGAGGGGAAGTGGCGCTTGGGAGAGTGGAGCGATTGAGGGGAAGTGGCGCTTGGGAGAGTGGAGCGATTGAGGGGAAGTGGCGCTTGGGAGAGTGGAGCGGGTGAGGGAAAGTGGTGCGTGGGAGAGGGGAGTGGATGAGGGGAAGTGGTGCGTGGGAGAGGGGAGCGGATGAGGGGAAGTGGCGCGTGGGAGAAGGGAGCAGGTGAGAGGAAGTGGCGCGTGGGAGAGGGGAGCGGGTGAGGGGAAGTGGCGCGTGGGAGAGGGGAGAGGCTTGTGTGGTGGGGGGGTCACGCGGGTTATTGCTAGTTATCCTAGCTATACAGTGGTACTGTGACCCACAGTGGGTGAAGGGGATCTCCTTGTGACTGAGTATATACCAGTATACTCCCGTATACCAGTATACTCCCGTATACCAGTAGACAGAATAGGGGGGAGGGGGGTTGTTAACTGCCTACCATAACCATTTGCTTAGGGGAGGGAGGGAGGAGGCGGCATCCGTCGCTGAGGGGGTAGATGGTGATTGAAGAGAGAGAGAGAGAGAGAGAGAGAGAGAGAGAGAGAGAGAGAGAGAGAGAGAGAGAGAGAGAGAGAGAGAGAGATTTTACCCCAGACTTTAAGACTGCCACGTAGATACACAGACGTCAGCAGTGGTCATCATTACGCATCTCCAGACGGCGGGGAAGTTGGCAGATCAGCTGACGTGACGATGAGGTTGTAACGCGGACGAATTCACTTCCGCCGTTCCTTCCCGGACTTCGTAGACTTCCACCGTGCTTCCCCGGACCACGTAGACTTCCACCGTACCTTCCCGGACCACGTAGACTTCCAACGTGCCTTCCCGGACCTTTTAGACTTCCACCGTGCTTTCCCGGATCTTGTATGCTTTCCCGGACCACGTAGACTTCCACCGTGCTTTCCCGGACCTTGTAGACTTCCACCGTGCTTTCCCGGGCCTCGTAGACTTCTACCGTGCCCTCCTGGACCTTGTAGACTTCCACTGTGCCTTCCCGGACCACGTAGACTTCCACCGTGCCTTCCCAGACCACGTAGACTTCCACCGTGCCTTCCCGGACCTTGTCGTTAGCTTGGCCTGGTCTTGAGCTTTCCCAACTGTGTTTTCCACATTGTCTTGCGACAGTGTGCCCCTCAAACGTAGGACCCTCGTACCCTGTGCTTCTTATACACAGCAGTTTGAGCTGTTTTTTTTGAGGTTTTTTTTCTTCTTTTTAGCCATTAGGAGAGTGTGTGTGTGTGTGTGTGTGTAGTGAGGTCGCTCTTTAAGCTGGGTGAGATTGTGCTGTTAGGGAGGTGGGGTCCTCTTTTTTTTCAAGCTGGGGTAAGTCGCTCGTTCGTAACCGGGGGTCCTTAGCCCTCCCCAGAGATGGTGGGGATGGGAATGGGGAGATCTCTAATGGCCATTTAAAGGCGAGGATTAAGACATTACGAGAGGGGATGGGAGGTTTGGGTTTGGGGGGGATACAAATGGCGGTAGTGGTTCAGGCTACGAGAGGGGATGGGAGGTTTTGGGTGTGGGGGATACAAATGGCGACAGTGGCTTAGGCTTTCGGGTTGTGGTTGGTGGGCTGTGGATTAGTCATTGAGGTTATTTATTTACACAGACGAACATAAACCTCAGAACACCAATTGGACGACGGAGAGACAGACAGAACGCCGAGCGAGGGTCACCAGGGAGACGCAGTAGGTCGGAGGAGCGAGGAACTCCTCCCTCCCTCCACTGTGGGTTCGAAGCTGGGACTCTCTTGGCGCACGCCCACCTAAACCTCCCGAGGGCGCGGATGATTTAGCCTTCAGCCCCTCACAAGGAGGAGCAGCGGGGTCTCGGAACAAGGAATGGATGGCCCAGTTTGCTGTAGAACTTGTAGGCATCAGGCGCTCCGGCGAGGAGGAGGAGATGTGTCTGTAAAAGAAAAAAAAAAAAGAACTTTTTCTTTCTCTCTTATTATGTACCCCCGTCCCCCTCAACTGCTCCCCCCCCCCCTCCTCCTCCCCCAGGGTAGAAAAACAACAGAATGATTTAACAAGGGAAATGATGGAGTGGTGATCAATGGAGAGACATTAAGTTATGTAACGGGCCAAACCTGATTAATATTAAGTGATGTATGGTCGACCCTGTGAAAGTTGAACGGGATTGAAATGATAATTATTTTTTGTTACTATATATGATTTATGGGTCTTTTCGAATGGGCTATACTTGATTTATAAGATTTAATATATATATATATATATATATATATATATATATATATATATATATATATATATATATATATATATATATATATTTTCTTTTTCAAACTATTCGACATTTCCCGCATTAGCGAGATAGCGTTAAGAACAGAGGAGTGGGCCTTTGAGGGAATACCCTCACCTGGCCCAGTTCTCTGTTCCTTCTTTTGGAAAATTAAAAAAAAAACGAGAGGGGAGGATTTCCAGCCCCCCGCTCCCTCCCCTTTTAGTCGCCTTCTACGACATGCAGGGAATACGTGGGAAGTATTCTTTCTCCCCTATCCCCAGGGAATATATATATATATATATATATATATATATATATATATATATATATATATATATATATATATATATATATATATATATATATATTCCTATGAGTCCACGGGGAAAATGAAACACGAAAAGTTCCCAAGTGCACTTTCGTGTAATAATCACATCATCAGGGGAGACACAAGAGAGAAATATAACACTCAGTTGATATACATGGAAGAGACGAAGCTAGGACGCCATTTTTTTTTTCTTTACCACAGTAAGGCCATGGTTCAGTCAGAGGCGGAGTCGGAGTGGTGAACCCGTTGGCTTATATCAGTTCAGTCGTTCGCCTCCACTCCTCCTCCTCCTCCTCCTCCAGCCACGCGAGCGAGGAGCGAGAACGTCGGTCCGCCCCCACCGACCACCGCCGCCATCATCAGGAACTTCAAAGACCCAGATGACGATTTTGCTCCTGCCGCCCCTTTTGACGCGCGCGCGCGCGCACACACACACACACACACACACACACACACACACACACGAGATATGTCCGATCTCTTGCGTCGAGAAATTTTCCTTTTCATTTACTAAGCTGCCCTTTTTTTTCCCCCAATTCCCCTGTGATGAGGATTTTCTGGTGGGATGAGAGACTGTATGGTAATGAGAAGCTGCAGAGAGAGAGGTGTGTGGGCCGACCTTCATCGAATCTGTCAAAATGGCAGGCGACAGGTGTTTCGTTTTCTATGCGACAGTGTTTTCCCGTTTTTTTTTATGCGTTTTTCTCGTTTTTTTATGTTTTTTTTTTTTTTTTTTTTAGTTTATCATCAACTGTGAGTATATGGTACTGGAGACGAAACCAGGTCTTCAAACATGAATTCGAGACGACCTAACCACCGATCCCCCGGGGGTTCAG
>NC_092269.1:33758342-33783342 GCF_036320965.1 Panulirus ornatus
TCCACACCACCATTAGAAACCATAATTCCCCATAACAGATTTGGAAACCTCCAATCCCCACCAAAGTTTAAACCAATCTCCCAACACGGTTGGAAGCCTCCATTCCCCCACCACGATTCGAAACCAATCCCCAACACAGTTGGAAACCTCCATTCCCCACCACAGTTGTAAACCATTCCCCACCACAGTTAGAAACCACCATTCCCCACCACAGTTGTAAACCATTCCCCACCACAGTTAGAAACCTCCATTCCCCACCACAATTGGAAACCACCATTCCCCACCACAATTGGAAACCACCATTCCCCACCACAATTAGAAACCTCCATTCCCCACCACAATTGGAAACCACCATTCCCCACCACAGTTAGAAACGTCTGTTCCCCACCACAACTGCAAGCCACCATTCCCCACCACAGTTGTTTACCCCCAAGCGGTGTAAACAAACCAGGGTTGTAGCCAGGTTCATGTAACTCTTGTCTTATTGGCAGTGATTGGCTGGGCTGTGGGGCCCGGCCCTTTCAGGTACGCCTCTGTCTTAATATCCAGCGAGATCAGATAGAGAGAAAGGTCATTAGACGGGGGTGCTCGCGCGCGCGCGCGCGCAAAGCCCATCATCTCACACCCCCCCCCCCCCCCCCGCAACGTAACTCAGGATTAGGGAGAGAGAGAGAGAGAGAGAGAGAGCTCCGAAGGAGCGCCGGGAGAGAGTAATGTTCCTTGTTGCTAAGGAAGAGGGGAGGGGGTGAGTTCGTCTGAGGGGGGTAAGGAAAGGGGGGGGGAGGGTTTTCTTTGTTGCTGTGGGGGTATGTTTAGGGGGTGTGGGTTTCTCTGGGGGGGGGGTAAAGGGGAAGGTTTCGTTGTTGCAAAGGGGGATGTATTAAGGGGTGGTGGGTTTGTATTAAGGGGTGGTGGGTTTGTATTAAGGGGTGGTGGGTTTGTATAGGGGGGGATGTCGCTGCTCTCCCTTGTTCTTAAGGGGAGAGGTGTTCAGAGGGTGTGGGATTGTCAGGGGGGAAGGTTTCTCCATTGCTAGGGGGGAGGGGATATGTTTAGGGTAGGTTGTCTAGGGGGGGGGGACAGGGAAAGGTTGCTTGTTACATGTTGCCGGGGCGTATATATTAAAAGGGGGAGGGGGAGTTAATTCTAAGGGGGAAGATCTCTTGGGAGGAGGGAGGAGAGGGAGGGGTTGTTCAACGCCCTTTAAAAGGGAGGCGCCGAGATGAAGGCGAGGGATTAGCTTTCACAAGGGGAGTGAACGTGCGTCACATAATGTTATTGTAAGGGATGGGAAATTGGTGTTTGATGTTGTTTGGGGGTGGGGAGGTTTAGGACATTTAAGGGGTTCTCTCAAACTGGAGGCGACAGCGCGGTGTGTGCGAGGAGCATATCAGAGGCGAGTTTTGATGTGGGAGAAATTCTTAAAGATAAATGACCCATTTGTAGGATTGAAGACAGAGAGAGAGAGAGAGAGAGATCCCAGGGAATTCCAAGATAAAAAAAAAAAGAGGGGAACAACCCCCCCCCTCCTCCATGAACTAAGGGGAGTTGGGGGTGGTTTCAGGAAGATACTAAGATAAAAGGACCCATTAGATAAGGGGGTTCCAAGCAGATCGCTAGGGATTCGAGTCCGATTTTGGAGTTATACGTCAAAGTTTTGGTATCAGAAACGGCGTTTATATTGTCCATTCAGCACGAGGTGTGAGGTAGGGGGAACCCTTGTCGTATGAAGGACACACACACACACACACACACACACACACACACACACACACACACGTTTATGTGTGTACATACGAAGAACTGAGGACAAGGTACATATATACAAGACTGAATGTGTGTGTGTGTGTGTGTGTGTGTGTGTGTGTGTTTAAAATGTTTACCAACACGGTGACGTATTTTCCAGTGGTGGGGAACTACAATAGTCCCTTCTATTAATAGAATGAGATGGAGGAGAAGAGAATACACGTATCAGGCATTTGATGAAAAGCACACATATCATGTTTTTAAAACACCCTCAGAAAATAATAAACTTCTATTATTATCGTAGGTAAATGATATGCAATTATCGATCGATGGAGGAAACGCATGATAAGGAGACACCCTCTTCCCCCAAAGGTGGGTTCGTGTTGATGGCTCGTGTCTTCGATAGATTTTGACCCCGGTCCCCTGCAAAGAGCGAGGGCGGGCGCTCCTCGCCCTGCGGGAGAACCTGCGTCTTATGGATCAGGGGCCCAGAACTGATCTTCATTCTCCAGTGGGTTTCAGCTACGTTCTAACTGCCACTGTTTAATTTGAATGCCCCCCTTTTTTTTTTAAATGTGAGCTGTGTTATCTCGAGATGTTTTCAGGACAAATAAAATGTTTTTTTTTGTCTTTTTTTAATTGATTTATATACATTTTTTTTTTCGTTATTTTAAGATGTCTTATTTCAGTGATGTTTTCTGACAATTACGGATGGGATTTAGCCCTCAATTTATTCTAACTGATTTACTCTTTGATTCTGGTCAGTTACTGTGAATACGAAACTACTTTGTTTTTGTTTGTCTGTTTTTTGCCGATGTCATTGATGACGTCAGACCTTGTTTGATAGTTTGGTAGTTTGGCCTCATTTCGGGTCGCCTTCGTGCTTGGCGCTCAGCTTACGACATATCGCTGGTCCCTGTGATGTGAGCGTATGACACACTACTGTCTTTAGTGTGAGCTTGTGACACACTAATGTCTTTAGTGTGAGTATGTGACACACTAATGTCTTTAGTGTGAGTATGTGACACACTGATGATGTCTTTAGTGTGAGTATGTGACACACTAATGTCTTTAGTGTGAGTATTTGACACACTACTGTCTTTAGTGTGAGCTTGTGACACACTAATGTCTTTAGTGTGAGCTTGTGACACACTAATGTCTTTAGTGTGAGTATGTGACACACTAATGTCTTTAGTGTGAGCACGTGACACACTGATGATGTCTTTAGTGTGAGTATGTGACACACTAATGTCTTTAGTGTGAGCATGTGACACACTAATGTCTCTAGTGTGAGCACATGACACACTGATGGCTGCCATGTGTCAGCATTCGACACATTGATGTCTCCCGGTTGTGTTGTGAGCACACGACACAGTGACCGTTGTGTTGTGAGCACGCGACACCGGTGATGGTTGTGTTGTGAGCACGCGACACCGGTGATGGTTGTGTTGTGAGCACGCGACACCGGTGATGGTTGTGTTGTGAGCACGCGACACCGGTGATGGTTGTGTTGTGAGCACGCGACGCCGGTGATGGTTGTGCTGTGAGCACGCGACACCGGTCATGGTTGTGTTGTGAGCACGCGACACCGGTCATGGTTGTGTTGTGAGCACGCGACACCGGTCATGGTTGTGTTGTGAGCACGCGACACCGGTGATGGTTGTGTTGTGAGCACGCGACGCGCGACACCGTGATGTGTCTGTGGACGCGACGCGGTGATGGTTGTGTTGTGAGCACGCGACACCGGTCATGTTGTGTTGTGAGCACGCGACACCGGTCATGGTTGTGTTGTGAGCACGCGACACCGGTCATGGTTGTTTGGGCACGCGACCGGTCAGTGTGTTGTGAGCACGCGACACCGGTCATGGTTGTGTTGTGCACGCGACACGGTCATGGTTGTGTTGTGAGCACGCGACACGGTCATGGTTGTGTTGTGAGCACGCGACACCGGTCATGGTTGTGTTGTGAGCACGCGACACCGTCATGGTTGTGTTGTGAGCACGCGACACCGGTCATGGTTGTGTTGTGACGCGACCCCGGTCGATGGATGTGTTTGTGAGCACGCGACACCGGATGGTTGTGTGTGGGCGGAAGGTCATGGTTGAGTTTGTGAGCACGCGACACCGGTCATGGTTGTAGTAGTGAGCACGCGGACACGGTGATGGTTAGTGTTGTGAGACGCGACACCGGTGATGGTAGTGTTGTGAGCACGCGACACCGGTCCATGGTTGCGTTGTGACACGCGGGACACCGGTCGATGGTTGTGTGTGAGAACGCGACACCGGTGCTGGTTGTGTTGTTATGTGAGCACGCGACACACCGGTCATGGTTGTCCCACCGTCAGTGTGAGCACGGACACCGGGTGATGGTTGTGTTAGTGAGCACGCGACACCGGTGATGGTTGTGCTCCCCGTCAAGTGAGACACGCGACACCGGTCACCCTCCGGTGATGTTCTTGAGCACGCGGACACCCCGACATGCACCCCACCGGTCATGGTTGCGTTGTGAGCACGCGACAACCGGTCAATAGGTTGTGATTGTGAGCACGCGACGCGGTGATGGTCGTAGTCCGTGGTAGACCCTGTGATCGTCTCCCCAGACTCACGTGGACCACAGCGTCCGGACGAGTATCGTTCTTGGTCCCCTCCAGGGGGCAACCCTGCCCGCCTCATCTCCTCTCTCTCTCTCTCCATCCTCTCTCCCTCATTCCTCTCTCTCTCTCTCTCTCTCTCTCTCTCTCTCCCAGCCCGATGTATGCCCTCCTCCCTCTTGCGTGTTCCTCTCTCTCTCTCTCTCTCATCTCTCTCTGTCTCTCTCTCCTCACTCTTGCTACGTGTTGGGGACCTTATGTCGGTCCCGGTGAAGGACTGGGGGAGAATGGGGGTGTGGAGGATGGCTGGAGTCTTCCCGCATGGATGTTGAAGGGGCCGGATGAGAGAGAGAGAGATGGGAGAGAGAGAGAGATGAGGAGGAGATGAGAGAGATGAGAGAGAGGAGAGAGAGGTTTGGGGGTTAGTTACACGAATAGGAAAAAATATTTTTTTGGATGTGGTGGTGTTGGTGTTAGGTGCTATAGGCCTTATCTGCTGCACTCCCTGTATGGCCTTTCAAGGTCGTCAGTGCCTGGTTATGGCCACACTGGACAAAATAACAACTTTATATATATATATATATATATATATTATATATATATATATATATATATATATATAAATAAATATATATAATTATATCATACGAAGGTCATACAGAACCTCCTTCCCTCACCTCTATACCTGTGTGTATTGTGTGGCTTCTCTCTCTCCCTCTCTCTCTCTACTCTCTCTTCTCTCTCCTCTCTCACATCTCATCTCTCTCTCTCTCTCTCCTCTCATGGTAGGGGCTGAGGCCTCCCCCGATGTTTATTTCAGACCATCTGGGGGCAGTTGGTCGACCGAGCTCTCCAGGTCGTCACCCACCCTGCCCAAGTCATCAACCACCCATCCCAGGTCGTCACCCACCCTACCCAAGTCATCAGCCACCCTATCCAGGTGATCAACCTCAACCTAGGTCATCAACCACCCTATCCAGGTCGTCAACCACCCAACCCAGGTCGTGAACCACCCTACCCAAGTCATCACCCACCTTACCCAAATCATCACCCACCCTACCCACGTCATCACCCACCCTACCCAAATCATCACCCACCCTACCCACGTCATCACCCACCTTCCCCAAGTCATCACCCACCTTCCCCAAGTCATCACCCACCTTCCCCAAGTCATCACCCACCTTACCCAAGTCATCATCCACCTTATCCAAATCATCAACCACCCTATCCATTTTCCAGGCCCCCCTCCTTAACGAACCACAGTCTCCCCCAGGACTCGGCAAGGCCTTCCACCTCCACACCCTCGTGTTTGCGCCTCAACAGACGCTCCTATGTGACCGTAAACACAGTAAGGGGGTTGGTTATAGAACACAACATTGTGGTTGTTGGAGTTATGATTCGTGGACTGTGTCTCCCCGGAGATCTGCCTCGTCTCCTGACCGACACGTGGAAACCCGCCTTGTTTGAAAGTGTCGAGACGGATCGTGGACCAGGTTTGCGCCCCCCTCTCTCCTGTCAATTCTGTTCTCCTATCTTGACCGCTGGACTCTGTCTTTGCACAGATGACGGGAAAGAGAAGGAAGGAGTGGAGGGGAAGGGAAGTGGGTTAGGGGGGAGGAAAACTCTTCCTACAGTGTAAATTCTCTTCTCTTATCTTGACCGCTGGACTCTGTCCTTGCACAGATGACGGGAAAGAGAAGGAAGGAAGGAGGGGAAGGGAAGTGGGTTGGGTGGGGAGGGAAAAGAGGGAGCCACCGCCCGGGTGTAATCTTCAGTGTGCCGAGGAAGACTTGAGAGTCGAGATTACCCAAGAATGGTGGCGGACAACACGATAGGACGACCCGGCCTTTCCCCCGGGCAGCGTCGAATGCAAAGATCGAGATGGAAAGTGAGGTGGGGAAACCCCTCCTCCTCCTCCTCCTTACATGGGATCCACGGTGCGACAGGCGGTTCAGATGCCCCGGCAAACAAAACACAGTCACTTAGCCTCGACCCGAAACCACCCAAACCCCCCACGCCCCCCACTCCTGTGTCAATATACAAGCGAGTTTGTTCTGGAATTGCCACAACGCATCAGCCTCTTCTCTTCTTTTCTTTAATCCTCAACTTCCACCTTTGGGAGAGGGAGGAGGAGGAGGAGGAGGAGGAGGGAGAAAGGATGATAGAGCAAGAGACGAACGAGGGGGTGGGGAGGGGTAGAAGATTTCTCCGGGGGAAGATGAGAGGGGAAGGGGAAGGTCTGACGCCCCTCGAGTAAGACGCCCTTCGAGGAAGTAAGCCCTCGGAGTAAGACGCCCTCCGGGGAAGACGAGCTTCCGAGGAAGACGCCCTTCGTGGAAGATGCCCTCCAAGATGCCCTTTGAGGAAGACGCACTTCGAGGAAGATGCCCTCCTGGACGCCCCTTCGAGGAGGACGTCCCACGAGGAAGACGCCCTTCGAGTAAGACGCCCTCCTTCTTATACTTTATTACGAGTTGAAAGCCTTGTTGAGCCAGATGTGTTTTGGGTTTCTTGGATGAGAGGAAGAACCTTGGGCTTAATCCTGTGAGATTCAGGGGGTCAAGGAGAACGCGTCGACGAAGCCACGAAAAAAAAAAAAAAGGAAGATACGAAAAGAAGTGGTCTCTCTCGTTAATCGTGGTCATCCTCGTTAATCGTAGTCACCCTCGTTAATCGTTGTCACTCGTTCATCGTGGTCACCCCTCGTTAATCGTGATCACACTCGTTAATGGTGGTCATCCTCGTTAATCGTAGTCACTCTTGTTGATCGTTGTCACTCGTTCATCGTGGTCACCCCTCGTTGATCGTGGTCACCCTCGTTAATCGTGGTCACCCCTCGTTAATCGTGGTCACACTCGTTAATGGTGGTCATCCTCGTTAGTCGTAGTCACTCTTGTTGATCGTTGTCACTCGTTCATCGTGGTCACCCTCGTTAATCGTGGTCACCCTCGTTAATCGTGGTCACCCTCGTTAATCGTGGTCACACTCGTTAATCGTGGTCACCCTCGTTAATCGTGGTCACCCTCGTTGATCGCGTTCTCACTCTCGTTAATCGACAGACCTTGGCTCTTATCGAAACAACCGTGAAAGCCAGGAGTCGAAGTGCGGTTCTGGTCGCGGCACACATCACCATACGGTTGGATTTCATCCCCTGGCGAGAAATGCCTTTGGAATGTAGGTACCTCGCTATTGACCCACTGGAGCAAGAGGGCCCCCCTCATTTAATTCTATTTTTACAAGGTTCTCGGAGGGCTAAGAGAGATAAAAAAGTAATGAACGTTGGGAGTTTTTCCTGACTTGAAAAAAGACTATTTTTGTAAGCAAGCTTTTAAAAAAAAAGAAGAAAAAAAAGGTTTGGTAGGTAAAAGGCTTCTTCGAACCCGAGTGCCTGGCAGGTCCTCAGAGCGACGCTGAGGGTTCCCGGAACAGAGAATTATTTGCTGAATGAACTGATGCTTGTAATGAGGAAGAGGAGGAGGAGACCTACTGCTGCAGGGTGGGAGGGAGGAGGAGGAGGAGGAGGAAGAGACCTACTGCTGCAGGGTGGGAGGGAGGAGGAGGAAGAGGAGACCTACTGCTGCAGGGTGGGAGGGAGGAGGAGGAGGAGGAGGAAAAGACCTACTGCTGCAAGGAGGGAGGGAGGGAGGAGGAAGAGGAGACCTACTGCTGCAGGGAGGAGGAGGAGGAGGAGGAGGAGGAAGAGACCTACTGCTGCAGGGAGGGAGGGAGGGAGTGAGGAGGAAGAGGAGACCTACTGCTGCAGGGATGGAAGGAGGGAGGAGGAGGAGGAGGAGACCTACTGCTGCAGGGAGGGAGGCGGAGGAGGAGGAAGAGACCTACTGCTGCAGGGAGGGAGGGAGGGAGGGAGGGAGGGAGGGAAGGCCTTGTGAGAGCCACACTCCTGATTTCTGAGCGATGGTCGGTAAGGTGTGTAGACGGTGGCTGGTCGCCTCCTCTACGGCCATTTATCATTATATATTATTAATTATCATAATTATTGGTAGGTTAATATTGTCGTTATCATTATAATTATTGGTGGTAGCAGTAGTTGGACTAATTCGTTTTGGGGGGTTAGTCATACATACTCTGAATGAGACGTGTAGTTGTTCGATGGCTTCACTTGTGTTATTCAGATCCGCTCTGGGTCTGTGTTGGGCGGAGACCGGTGCACTGAGAGGACGGAGGGTGGGAAGGGGGTTAGATGGGTGGGGGTGGGGTGTGTGTGTGTGTGTGTGTGTGTGTGGGTGTGGGGGGGAGAGATATATTCTGTAATCCCCGCTGAATATGGGACGTGGGGTGTGTGTGTGGGATCCTGACGTCATTCGTCGCTGTTGGGATTGCAGCGCATGGGAGGGAGTGATGCACCCACTCTGGGACGATGAATGATATGCACGGCCATGAATGCAGTGGGAGGGATAGGGGAGGGGGCGAAGATGAATGCAAAGGGAGGAGGGATATGCTGATGAATGCAGGGCTCGGGATGAATCCCCCAGGGGGGGAGACTCATGGGTGAAGATCCCCTGTGGGAAGGACCGAGTGTCGTGGGGGCGCGGGGGTGTGAATGCTAGACTGGGGAGATGATGTGTTTTCGACCCCACCCATAACTTCTCGGGAGTTGCGTATTGGGGAGGGCGTCTCTCGCCCCTGAGCTTGGCGGGCGTACCTACGGGCGGGCTCATCTCTCTCTCTCTCTCTCTCTCTCTCTCTCTCTCTCTCTCTCTCTCTCTCTCTCTCTCTCTCTCTCTCACCTACCCCCCCCTCTCGTACTTCCTCATGCAAATATCCACGGCGATCACTTAACTCATTTGCATACGTCTATATTTTTCACATGATGATATTTATACTTTGTTCTTCCATATGTATATGTGTGGCGACGGGAATGGATGAAGGTAGCATGTATGAGGATGTGCATGTGTATATATATGTATGTGTCTGTGTATGTATATGTATGTACACCTGGAAATATATAGGTATGGATATGTGCGTGTGTAGGCGTTTATGTATATACTTGTATATGTGGGTGGGTTGGGCCATTCTTTCGTCTTTTTCCTTGCGCTACCTCGCTAACATGGGAGACAGCGACGAAGTATAATATATATATATATATATATATATATATATATATATATATATATATGATTTTGTACATAGTCGCCATTTCTCGCATCAGCGAGGTAGCGCCAAGGACAGATGACCCGAGCTTATGGGGCGATGATTATCCAACCGCGTCATGAGAGAGAGAGAGAGAGAGAGAGAGAGAGAGAGAGAGAGAGAGAGAGAGAGAGAGAGATCAAAGAGACAGCAGCCAGCCAACTCCTTCGCCGTCGGCGCCCGCAGACGGGGCGACCACCCCGTCAAATGGCCGGTGTCCGGGGGGAGAGAGAGAGAGAGAGAGAGAGAGAGAGAGAGAGAGAGAGAGAGAGAGAGAGAGAGGTAGTTAACGGGCGACCCATCAAGTGGCCAGGTGTAACGAGAGGGGGGGGGGGTGTAGTAGTTAACGAGCGACCCATCACTTGGCCAGGTGTGTAAGGTTGTGATCAAGTCGTCTCTTTCTCCTCTCTCTCTCTTCCAAGGTAGGGAGATGGTAAGCTCTGCTGCCCTCCTCTGGACCTTCTCTATTCGTTTTCTGAGAGGTTGTGTCTCTGTAGAATGTCTTTACTCTTTACACACACACACACACACACACACACACACACGGCTCAGCATAAGCCAGACACCCTTGTACCGACCAGCCCCCGAGGGGAAGTTGAACACCTGGGTCGGTTGTGGGCCCAGTTCCGTGGCCAGGATTCGAACTCGGGAGGTCCCGTGCGTGAGTGATGGTCAGCGACGCAAACTGGCCACGCCACGGAATCCCTTTTGTGTGTGTGTGTGAGTGTGTGTGTGTGTGTGTGTGTGTGTGTGTGTGTGTGTGTGTGTGTGTTTAAGCTTTTTTTAATTGTATAATCAGACGCCTTGGTTATAATTTTGATACATTATTCAATTTGTTGATCTCATATTAACGTTGTGTGAATTATTCAATTTATTAATCTCATATGAACGTTCCACGAATAACGTTTGTCGCCTTGAATGAACGAAATGGCATTGTTGTTGCTGACTGATTAGTGTACCTCTTTTGGGAAGTAGATTAATCATTTATGGTTCTGAAGCGATGCATGTTTCGCGTCTCCACCGAAGGCAGTTCAAACGCGAGGCAGTGGACACTGTGAATGAGAGGTGAGGTAGAGGCTTCGTAAGTGGGAAATGAGGAGGCAGGATAGTACCTCGAAAATGTGAGGGAATATGAGGGAGAGGAGATACATCTCATGAATGAGATAGAAGGAGGTAGAAGAGTTTCCATAAATGAAAGACGATGAGAAACAAGATACATTCTCTCTCTCTCTCTCTCTCTCTCTCTCTCTCTCTCTCTCTCTCTCTCTCTCTCTCTCTCTCTCTCTCTCTCTCTCTCCATGAATGAGGGAACAAGAGGCAATATACATACATTAATGAGAGGGAATGAGGCACAATGAAAGATCCTGCAGAATGAGTAAGAATAAGACGAAAGATGGACCCCCATAAATGAGGGAGAATAAGACGAAAGATGGACCCCTCATAAATGAGGGAGAATGAGGAACGAGGAAGAATAGGACGAAGGATAGACCCCATAAAATGACTCGAGAATGAGACACGGGGAAGAATGAGACTGAGAGATGAACCCCATAAATGAGAGAGACCCCCAGCCCGAACCTGGGGCCCTGGCCGTCTGCCTCATATGGCGACCTCGCCCCTCGGGACACCCCAATTTAAATATTTGTTCAGTCGTTATGTTCACTTTTAATGTGGCGTCGGAGGCGACAGCGAGCAAAAACTGCCTTACATGGTTTCGTGCGAGGCTGGGCCCGGGTAGGTGACCTCCAGTCCTGGCCCCCCCCCTGGCCGCCCTCCTCCCCACCTACACCCACCTACACCCACCCCGTGTGTTAGTAGCAGTCGTCGTCCCCTTCCCTCCCCACCACAACCACTCCCCACACCCCCACCCATCACCTCCCCAGGTGTGGTGTGGTGATGGGTCAGGTGGGAATGTGTTTGTGTGGTGGGGGAGGGGCATGATGTTCCATCTCGCCATCCAAGGCAGGGGGGACGTTTTCTTCCTCCTCCTCCTCCTCCTCCTCTTCCTCTTCCTCTTCCTCCTCCTCCTCCTCTTCCTCTTCCTCTTCCTCCTCCCCCCTTTCCCTACAGTGGGTGCGTTGCAGTGTTGTTGGCATCCAAGACTGGGGAGAACATCTCCTCCCTCCCCCCCCAAGTGGGTGTGTCGCAGCCACGCAACACAGCGTTGCGTTTTCACTGACGAGTCTCTTGTCGTTCTGGACCAACGACACGACATATGTCGTTGCCCCGGAGGTAGTGCTTTGCCGCCTTGAGCACGACGGTACGATTATTGAGCACGACGGTACGTGAGGGTCAGGTCAAGAGTCTGGGTCATATTCTTGAGGGTCGTCCCGTCCCGTCCCGTCGTATCGAAGGATCGCACCGTTGTCGTGCTCAGGGAGTCGTACCGTTGTCGTGCTCAGGGAGTCGTACCGTCGTGCTCAGGGAGTCGTACCGTTGTCGTGCTCAGGGAGTCGTACCGTCGTGCTCAGGGAGTCGTACCGTCGTGCTCAGGGAGTCGTACCGTTGTCGTGCTCAGGGAGTCGTATCGTCGTGCTTAGGGAGTCGTACCGTTGTCGTGCTCAGGGAGTCGTACCGTTGTCGTGCTCAGGGTCGTACCGTTGTGCTCAGGGAGTCGTACTGTCGTGCTCAGGGTCGCACCGTCGTGCTCAGGGAGTCATACTGTCGTGCTCAGGGAGTCGTACTGTCGTGCTCAGGGAGTCGTCGTACTCAAGGGGACAAAGTCAGATCAAACCGTGATATGTGTTCTGGTGTGTGTGTGTGTGTGTGTGTGTGTCGTGCAGCGATGATCTCGTACAGAACGCGTTGCATAAGGGTCAGCCCAGCCCGGCGCAGACGTCGTCGTACTGGGAAGAGCTGGCTAATGCCCCCGCCCCCCAACCACTGACCATCTTTGGGTCGCAGACAGAAAAATGGCCAGGCCGTCCTGGGCAGTCTCGCCCTGCCCGGGGCGGTACCGCCGGGGTTTCGAAGCCACGAGGAAGATGGGAGTTTCCGAAGCAAGGGGGTCGGGTACGACGTGATGTTGGACGAACCACACACTCTCTCTCTCTCTGTAGGGGCGTCGGTGAGGACGCGTTGCCCCGCCGACGTCGCCTGCAGGAAAAGGTTAGTTATTGACTGATGGCTCATCGGCGCAGGAAGGTGGAGGGTCCCCCTCATGGGTCCGGAGGGATGGAAAGGCGGATGAGGAAGAGGAGGAGGAGGAGCAGCATTAGCACCAGAGGCGGAGGCGTTTCGATTCGACGCGGCGGAGTAGCCCAGGCGAGTTATGGAAAGGTGGAGTGTGGCTATGATGGGTTGGGAGGGCGCTGCTGCCGCTGCGCTGCTAGGTAGCGTCTGATGAATTGAGGAGGAACTGTACTCCACCCTAAGAAGAACACACCCAAACCTTCCCCCTCCACCACCACCACCGTCATCATCAACAACACCACCACGCCTTCTCGTATGACCCTCTCCCACCCCACTCCCATCCTCTCTCTCTCTCTCTCTCTCTCTCTCTCTCTCTCTCTCTCTCTCTCTCTCTCTCTCTCTCTCTCCTCCTCCTCCTCCTCCTCCTCCTCCTCCTCCCCATTTCAACCAGTGAAAATCCAATTGCACCACCCCCACCCCTTCTCCATCTCTCGTATGCAGATAACCTCACAGTCACACCACAGCGTCGCTCCATCACCCACCTAGAACACTGGCTCTCTCTCTCTCTCTCTCTCTCTCTCTCTCTCTCTCTCTCTCTCTCTCTCTCTCTCTCTCTCTCTCTCTCTCTCTCTCTCTCGATATAACATTGTCTCCATTCCCACAAGAAATCTTCCTTTTAGCCTCCCTCTCATATATATATTTATACACACACCCCCCTTGACAGACATGGGTCCAAACTGCGCCTTGCACATGACCCAGAACGTTCAGCGCCCACATAACAAAAGGCATTTAACCATCCAACATGTCACCCACGACATGCGAATGGCGGTCACTCCCCCCCCCCCCCACACACACACACACACACGACACAAGCGCCCACGCAGGAGATCGTAAACAGACTTGAGCGTCATCAAGAGTGCTTAACCTGGCACCAGTTCTGGAGAGGAGGAAGAATCCAATCGTGTCCTCCACGCTGTACACGGTCCATCCCACCCAAAAAAAAATAACCCCACATTAACGTGTTTAAAAGCGATCGGAGCAAAACCACGAACCCCTCTTCAAGAACAAGTGACCCCCCTCAGAGCCACTGGATCAGTTGCTTGACGAAAGCGCGAGCGCTCGCCTCGGGCACAGGCGAGAGAGAAATATACAGTCGCAATCTAATCATCATGCGCAATGCCGAACCCGTGACCACCCCCCCTCACACACCGAAACCACTTCATAATCAACGGCCAACGACTAGTCCCCAAAAGGGAGCTTGGGGGGGAAGGACCAAACTCGCCCCCTGCCTCTCGTATTTCAACAAGTTGTACTCGTACAACAAACGCAACATTAACAAAATATATTCACAGGGTAATGGCTCGACAGGCACTAAACAACGACCCTCCCATTCCGAGTCTTATACTCCACTCGACCAGGCGTACGCCCGACTTAAAACTACACTCCCCAGACGTGTGCGAGGCATTCTTTCTTATCTGTGATCTTATCGCGCACCCATCCCTCCCCCCAGCGACTCCAACACTGATTCACCATAAAACGAAACCCCTTATGGTTAAGATGCAGCTTGCACACTGGAAGACACTGAGCGCCTTAGTTCTCTCGGCTGTCCCTTCACTCAAGCCGCCCTACCACACCAAGGGGAATGCACACACAGCAAAGCACTTTTATTTGGCATATAGTCCCTCCCGTTGGACGTGTCCAGTTTTCTGATTTGCCATGAGAGGCCCATAGAGAGGGATCCTGGTCCTATATATACATCCCCTGGGTAACAGGGGAGAAAGAATACTTCCCATGTGTTCCCTGCGTGTCGTAAAAGGCGACTCAGAGGGGGAGGGAGCGCGGGGCTGGAAATTCTCCCCTCCGATTTTTACTTTTCCAAAAGAAGGAACAGAGAAGGGGGCCAAGTGAGGGGTTTTCCTTCTTAGGTTCAGGCGTTTGTTCCTAAAGCGACCTCGCTAGCGCGGGAGGGAGGCGGCGAATATATGTGGAATATATATATATATATATATATATATATATATATTTATATATATATATATATATATATATATATCGTCGGGAAAGATTTTTGCAGACACTCTCTAGCTCTGCAGTTTCGTCCGGCCTTGAATGTGGTCGTACACACCACTATTCTGTTCGTGACATTAGTAGCATCTTGAAGAGTATCATCACTGCATTTGTTCTTCCAATGTCTTGAAGGTCCGCAGGATCCAGCCTACCCCATATGTATTTTTAAGGGGTAGCCGTTGCTTTATTCTGTTCGCTGAAGGTCAGGCCGTCGGAAAGGATTATCCTGAGCTGGGGATACCCATCATATCGACCATCTCTGGATGGAGGATGAACACTCGGTGTGGATGTGGGCCAACTACTGCACCTTAGGTTCGAGCTTATGCGGGGCCCGTGGGGGTTCATGGTCAGCATTGCTGACCACTACACCACTGAAACGCGCGCGCGCGCGCGCCCGCGTGTATGTGTGTGTGTGTGTGTGTGTGTAATTGAGTAAATGAATAGATGAATAAGGGCTTTTTGGATGTAGGGTAGCCATTTAGCTAGAAGTACACAGTTAAGGTGTGTGTGTGTGTGTGTGTGTGTGTGTGTAAGTGTACTTAGTTCCCACGGGGTATGATATACGTACATATACTACAGACAGGTAACGCACGCGCGGTACCACGTGCGCGTACGATCACCAAAGCTCCCATGTGTATCACTCATAGGGAGGACTCATGCAGGGTTGGGAGGGAGGGAGGGACGGTGGGTGCGGAGGGGTGACAGCCCAGCCCCGCCGCCGCCCACACCCTCGGGGCCGCCCAGATATACGCGAGAACGAGGCTGCTTGAGGAGGGACGTGCTGTAATTAGCCACCGTAATCACCACCACACACTGGAGTCACTTTCACCCTCGTTGACCCCCCCCGCGCCACAGCCAAGCAAAGGAGGTGGTGGGGTTGGAGGGTTATCGTTCGGGTCCCGCTGTAGCTCTCTCTCTCTCTCTCTCTCTCTCTCTCTCTCTCTCTCTCTCTCTCTCTCTCTCTCTCTCTCTCTCAGCAGGGAGGGAGGGAGAGGGGGTTGTAACGGCCGTATACATATGCTGGGACGTCGTTAGCCTCTCGTTACGTGGGCGTTACCATAGAGCACTTGGCCGCCCAGAGACGCGCGCGCGCACGCCCACACACACACACACACACACACACCCTCCCTATCTCGCACCCCTTACTTACCCCCCCCCCCCCCGCTGTGTTATATCACAGGATCCACTTTAACCCCTTCCCTCACCCCTTCCCTTAACCCCTTCCCTCACCCCTTCCCTTAACCCCCGCCGTGTTAACAACATAGCCAGGCGTCCCTTGCATGTCCCCAGAATGTCCATAGATCCATAATTTCTGGTGTTTATGACCAAGGGATGTGGTGGGGGAGAGAGTGTTGGGGGAAGGTGGGGAGATGTGGGGGGGATGTTGCTGGGATATGCTAGTTTGTGTGAGTGTCAGTGATGTGATGTAGGGGGAGGGGCGGCGGCGGAGGAGGAGGGGCGAAGGGTGGGTGTCGTCTTCGTTAGCGCTTTTGATATTTTTGAAGCCAGATGTTGATATGCTCACACACACACAGGAGGGCGGGGCGCATCTCGTGCTGTGGCCGGGAAAGGGGGTTTGTGGCTTGGTAGAAATCTGGTAGTTTTCCCTTTTACACACACACACACACACAGTAGGTGCCCTGCCTCCCTCCCTCCTCCAAGTCCTTTTGTAAGAGTTTAAATGCTTGCTTCAGAGGGGCATTTAAATGCCCCGACTCCATAGAGAGGAAAAAAGAGAAACAAATATATATTTACGAAACGAATATATATATATATATATATATATATATATATATATATATATATGTGTGTGTGTGTGTGTGTGTGTGTGTGTGTGTGTGTGTATAAAGCAGCAGTCATTACCTCCCTCACAATACACGTTACCACTCCCCACCCATTGTTGCTAGTGGTGTATTACGTGCAATTTCTGAAGCAGAGAGAGAAAGAAAACGAGATCCTTAGTCCCCGTTGACTCTCCACTGTCGTTTTCGTTGCTCGTGTTGTTGCTGCTCCGTTGCAAGAGTAAAGCTACTGCTGCTGCTGTTGACGACGATTCTTACTGTTATCTTCTGTTTTTTTTTTTGGGGGGGGGATCTGAGTGACTTGGTTAGGCTGGGTAATTGCAAGGCGGTGTGTGTGTGTGTGTGTGTGTCTGTGCTCGTACACACATATACATATATCCATCTATCCACACATGCACACATGCATGCATGCATACAAATGTACATACGTACCTGCATACAGATGTACATACATACATGCATACAGATGTATATACATGCATGCATACAAATGTACATACATACATGCATACAAATATATGTGCATACATGCATACAAATGTACATACATATTTGCATACAAATGTACGTACATACATACATACAGATGTACATACATACATGCATACAAATGTACATACATACATGCATACAGATGTACATACATACATGCATGCAGATGTGCATGCATACATACGTATCCGCATGACTTTTCATGCATGGCAGTGATCATGACTGTTTCCTTCCCTCGTAGAATACTAAGTACATCTTTACGGTGAACACTCCTCCGTACCATCGTTAATTACGTCATTAGTTATTAATTAAGTACGCCTCGTTAGGGCTAGGTCTCCCTCCCTCCCTCCCGCCTGGGGTCACTCAGGTCCGGCGTACACAGGTGGTGGATAAGCCCCTTAGACGGCCCAGCCGAGGGGTGGACACGGGCAGCTGGTATACCACAAACACGTTTCTGTATACCCACTGCCCCCTGAGCGCCCCTGTGCCCTTGCGCCCCCTGAGCGCCCCTGTGCCCTTGCGCCCCCTGAGCGCCCCTGCGCCCCCTGAGCGCCCCTGTGCCCATGCACCCCCTGAGCGCCTCTGTGCCCTTGCGCCCCCTGAGCGCCCCTGTGCATCTGCGCCCCCTGAGCGCCCCTCCTCCTCCCCAGTGCATCGTAATGAAGGTGAGGGAAAATGATGCGAATTACAATCGGACTGGAGACCTTGCTGATGTGGGGGGGAGTGACCGTTGGACGGTAAGGGGAGGGCGTGACGTCAGGTCATTCAAAGGGGTAGACTTAGGTCATTTCAAACCTCTTTTCATTAACGATCCCCTCAAACGATCGTTCGTGATGGCGTTCGTGGAAGGACCGCCCCGCCATGCGTGCGTGCGTAGTTCGAGGGTAGGTGATGCGAGTCTTGCGTATACTGGGCGTGCGTAAGCATTACGGGCCTCTGGTCGAGTCTGATCGTACAGCGAGGCAGTGGAAGAAGACCATCCTCATGCAGAAGACCATCATGCAGAAGACCACCTTGGCAGACCATCGTGCCGAAGACCATCATGCAATGTGGAAGGCAGACCAGTAGATACAGTCATAAACACGGCCAACATGGCCGTCAGCTTAGACCATTGACGAAGACCATTTGCGACAGGGGGTCTTCATCGACACCGACTCCCGTCTTAACGAAGATGAATATCGTCTTGTATATCAAACATCTCTCCAAAAAACCGGCTAAATATCATGGGATTTGGTCCAGGTTAGAGTGTATGTGGAGGGTGGGGAAGAGATGGAGTTTTGGGGGAAGGGGTCGTCAGACAGACCCTGGTGTTGTCTTAAACGCCGGCGAAACAAACACCAGCAGCAGCAGTAGATGCGTCCAAGCAGGAGGGGCGAGTTCGAAGCTGTGGGAATGAGTTCGAAGCTGTGATTCCCACAGTGGCCCGTCGCGTGCCCCAGGGAACAATGTCTTGTGGTTCCACTGCTTTTTATGCGTCTCATGCCCGCTGCTGCTGAGGCCAGCAACACTACCACCGCTGCTCCTGCTCCTGCTGCTGCTGCTCTGATGCCGTATGACTTATGCGTCTTTATGACACACGGACCAGCCAACACAACCAACCAACCCGCCAGCCTTCCTCACACACACACACACACACACACACACACACACACACACACACACACACACACACACACACCCTCACTATTGCTCGAACTGCCAGCGTCCATCCCTCACACACCCTCACCCACACCCTCCCTAGTGCTCGAACTGCCAGCCTCCCTCCCTCACACACCCTAACCCACACCCTCCCTCGTGCTCGAACTGCCAGCCTCCCTCCCTCACACACCCTCACCCACACCCTCCCTCGTGCTCGAACCGCGGCCCGCCGACTCTCTCGGCCAAGGGGATGATCGCCAAAGTAGCGGATTTGGGGTCCAGCGAAACGCGCAGGGGCTTGGGCAAAGGTGTGGGTTCAGGCCTTAACGCGCCATCTGCACCTCCAGAAATGTTCCACCTTGAGAGAGAGAGAGAGAGAGAGAGAGAGAGAGAGAGAGAGAGAGAGAGAGAGAGAGAGATGGATAACCTGTCATTATTGTCTCCAGTGTATGATAATTGATGGCTTTATCAGTATGTGGTGCGCGAGGCACTCCTGTATTACAGCTGCTGGGGGGGGCCTCCGAGGCTCGGTCCTCTGTTCGGGAACGCTATCTCGCAAACGCGGGAAATGGCGAATGTGTATGAAAACAAAGTGTGTGTGTGTGTGTGTGTGTGTGTGTGTGTGTGTGTGTGTGTGTGTGTGTGTGTGTGCTGTGCCCTGAATGGTAATTTTGTTTATATTAATTTTGTCGGTTAGCCGCCGCGGGAGGTTTAATTGCTTACTTCATTATTCTCTCTCTCTCTCTCTCTCTCTCTCTCTCTCTCTCTCTCTCTCTCTCTCTCTCTCTCTCTCTCTCTCTCTCTCTCTCTCTCTCTCTCTCTCTCTCTCTCTCTCTCTCTCTCTCTCTCGTACACGTAACTCGCACGACTCAAATCCTCGTGGATCTCGACTTTTCCTGCGCTTGGCACCGTGTGTTCGTTCATGGCCAACCAGGCTCGCTGAATGAATGAATGAAAGAAGGGTGTGCATGAATGAAGGCAGTGTAAGGATGAGCGAAGGCTGTGCAAGAGCGCGCGCGCGCGTGTGTGTGTGACTGTGTGTATGTAATTACCCATATTTGTAGTTGCATATTTGTACAGTACAGGCAGAGAGAAGTCTACACTCATGCAGGCCCAGTGTCTTGAATGGTGTGTAATCACGTACACACACACACACACACACACACACACACACACACACACACACACACACACACACACACACACACCCTGAGCCAAAATATCCATTTACTGACCTGTGTCAAGGGGAGGTTTGAACAGCTATGTTGGCGGAGGGCAGACTGCCCACACAACCACCCCTCCTTACCTCTTTTCGAACCCGATGATTTCGGGTGTATGACCTCTCCCTTCCCTGCATCAAAGACCACGACCCCCTCCCTCCCCCCCTTAAGGAAGAGGCTCCATCCCCCTTTTTTGAGAACCCCCAACACAGGCTCTGAGATCAGTGGGGGTTTACACGGAAGACCATACTCTCAGCGCTTGAGACCCCCAACACAGGCTCTGAGATCAGGGGAGGTAGGTTTACACGGAAGGCCATACCCTCAGCGCTTGGGACCCCCCAACACAGGCTCTGAGACCAGGAGGGGGTTTACACGGAAGACCATACTCTCAGCGCTTGGGACCCCCAACACAGGCTCTGAGATCAGGGGGGGTAGGTTTACACGGAAGGCCATACCCTCAGCGCTTGGGACCCCCCAACACAGGCTCTGAGACCAGGAGGGGGTTTACACGGAAGACCATACTCTCAGCGCTTGGGACCCCCAACACAGGCTCTGAGATCAGGGGGGGTGGGTAGGTTTACAGGGAAGGCCATACTCTCAGCGCTTGGGAAGACCATGAGCTGCAATCCTTCGGTCCGCACGACCACTAAGGACAAAACACTTCAAGGAAGGTAACAACGCCTCGGTGTTTACCGACTCTCCCTATCTATGACCAGTCGACCTCAAATCACGGTAGATCAAACCCAACACAAGAGAGCTTATTTACCCTAGCTAGACTGTTTACCCTAGCTAGACTGTTTACCCTAGCTAGACTGTTTACCCTAGCTAGACTGGGCTTAGTAGAAACGAGGGCAAACAATAGTGGTCAACACCACGACGACGCGATGATAACCAAAAGAACTCGTCTGCCACTTCACCTGTCCCCTCCGAACACCTTTCCCCCCACCTCCCTCTCAGTACCCAGGAGCCACACAAAGGCCCACCCCGCTGTTCTTGTGTCGTCACATAGGCTCATTACCGCGGGTCTTTTCATAACGCCGCTGAGCGGTGGTGTGGGGGAACGAGGAGGGTAGGGTACGGGGCACTGGCTGGCAAGGTTAGGCCGAGCCGCGGGCCACACACACTCTTCCATGAAGAGCGAGCGTAGTGTGAGCACTCCTGGAAATTGATGGGGCGGTCGCCTCGTAGACCCCTGGTGATCGTCTTTTTTTCTTCTTCTTCTTATTTTCTTCCGTGCGTTCAGCTGTGCTGTAGTGATCGCAGTGAATACATATTTACAGTTTTTTTTTTAATCCATATATTTGAGACTAAATGTTATTGATTCACTAAATTTTATTTATTCATTTAGTTATGGAGGTAAAGTGAATCTCTCTCTCTCTCTCTCTCTCTCTCTCCCTCTCTCTCTCTCTCTCTCTCTCTCTCTCTCTCTCTCTCTCTCTCTCTCTCTCTCTATGTGTGTGACTTTGTTATAATGGGCGGGGCTTAGATAGAACGAAACGCCAGCGGAATTTCCCGTCATCGTGCCGCCCTACCTCCCCCCTCCACGCCCATCATCACGGAGACCACGCCCACAACTGTCACACCTCTCCCCCTCCTCCCCCTCAGCCTCCCAAGTATGAGGGGGGGGAAAAAACTCGGGATAAAAATCGGTGTATCCCAGTCATCGATGGCCCTGGGATGATAATGGGTCGTAATTTTTACCTTGTCAGTCAGCGAGGAGGTCCCGGAGTGTGGGGACAGTGGCTGGCGTGGAGGTGGTGGTGGGTTGGTTCCAAAGGAGTCGTCTCCTGGGTGGCTTAAGGTGAGAGAAGCGGGGAGAGGAGGAGTGGTGGCAGAGAGGGGAGAGGAGAAGTGGTGGGAGAGAGAGAGGGGAGAAGGAAAGGAGGGGATGGGGTGAGGGGTGCGCAAAGGCCAGGTGGGGAAAGAGAAGGGGGGGTGAGAAATGACGATGGGGAAGGGAGAGGTGGGTTTGGAATTGGGGGCAGAGAGAGAGAGAGAGAGAGGAGGTGGGGGGCTTAGGAGGAAGACCAGACGCGAAGGGCGCACGACAGAGATGGTAATAGGCAAAGCGGGAATTATATAAACAGCGGATGATAAACGACTGCACACGAGAGCAGATAGATAAACACACCCACACACACACACACACACACACACACACACACAGAGGTGAGGGCTTTTCGTTTTTTGTGTGCCAGAATGTTAGAGAAAGATGATGACATGCGGGATGAATGCAGTGGAGGTGGGGGGACAGACGAGGCTAATTGACGAGTGGACTCATCATAAAGAGATGAAGGGATGGGATGGGGGAGGGGGTGAGTGTAGTTATCAGTTCATCTGACTCACCGCTCGTGGTGGAGCGATGAACACAGGAGGTTGAGAACTCGACGGTCGACGGGTGAGCCGTACGACGACACCCCAGGACGTTCTGTGGGCGCTCACGACACAGCATAGGGTGGGCGCGCCTGCCCGGGTTCACGCGACGCCTCTGTTGGTGGTGTGGGGTTAAGACCCATGAGCACGACGGTGTGCGAACCCTGGAGCTCGACGGTATACGAACCCTTGAGCTCGACGGTGTGCGAACCCTGGAGCACGACGGTGTGCGAACCTTGGAGCTCGACGGTATACGAACCCTGGAGCTCGACGGTATACGAACCCTGGAGCTCGACGGTGTACGAACCCTTGAGCTCGACGGTATACGAACCCTTGAGCTCGACGGTACGAACCCTTGAGCACGACGGTACGACCCTTAGGTATGATAAGGATGCGACCTTTGATCCGGTTCCTAAGGGCCAATCAAAGGCCAATGCCATTGTGACCCAAGGGTCGTTCGGTCACGTGTCCCCCCCACCCTTCCCGAGAGATGTACACCACCGTGTTCTGAAAGGGTCTTACAGACCGCCAAGGGGTTTCAGGAGTAGAGAGGGAGAGAGAGAGAGAGAGTCGTAAGGACTTTGAACACAAGGCGATCAGCCAAGGCTGGCAGGGTCGTCCAAAATCTGGGAAGCAGTAATTGTCGCGCGTTGGGCAGAGGCCTGTGATTAACGTAGCCAAGAGTGTTGCTCGGGGGGGCGGCTTGGCGCTGTGATCTGATTGGTCGAGGGGCATTGCACGTCGGCGGTGATTGGTTGGAGGGGATAGAGGCACGTCGACGGTGATTGGTTAAAGATGGGACAGTGGTACGTCGACGGTGATTGGTTAAAGGCGGGACAGAGGTACGTCGACGATGATTGGCTGCGGGATAGGGGCACGTCGACGATGATTGGTCAGGGGACAGAGGCACCTCGACGATGATTGGATGAGGGGTGAAATCAGTCGCCGCGCAATGTTCACCTCTCCACCCGTAGTGGACCTCACCGAAGACCTTCCATTCACTCGCCGTGGCGACGCAGACGGAGGCCTCAAGTCTAGCCACGCGGTTTGCTGGGGGCTCCCGCACGCCCCTGGAGGTTACATCACCCTTCGGGTGGGTCCGGCACAGCAGAAGGAGGAGGCACATGAAGCTAGGGCTGGGGCGGGCGGGCGGCGGGAGAGGGCGGCCCATGTCCGCTACTGGTGATGCATCGCGTTGGGCCTCAGTGCCTGGACGCGCGGTATACGCTGGACACACCAAGTAGACGCAACGCCAGCGCGTCGCTCCAAGGGCTCCTCTGCAGCCCAGCCATCACGCCACACACCCCCCAGGACCCGATACCCGGTTTTGCCAGCCGATTACGTTATCTGTCATTATTTACTCTGGCAGTTCAATATGTGATTTAGAGAAAGAGAAAGAGATAAGATTTTGGTCAATTTTTTTTTTTAAGTGGTGTGTGTGTGTGTGTGTGTGGAATTCTTGCTTTTCTGTGGGGCTTTTATGGGGGGAAGGAGGGAGGGGGGAGCTATTATTGCTCCTTGGTATGTGTGTGTGTGTGTGTGTGTGTGTGGGTTTCTGTGGTAATAGAAAACGACAGGTGGAAATGAAGGAACATGAGAATGAAGTGATGAATCTGTATTGTGATATCACTATTTATATCGATGTATATATATATATATATATATATATATATATATATATATATATATATATATATACATATATTGTGTGGTGAAGTTCCCTTGGTTTTTATGTGATACGTTCAGTCCATAAATTTTTTTTGTTAATTTGCGAAGCGCTGGTTCGCCAAGTTTAGGTCTTCCAAGAGGAGACCATCTCTGAATTCCTCAACTTTAGCTGCGGAAGGAAAGAAGCAAATGTAAGATCACGCAGTCCTCGAATTGCCGACGTTCGCTTGGTATTTGTTAAGGATCTTCTGGCCTGTTGGGTGCTGTGTTACGTACCCAGAGATGTGAGCAGGCGGCCACACCCAGCTCCTGTGAGATGAAGTTAGGGTAATATCTGTGGGAGGGAGGTAGAGCGAGGAGGATGAAGAGGTAGGGTGTTCCCGAGTGAGAATGGACAGACGTTAAGCTAAACTCTATCGTTATGGAACGTGGAGGGAGAGCCTCCCTCCCTCTACATCAATGAGATGGACTCGTTCTTCTCAAAATCCACGTTCCCCTTTCTCACACACAACCCATTTTCTTTCCCCTCCCTGACGTCCTCTGGCTCCCAGGGATGACCCATGCCACACATCACTCGTCTGTGCCCGTCCAGAACTCGGCGAAGGCCACCGTAATGGTTGAGCTTGGTGGAACTAGCGATTTGGAGATGCGGCTCAGGTTGGTGTATCATCGTATGTGGTGTTGATTGATTATGTGGTACCGGACGGATGGGAGGTCTAGATTGATAGGGGGCGCGGCCCCCATCCCTTGAGCCAGCTGGTGTGTGTGTGACAACCATCTGTTTCTTACGAGAGAGAGAGAGAGAGAGAGAGAGAGAGAGAGAGAGAGAGAGAGAGAGAGAGAGAGAGAGTTTTATACTCATGTTTGCCCACTCTCTTAACCTTGTGTATGTGTGTCGTGTCTTTGCTTGTGTGTGTATGTGTGTGTGTGTGTGTGTATATATAACCCCATCCCAAGCCGAGTCTGAGCCTCGGATGGGAGGATGAACAGCTGGGTTGACTGTGGGCCGACTGCCGCGACCCAGGTTTCAAACCCGGGTAAGCGCTCCCCAATGTGTGAATCATGGTCAGCAACGCTGAATTACGTTAGCCAGCGTGAGTGTTTGTGTGTTTGTGTTTACAATA